>NW_026592118.1:3099802-3217913 GCF_907164565.1 Psammomys obesus | reverse complement strand
GATCTGGAAAAGATCATCCTGAGTGAGCTATCCCAGAAGCAGAAAGATGCACATGGTATATACTCACTCATATAGACATATAATATAGGATAAACCTACTAAAATCTGTACATCTAAAGAAACTAATCAAGAGGGAGGACCCTTGCTAAAATGCTCAATCTCTATGCAGAAAGGCAAAGAGGATGGACATCAGAAGAAGGAGAAAAGAGGGAACAAGTCAGGAGCCTGACACAGGACCTCTGAAAGGCCTGCCCTGCAGACTATCAATGCAGATCCTGAGAAAGTAATTTTTTAAAAAAAGCAGGCAATAAAATGCATGTGAGAGACAGTCCCCTCTACCCCTACTAGTGGACCTATGTGAAGCCTGAGCTGACCATCACCTACATATATATATAAGTAGAGAACCGAGGTCCAGTCGGTGAACGATTTTTGGTTGGTGCTTCAGACAACATAGGCTCCTCTGGGCCCCGGTTAGTTGGCTTTGTTGGTCTTCTTGTGGAGTTCTTGTCACCTTTAGTTACTTTTATCCTTCCCCCTACTTTTTCACTAGATTCCCTATGCTTTCCCCAGTGTTTGGCTTTGAGTATCAGCATCTGTTTCAAACCGTTGCTGTATGGAGCCTCTCAGAGGACAAATCTGATAGACTCCTGTCTGCAAGCATAGCAGATTGTCTTTAATAGTATCAGGGGTTGGCTCTCTCACTTGGGGTAGTTCTCAGGTTGGGCCAGGCATAGGTTGGACATTCCCTTAATCTGTGCTATATCTCTCTCCCTGCAAGGTGCTGTAGGCAGGGTTAGTGGATTGATGTTCTCCTCCCTCCAATAAGAGTCTTGTCTAGTTAAAAAGTATCTTCTTCAGTGTCTATGGACCCTGCTACTAGGAGTCTTGGTGAGAATCCTGCTCATATTTTCAGAGGCCTACTCTGACTTAGGTTGCAAGCTTGTCACAGAGATGCCCCTATTCACCTTTTCTCTTTAATCTGTTGGCCTTCTGTCCCCCTGTCCCTACTGTCCACACATCTGATCTCACCTTTATTTCTCTCTGCACTCCCTCTTCTACCTTGTTACCACTCTTAAACCATTAACTTTGTCTATTCTATTTCCCCTTCTGAGTGAGATTTAAGCATCTTTTCCTGGGCACTCCTTCTTACTTATCTCCTTGTATCTATGCATTGCAGTATGTCTATCTTGTACTCTCTGACTAAAATCTGCTTCTTTGTGAGCTGAAATATGGAAAAAATTACCTTAACTCTATGCTTTATGCAGTTCTAAGAGGCATTTAAGGAGGAAACAAATAAATCCTTCAAAAAAAATACAGGAAAATACAATCAAACAAATAGAAGCCATCAAAGACACACAGGAGAATACAATCAAACAGATGAAGGAAATGAATGAAACTATTCAACACTTAAAAATGGAAATAGAATCAATAAATAAACCACAAATTGAGAAGAGCCTGGATATTGAAAACTTAGAGCAGAGAACAGGAACCACAGAAGTAAGCATCACCAACAAAATACAAGAGATGGAGGAAAAAAATCTCATATGTAGAAGATACAATTGAAGAAATCAATACATCTGTCAATGAGAATATTAAAACAAAAAGTCCTTACAATAAACATCCAACAAATCAAGGACTCTATGAAAAAATGAAACCAAATAATAATAATAATAGATGAAAAAGAAAATTCAAGGCTCCAAGGACCAGAAAATGTTTTCAAAAATATCATAGAAGAAAATTTTCCCAACCTAAAGAAAGAGTTGCCATTAAACATAAACGAGGCTTACGGATCACCAGATATACTAGACCAGAAAAGAAATTCCACCTGCCATATCATAATGAAAACACTAAATCTACAAAACAAAGTAAAATAATGAAAGTGTCAAGGGAAAAGGGCCAAGTAATGTATAAAGGAAGATCCATTAGAATCACACCTGACTTCTCAACAGAGACTATGAAAGGTAGAAGGGCCTGGGCAGATATCAGACAGATACTAAATACAGTTTTTGCCTTACAATATATTACAGAAGTTTTATATTTCCCTGATAAGATACTAACAATTTTACTCAGAAAGTGTTTATAAATTTTTATCTGAGTCTCTAGTAATTCAAATCTGTCCCATGCCTAGGTGCTTCTGAACACTGTCTACTTTGAAAGAGGACAGAGATGAAAATAAAAAATCAGTGGCCTCACTTCATTATAAGATTTTTTCCAATAAACAAATGCTTGAGTGTAATTTAAAACACTCATATTTCTTCTGTAAGAGAATGAATTTATTTCTACCAAGTAATCAAATGAAGTGAAGGCTTTGTTGTGACTTTGATGGTTGGAAGAAAGCAATTATACTGCAATATAAAAGCAGAGAGCAAAGATGAATGAAAACTCTATTAAATTACTGAAGGGTAATGAGTTTGACAAATAATGCAAGATTGTACAGAAAATAACTCAGGCTACCCTGCGACACACATTTCTACCTCACAGAATTTAGGACTGTAATTTACCCTGAGGGCAGACAGTCCCACAGACATCAATGTCTTTACTTCCACAAGTGTCCTGAATGCATCGGTTAACGCTGACGCACACTCGTCTTTTCCCACATATTTTATACATTAACAGACTCAAGAATGGGTTATCAGCGAGAGAAACTGATTTGTCTCTAGAAGTCATGCTGAAGTACTGAGAGTTCCGCCAAATGAATGACACAGCTATGTCCAAACACAACTGCTGACATTACCTAAGAACTGACCAGGTACCTCCAACACTCAGAAGAAAATTATTTTTGAAAAACAATGCCTAAATTTTTTTAATACCTAGATTTTTAAAAATGTGTGTTATAGATGTGAAGGAAATAGATACTTTGGCTAGGCTGAGGATTGAACTACACAGATGATAATAGAAACTCCATGATAAAGGGTAAAGCAAGTCTCAGAAGTTGATGGCTGAGAACCCTGGAGAAAGGGTTAGCATGCAGAGAGAAAGGTAAGTTGGACTAAGTGCAGAGGAATATTATATTCTCTGTGATTTTTATCATCACACCTGAGCAATTTTACCCACAGTTTGTTTTCTAAGCAGGTCCATGTTGAGAACAAAAATCGTTCTATTTGGGTAACATTGAATGGGTTTTGAGTAGGTAAAACTTGTCTAGTTATGAACAATGTAGATAGCAAAATAATGACCAAGCAGAGCATTCATGTTCTGTCTGAGCTGATAATAGCTCAAAGAGGGCCAGACTCACAGAGGTAACAGCAACCACCCTCAGAGGTAGAAATGCCTTTACTTTCCATGATTTAAATTTCTGTTTCTAAATATGGTGTCAAAAAGTATGTTTCATTTTCTGTCACCAGAAATCCCCACCTGTCATAGTTAGTTTCTATTGCTGTCATAAAGACCATGACCAAATAATCTTAGGGAAAGATTGAAGAAGCCAAGGCAAAATTTCAAATTCAGTGTAAACCAAAAACAGGAGTCATGAAGAGACCAGGGAGAAGTGTCCCTGATTAGCTCACCCCTCACAGCCTGCTCTGTCTACTTTCTCACAGCACACAGGAACACCAGCCTGGAGCTGGCACCACCTGCAATGGCTGAATCCTTCTATGCCAATCACTAATTATGAAAATGCTGTCAGAGGTCCTCTGTGCTAGGCTTCTGCCCTGTTCCCTGTCTTCTCCAGCTTCCAATATCTATCCTGTTCACCCTTCTGAATGAGGATTAAGCATCTTGCCCAGGGTCTTCCTTGCTGTTTAGCTTCTTTAGGACTACATAGATTTTAGTATGATTATCCTGTATTGTATGGATAATACCCATTTATATAAGTGAGTATATGTCGTGTGTGTCTTTCTGCTTCTGTGTTACCTCACTCAGGATGATCTTTTCTTGTTCCATCCATTTGCCTGCAAATTTCATGATTCCTTTTTTTTTTTTTTTTTTTTTAATTGCTGAATGAACCACATTTCTGTATCCATTCCTCGGTTGAGGGACATCTAGGTTGTTTCCAGATTCTGTCTATTTTGAATAAAGTTGCTATGAACATAGCTGAGCAAATGTCAGCAGAGTATCAAAGCAGATGTTGAGACTCATAGCCAAACTTTGGGCAGAGTGCAGGGGATCTTATGGGAGAAGGAGGAGATAGAAAGATCTGAAGGAGACAGGAGCTCCAAAAGGAAAGCAACAGAGAAAAAAAAAAAAAAAAAATTTGGGCCCAGGCTGCAAGAAGAGGCTGATGTTTCAACCAAGGACCAGGCATGGAGAAGACCTTGACCCTCTGTTCAGATGTAGCCTATGGGCATCTCAGGCTCAGTGGGGGTGCCCACTGAGTGCCCTAGTAAAGGGAGCAAGAGCAGTCTCTGGCATGAACTCCGTTGCGTGCTTTTGATCACATTCCTCTGGTGGAGTGGCCTTACTAGGCTAGAGAAAGAGGATCCAGACAGTCCTGATGAGACCTGATAGGCTAGGGTCAGATAGAAGGGGAAGAGGAACTCCCCTATCAGTGGACTAGGGGAGGAACATGGGGGGAATGGGAAGGTGGGTGCCAGGGGGAGATGAGGAAGGGAGCTACAACTGAAAACAAAATGATTAACTTGTATTAAAAAGAAGGAGGCGGAGAGAAGCGCTTACAGGCCAGCTTACAGGTGCTTCTGTAGAGACTGGTTCCTGAAAGGTATCTAAGGCAAGCCTTTGAATGTCTCGGCTCTTGGTAAAGCACCCACGACCAATACAGTCCAGCATGTGTCAACAACAATGTTCCATGGCAAAGCAATACTCATCTGTCACTTAGCTGCAAGCAGCAAATAATTAGGATCTAATATGTCATTTCCTCAATGACTCTTATAGTTCACAGTAATTAATTAATTTGTTAGTTAGGTAGGGAGCTAGTTAGTTAATAGACAGAGCCTCACTCAGTAGCCCTGGCTAGCCTAGAACACGTTTTGTAGACCAGGATAGACTTGAACTCATAAAGATCCATTTGCCTCTGACTCCTAAGTGCTAGAATTAAAGACATGCGCCACCATGCCAGGCCTTATGTTTTATTTGTTTTTCTAAGGTTTTCAGCATGATTTTTTAATAGAAATACACATTCAAGTGATTGCTGAAATAAAGAATCACAGATTATCAAGTCTAATCCACTTCTTTATATATGTTTTGCCACTTCTTATTTTATAGTAAGTATAAAAAATTTTTTATATAAAAAAACATTTCCTGGGAAATTTACTTCTATCACAGGTTTTAGAGGATGTTTGTGGTATAAGAAGAAATAAACTATAAGTAAAAACTCTACACCCAGGTTCCTTGAACTCACTCCATTACTTTAGGTGTTCCTGGATCATCACTGTACTAATAATGAAAAAGACAGCTATCCTGAGCTTGTAATGTATGTAGTTTATTTTATGCGTGTTGTGCATATCACTTAACCATCTGAAGCCAGACCAAGGGGTTCTACCTGTAAATACCCCACTAAACTGGGATTGTAGATGCTTGCCCCTACCTCCAGCTTTTAACATGACTACAAGGTGTACCAATTCTTGTCCTTGGTTTTACTAACTGAGCCATCTCCCCTTGCCAATAACTCCAGCTGAAGGGTATCCAATGTCTCTGGCCATGATGAAGACAACTAAACAACAGGGCACACTTATACATAATTAAAAATGTTATAAACACATCTAAAATTCTGTCTAAAGACTACTGAGTATTTTTCATATGTAAACAGACTTTTAAAACATATTTGGATAACTCCTTTAACTTTTAGCAATTTAATATATGAATTTTCCTTTTCTCAAATCCATGTCTCTAATTGTGATCTCTCTTCATTTTAAACCTAAATGTGTATCATATTATAGACAAAGAGCCCTTGTTATATCAAAGGTAGACATGGAAGTGTGCCAATGCAACTGACTTTCATACCAGCGGAATTAATTATACTGTAGACTAACAAACTTGATTTCTAGTTATGTCTTCTCCAGTTCCCAGGCAAGTTTCTAGAACATTACAAACATCCATAAGCATTAGGGAACAAACAAATGTACCAATATCTGAATTAATACTAGAAACATATTTTTCAATTTATACAAATGTCAAGTCTCTTTGAGTGTTCATAAAAAAATGTCTTGTGTAATGGCTAAGTAGTATTCCATTGTGTAACTGTACCACAATTTTGGTGTCCATTCTCCAGTTGAGGAACAACTGGGTTGTTTCCAGATTCTGGTTATTATGAATAAAGCTGCTACAAGAATGGATGACCAAATGTCCTTGTGTTCTTGAGCATATTTTGGATATAGCTGGATATTGAGGTAGCACTATTCCTATACCATGTGTGTCTTTCTGCTTTGGATATTCCTCACTCAGGATGATTGTTTCTAGGTCCCACCATTTTCCTGCAAATTTCATGATTTCCTTGTTTTTAATTGCTGAGTAGTATTCCATTGTGTAAATGTACCACAATTTCTGTATCCATTCCTCAACTGAGGGACATCTGGGTTGTTTCCAGGTTCTGGCTATTATGAATAAAGCTGCTACAAACATGGTTGAGCAAATGACCTTGTTGTGTACTTGAGCATCTATTGGATATATGCGTAGGAGTGGTATAGCTGGATCTTGAGGAATTACTATTCCTAATTATCTGAGAAAGTGTCACATTGATTCCCAAAGTGGTTTTAAAAGTTTACATTCCCACCAGCAATGGTGTAGGGTTCCCCCTTCTCCACAACCTCTCCAGCATGTCTTGTCACTTGAGTTTTTTAACTTAGCCATTCTGATGGGTGTAAGGTGAAATCTCAGGGTCGTTTTGATTTGCATTTCCCTGATGGCTAAAGACATGGAGCATATCTTTAAGTGATTCTCTTCCATTCATATTGCTCTATTGCGAATTCTCTGTTTAACTCTGTACCCTATTTTTTAAATTGGATTACTTGATTTGATGCTGTTTAACTTCTTGAGTTCTTATATATTCTGGATATTAGTCCTCTGTCAGATATAGGGTTGGTGAAGATCCTTTATCAGCAATTGTAAACAAGGAAATCATGAAAATTTCAGGCAAATGGTGGGAACTAGAAAAGATCATCCTGAGTGAGGTATCCCAGAAGCAGAAAGACACACATGGTATATACTCACTTATAAATGGATATTAGACATATGATATAGGATAAATATACTAAAATCTGTACACCTAAAGAAGCTAATCAAGAAGAAGGACCCTGGGTAAGATGATCAATCCTTACTTAGAAAGGCTAATGGGATGGACATCAGAAGAAGGAGAAAACAGGAAACAGGACAGGAGCCTACCACACAGGGCCTCTGAAAGACTCTACCCAGTAGAATATCAAAGCAGATGCTAAGACTCAGCCAAACTTTGAGCAGATTTCAGGGAATTTCATGAAAGAATGGGGAGATATTAAGCTCTGCAGAGTACAGGAGCTCCACAAGGAGTGCAATAGAACCAAAAAATCTGGGCACAGGGGTCTTTTCTGAGACTGATATTCCAACCAAAGAACATGCATGGAAAAAACCTAGAACCCCTGCATAGATATAGCCCATGGCAGTTCAATGTCCAAGTGGGTTTCCTAGTAATGGGCACAGGGGCTGTCTCTGACATGAACTCAAGAGTTGGCTATTTGATCACTTCCACCTGAGGGTGGAGCAGTCTTACCAGTCCACAGAGGAAGACAATACAGCCAATCCAATCCTGATGAGCACTGTTAAGCTAGGATCAGTTGGAATGGGAGGAGGACTTCCCTATCAGTGGACTTGGGGAGGGGCATGGGATGAGATGAGGGAGGGAACCTGAGATGGGTAGGGCATGAGGGAGGGGGCTGCAGCTGAGATACAAAGTGAATAAACTGTAATAAATAAATAAATAAATAAATGGAAAAATCTTATGTAACTTTATTTGCTTCTGCAATTATCTTGTTGTGCTTTTAAATATCAGAAATTAATGGACAGAACTACAGTGGTTCTAGTTAATTCTCCATTTCTCTCCATTAAAGTATACAGTCCTGTTCATTTTAAATTCTCAGGCACAGAATGGCAGTCCTGCTTGACAAATCAGTAGTGAGAATGGTATCAGGCATTCGAAAATTTTATCAGACATACGCTGGAACCACTTAGCAGCTAACGCTGAAGGGACAGCATTAGGCTCGGGAGGTACAAAGGACTGGTAGAAAGGATGCAGATGCCTGGTCACACCGAGCCACAGAGGACCTCAAAAGCTGCAAGTGGGAGCGGATGGGGCACAGTTCATTTTCACAATTAAGAACAAGTGCTTTCAAATGAGCCCTGGCATGATGAGTAGCCATACCAAATAGCTATATAAAATTGGATTAGGAAGGAACACTTTGAAAAAAGTATGTTCTGTTCTCAGAAGCAAGAACATTCACCTCTCTGGAATGAGTACTGTACCAAAGACTATCTAAAATTGTAGAGATGTGGATGTAATTTAAGGTAATTTTCCTGAGCCAATGCAGTATTAAAAGTTTTAAATATTTCCCTTCTTTCAGTAAAAGCAAGACCATGGCTTTCTAGATTTCAAAAGCACTATCAGTTGTCATGGATTCAAAGCTCCTCTTTATAGCATTATATATGGTCCTCCCATTTACTTTTGACATCATTTCTTAAACTTAAATAATTGCATTAGACATTGGATCACTATTTTATGTCTTTACAATCATCCATTCAAAGTCTCTTAAAGTATCATACAATTCCTGATCCTACCTGTATTGATTATGGAACACTAATCCTGTTCTATGGTATAGCTCTCATTACTCATAGTTGAAGAAGGAAGACGCTGAGTTTCAAGAATTCAAGTAAACTGCTGAAGATTGAGATTGGCCTCGCTGAACCTGCTATCATCTCTGTCTTAGACCAAACATCATTTCAGCCTGTGACACTATGTCCTTCACACCCTTGATGACAGATATAAAGATCTCTATCATTGTCAAGTCTCTTGTAAGGCTCACAATTCGACAAAATGACTAGTTTATTTTCAATAATTTAAATTATTTTCCATATTGTTTTATTATTGTTTCATTACTGTGAAGATGTACCACAACAAAAGCGACTTCACACACACACACACACACACACACACACACACACACACACACACACATTCACTTGGGTGGCTTGCTTAGAGTTGCAGAGGGTTAGTCCGTTATCATTAATGGTAGGAGCATGGTGACAGGCATGGTGGTGGAACATAGCTGAGAGCTTAGAGAGATTTGTCCTGGTGTGGACTTTCCAAACCTCAAAGCACACCCTCAGAACATACCTCCAATAATGTCACAGTTCCTATTCCTTACTAAACAGTCCATTAACTGAGAACCAAATACTGAAATATATGAGCCTGTTCGAGCCAATCCCATTCAAACAAGCACAATACCAGAACAAGGAAATGCACAGGTTAGATGAAGAGACATGAAACAACCAGGAGCTCTGTAAAACGCTTTGTAAAGATTAAGACCACTGGAGATGGCTTTGGGCTTTCTCCAAATAATGTGAATCCAGTGAGTTTTCTAGATTCTTTCAAATATAATTCCCATTGATTTAATCTGTGTTTTTATTGTATCCCTTGTACAAGCCATCTCCAACTTCTTCTCACTTCTTCCAACGGCATATCAGGATGTCATTTTTGTGATGCTTGCTCACTCTCCTTCCTGACTCCAGTGGCCACTATCCAACTTCAATCCAGAGCACATTCTGTCTTCACTCCAGTGCCCATGCTCCCCCAACTATTGTGTTACTCTAGGGTACCCTCTACCTATCAGCAATCATGTTTCTTTCAAACAGAGGTATGCATCATTTAACCTGTTTAGCAAAGTAGTCACAATTTGTTATCATCATTGAAATTGAATTTTAACATGCTGCATATGATCAGTTCCATGGCTTAAAATAACATTTCTTTGCAGCAGCTTCATTTGTAATAGCCAGAAGCTGGAAACAGCCCAGATGTCCCTCAATGGAGGAATAGATACAGAAATTGTGGTACATTTACACAATGGCATACTACTCAGCAATGAAAAATAAAGAAATTTAAATGAAATTTGCAGGCAAATGGTGGTATCTAGATAAGATCATCCTGAGTGAGGTCTCCCAGAAGCAGAAAGACACTCATGGTATATACTCACTTATAAGCAAGTATTAGACATATAATATAGGATAATCATACTAAAATCTGTACACCTAAGGAAACTAATCAAGAAGGAGCACCCTGGGAAAGATGCTCAATCTTCATTCAGAAAGGCCAAAGAGATGGACATCAGAAGAGGGAGAAAACAGGGAACAGGACAGGAGCCTATCACAGAGGACCTCTGAAAGACTCTACTCAGCAGGGTATCAAAACATATGCTGAGATTCATAGCCAAACTTTTTGCAGAGTGTAGAGAATCTTATGAAAGAAGGGGGAGATAGAAAGACCTGGAGAGAACAGAAACTCTACAAGGAGAGCAACAGAATCATAAAATCTGGGCACAGGGGTCTTTTCTGAGACTCATACTCCAAACAAGGACTCCAAACATGGAGATAACTTAGAACCCCTGCACAGAAGTAGCCCATGGCAGCTCGGTGTCCAAGAGGGTTCTCCAATAATAGGAACAGGGACCATCTCTGACATGAACTCATGGGATGGCTCTTTGATTACCTCCACCTGAGAGAGGAGCAGCCTTACCATTCCCACAGAGGAAGACAAAGAAGCCATTCCGGATGAGACCTGACAGACTAGGTACAGATGGAAGGGGAAAAGGGCCTCCACTATAATTGGACCAGGGTAGGGGCGTAAGAGAATAAGAGGGAGGCAGGGTCGGAGTGGGAGGAGTTGGGGGAGGAGGCTACCACTGGGATACAAAGTGAATAAACTGTAATTAAAAATAAAATTGAAATTAAAAAAATAACAATATTGCTTCTTTGTCACTTTGAAATATGTTGCCAACCTGTAACTATGTCACATAAGAATACTTATTGTATATGTATCACAAATAAGGACATTCTCCCATGTAAATACTAGGGAATATAAGCATTAAATATATTTAATAAATATAAGTACATGGACATTACAAAATTAGTCAGGTCTCACCAATTATCTAAATAGTGTTAGGTGAAACATTCATTTTACCTAAATAATTGCATTGCACTTCATTTCTTTGCCTATTTTCTCTTCAGACTCTGTCTCCATCACTTTCAATTCTTCTGAAGACCTGTAAATATTTTGTGCAGTTCCCTTTCCTGGGTTCAGCTATGTTCTCATATCCATCTTGCAGCAACTTGGGGGAGCACTACAGAAGAGATAGGCTGCTGCCACCTGCATCTCTTTCTTTTTTTTCTTTTTTTCACACCACTGATGATAGCAACTAGGTCATGTTGCTTTTGAATCTGTAAATACAATAATTATTCAGGGGAAATTTATCAAACTTTATTATTTTATTTTTAGAATTATGGGTTGATGGTTTCTTGTTTCTTCAGTAAGTTGTAATGTACAAATATCTCAAAGTGTATATTTGGCTTTCTCTGGTCTGTCAAGTAGAGGCCTGTTGAGCAGATCCCTGTATCATTTCCTTATCTTCATCACAGAACACAAGACAATCTTTTCCTGCTTCAGATCTCAAATCAAACATTTTTACAACAGTCTCATTTATTTCAATAAATAACGACATTTAGAGAACAATATCTGGGCGTTGTGTACTTATTGTTACTGAATTGTTCCTCCTAGAGTAATTAGTAGATGAAAACCAGCAATACGTGTATCTAGTGATATATATATATGTATATACATATTAAACATTTATAAATATAATATATATAAATGAGTTCATAACTTTATTTCCAGTTACAATGCAAAGAAATTTGGTTCTCTCTATCCATCACATATTTTTTATTTCATAAATGTCCATCTTGGTAATAGACAGCCTTTCTGGCACTGTTGTCCCCTACTACTTTGAATGTTGATAATCACACTGGGCCTCAGTTCTAAGCAGAATTCTTGTTTCCTTGAGTTTCAACCCCAGTTTAGGTTACTGCATGCCCATCTTCACGCTGAATCCCTTCCTCATCTCAAGAAGGTGGTGACTTCCTCCGTTATTTGGTGTTCTTAAGGGAATATTCCACTTGTTTAAGCTACGTCTGCTCTGATCCACTATGGCCCAACTCCCTGGTATGAAATCATACAACATTCTAACCTAATGATCTTGAAGAAGAAGGTCTTCAGAAAAGCTTGAGAAAAAGGCAACACTTGTATTTGGATGTACAAGTATGTGTGTCTTCCCACACACTTCCACAGGGTACTACGTATATTTTAATACAATCTTGCCCTAACCCAAACTTGCTTCAAATCTTCTTTGCTATTCTTTGAAGATACTATGTTCAATCATGCCTCAAGATTATTGTAAGCATGCTTCTTTTTTTTTTTTTTGTATTTTATTTTTTTCTTATTAGTTACATTTTATTAACTCTGTACCCCAGCCGTGTCCCGATCCCTCATTCCCTCCCAGTCCCTCCCTCTCTCCCTCCTCTCCACTGTGCCCCTTGCCAAGTCCACTGATAGGGGGGACCTCCTCCCCATTCATCTGATCCTGTTTTATCAGGTATGTAAGCATGCTTCTATCTACATGGACCATGCTTCTCTAACATCCCTTTTACCACAAACCCCAGCATGCAATCCAATCACTCTATATCAACATACCCTGTCTACTTTGTTTGGTTATAATTTTCGTTTACTTTTATGTAGCTCTATCGTTTATTAACAGTCTCCTTAAGTTACAATGTAAGTAAAACCTGTGAAAATAAAGCTTTTCTTTCTTTATTCATGCGAATTTTGGGACCTCGAAGAGTACTATAAAATATATGTACCAGTGTGTGCTTGTTTATCCTGATTTTTTTTTTTTTTTTTCTGGCTGGGTGTTATAGGGTATTTTTCTTCTTCAGCTTTTCAATCAGTAAAATCTTGGGTGGTTGTTTCCAGACATCACTTTAGACTGTGAAATATATGTGCTGCATCTTTGGATCAGCCTCACCATATTTTCTTCACTTTCAACTATTGTCTTTGGCCCAGAACAAATATGTCAAATCCTTCCAACAGACATTCACTTTCATTTCTTTCCAGAGAGGTATCATTTTTATTAAAGATTTCATTTATAAGTTTTTTATTTCCCTACTTTACATTTAATAAAATAGTTGTCAGTGAAATATTAATTTGTTGAAAATCTTAAAAATCAACTGAGAAAGACAACTTCAGTCTCCTTTCAGATATGCATTCTGGGCTTAAACATTAGTGTTCAAATAATCACTTTGTTTTTATTTTATAAAAGAAATTATTCTTAGTATTCAAATAATCACTTTGTTTTTATTTTGTAAAAGAAATTATTCTTCCTCATTGCTTTATTTTTTATCCATATACAGGGACATCCATTAAGGAAATTCCTGATTTGTTTCTCTCCTCTCTCTTTATTTAAAAAAAGCATAGACTGATCATATGAGTGGCAAATTTGGGGAACTTAAGCCACATGTGCTTGGCTGGTCAAAATGATTTTCTTTGTGGTCTTTAAAGGTTGCCCCTTTGACAGGAGGTCTGCTCTGGCATCGGAACACTAACTCTTACAGAGCTCATTGTTACTAATTTGAAAAGTATGCTCTGCCTCTCTCGCATACCTTGGTCTACCTCATGTTGTCTGGACTAAGAGCTAGGCATTGCCCATGAACTTTTCTTTTTCTAATGACATTTATTCTTCATTCTGGTTAAAATGAGAGTTAATAACTCAGAATGCATACTAGAATGATCTCACAGTTATTTATATTATATAAACAAACAGTACTATCTTGGTATGTACATTTTGAGTGCCTCTCATGAATTTGAAAAAAAAATAATTTTTGTGCCATAACAGTTGTATTTTGACCTTCTTGTATTAGTATAAGGGAGTTGAAATAAGGAAAGATAATTGCCCTCAAAATTAACTTTGCCTTTGTCCAAAAGACACAGCTGTTTACTAAAAAGGATAGATAATAGAGCTTTTTACAAAGTCTGTAGTTTTCCTCTACAGTGTTAATTGAGTAAGTTATTGATGGCCCCTGATCCTTCTTTTTTTTTTTAATCCATCAAAGCATGTTGTCATTGAACCACTCTGCCTCTGTTTATTCACCTCTTTTTTCTCTTGATTGATGGCTGTGAGGTCCTTTCTGCTTTACTTTTATATATGTACCTGCTTAATATTGTTTAGCTGATTGTTTTTGGATGTCAAAATCCAGAGATTAAAAAAAAATGATCATATTATTGGACCTTTGATGTGGAGAGTAAAAGCCTTGCATTGCAAGAAGAAACAAAGTGGCTAGTGGGGAAGTGAGCCCTATTGCTTACCTGGAAGCCATGACTGCACACACTTCTCCCATTTCTCTTCTGTGTCTTCACCTACCTTTTCGGAAGGGTATCATTCTATTGCCTACACTGGTCCTAAACTCTAGGTGCAAACAGTCTTTCTGTGTCAGCACATTTAGCAGCTGGGACTAATTCTGCATGCCACTGTGGCCCAGCAAATCCTGTGCATCTGACCCCTGTCCACTGAGAACTTTTTCAAGAGGATGCATTTGAGTGCTACTCACTACAGTCTTAGCTGACCTGTCATCTGTGAGCCCATTCTGGGTATTAGACATTTTTCTTATGGTTTTGATAAGGAGCCTGACAAAAACAATTCAAAGGACAGGGGTACTTTTGTTTACTGTTTGAGAGGCAGTCAGCAACTGAGGAAGCATGGCAACAGCTCTGTAAGGAAACTGGTTAAAATGCCTCAACACTCAGAATCAAGAGATGTATGCCAATGTTTAGTTCATTTTCTTTTCTTTTTCTTTTTTTTAAATCAGTACAGGAAGCTAGGTCATGGAATAGTGCAGCCATGTTTAGAACAAGTCATTCCATCAAATTAAATCTTTCTGAAATTACTCTCATAAGCACACCCAGACAAATTTCTTCCTGTGCCAATCCCAATTAAACATCACACAGGCAATGACACCCAAAGAAAGACAGAAGTATAGGCTTGTGTTGATACAGAATCATACTGTAGCTCTCTTGAAAGCAAAACACTATTTTTTAAGTATGATGCAAATCTTTTATATATCCTCAGGAATAAAAAGGGGATTTATGAAAAGGACTAAGATGACCTGATTATGCTAATGAGAAACAAGTCAAACTTAATTTGCCAAAAGTAATTAAAGTAAGATGTATTTCATCAACATATTATAGAAAGATCATACTGTTCATGTTACTTTAGTGATTTTTTTTTTTAGTTGATGTTTTTATTTTTATTTCTAGGTAAGCTCATAAGCGATATAATGCTTAGGTGCATGTCACTCAAACATTTGTCACAAGATATTATAAAACAAAAACCAAAACATTATTGGTATCACAGAGAGCTTCTCCTGAGTTTGCTGAGCCTGGACCCTCCTGGTAACCACGATGCTTTTGTCTTTTTGATGGGCATTTGAGCTAATTTTGAGAATAAAGCTGCTCTCAAGATTCTTGAACAAATATATTTTGTTGTATCCTGCTTAAATTCTATAGCCCCTCTGTTGAGACCTACTTTAGTTCTTAGCATAACTATGGCTCCTCTGTTAACACCTGCTGTAGCCTTTATCATATCAGAAGCCATTTTGCCACCAAGTATGTTTCTATGGTTTCACCACTCAAACTTTTTATACTTTGTTACCTGGACACTCTATGAAGTCCCCCCCAAATTCAGAACCAATCAAATCAACAGTCAGTGTATTTATCCCATATTATATGATTAATATACACTTATAAGTTAGTATATACCATGTGTGTCTTTCTACTTCTAGGATACCTCACTCAGGATGATATTTTCTAGTTCCCACCATTTGCCTGCAAATTTCATGATTTCCTTGTTTTTAATTGCTGAGTAGTATTCCATTGTGTAGATGTATCACAATTTCTGTATCCATTCCTCAACTGAGGGGCATCTGGGCTGTTTCCAGGTTCTGGTTATTACAAATAAAGCTGCTATGAACATGGTTGACCAAATGTCCTTGTTGTGTACTTGAGCATCTTTTTTATATATGCCTAGGAGTGGTATGGCTGGAACTTGAGGAAGCGCTATTCCTAGTTGTCTGAGAAAGTGCCAGATTGATTCCCAAAGTGGTTTTACAAGTTTACATTCCCACCAGCAGTGGAGAAGGGTTCCCCTTTTTCCACAACCTCTCCAGCATGTGTTGTCACTTGAGTTTTTGATCTTAGCCATTCTGATGGGTGTCAGGTGAAATCTCAGGGTCGTTTTGATTTGCATTTGGCTAATGACATTGAGCATTTCTTTAAGTGTTTCTCTGTCATACAATATTCCTCTATCAAGAATTCTCTGTTTAGCTCTGTTTCCCATTTTTCAATTGGATTACTTGATTTGTTGCTTTTCAACTTCTTTAGTTTTTATATATATTGGATATTAGCCCTCTGTCAGATAGAGGGTTGGTGAAGATTCTTTCCCAATCTGTAGGCTGTCGTTTTGTTTTGATGACACTGTCCTTTGCTTTACAGAAGCTTTTCAGTTTCATGAGGTCCCATTTACTGATTGTTGATCTTAGAGCCTGTGCTGTTGGTGTTCTGTTCAGGAAGTTGTCTCCTGTGCCAATGAGTTCAAGGCTCTTCCCCATGTTTTCTTCCAAGAGGTTTAGTGTGTCTGGTTTTATATTGAGGGCTTTGATTCACTTGGACTTTAGTTTTGTGCTGGATGATAAGTATGGATCTATTTGCAATAAAAAAATTTTAAATATTAAAGGTCAGTTAGAAACAATTTGTCTAGCTCGTGAAAATGATGTAATGTTGCTTCCTACACCTGGATACTTGGTTGTGTTTTTGTTACCTGCTTATTACCTAGTTGAGCTTTGTTCCCTACTCCTGGTTACAGTTTTGTTACCTAGATATAATTTTGTTTTTAATAAAAAAAAAAAAAAAAAAAACTGCCATAGTGCCTGAGCCAGCCAGCAGAGTTGAACGGTTCTTGAGTCAGGAGTGAGGATTAAAATTAATAAAATAACACACAGCACACAAGAGGCTTTTTTTAAGATGGTCCGGACAGCCACAGCAAAAAACCGCTTTAGCAGCAACCTCAAGCCTCCAGCAGTAACTCTCCTAGCTGCAACCGCCAACCTGTCTTTTTATTGTAGAGTTTTTTTAGCCAAAGTAGAAACATCTCAGAACAATGGGTTAATTTCCAAGGAGGAGCCTGAGGAAGAGGTGTGATCCTCACAAGCTATCCCATCTGCTGTCACAAACAAAAGGAGATGGACTTGCAAATTCTTCCCTGCCTTAGTGAAGGTCCTGTAAATGCAGTCTCTCTGCTGAGATTTAAATATCAAAGCAGCTGCCAGACGCACTGCTCCCAGACACCATAAGAGCAAACCAATTTCATAGTCTGGCTCAGAGTCCAGATTATGGCCCTGCAGGTCAGTTACTGTTTAGCATTCAATAAACCTCTGTTGAGCTCAGTCTGGTGTTTAGTAGTCAGTGAGTGGCTTTTCCTGAATGAGGAGTAACATATTTAGGGATGTAAACACTTCTGGAGAGATAGGGTAAATGTCCATTATCAGGTTTATTTAGCCATCAGGTAAACATAAGTTCATATTATACAAAAGTATTAAACATTCTTACTTTGTGTATAGAAGTTGTAATTTTAAACTATTGTACCAGTGTGAAGTTCTGTTTGCACTCATTCTCACTTCATGGTGTTAGTCTTTTTTTTAATCATTCTAGCATTATTTAAATAGAATACTAATTTAATATAAAAAAGAGTTTATTATGGTTGTTGTTGTTGTTGTTATTTACATTTTATTCACTTTGTATCCCATTTGTGGCCCCCCTCACTCATCTTCTCCCAGTCCCACCCTCCTTCCCTTTCCTCCCCTATCCCTCTTCCTTAGTCCCCTGATAGGGGAAGACCTCTTCCCCTACTGTCTGACCCTAGTCTATCAGGTCCCATCAGTACTACCTGGATCCTCTTCCTCTATGGGCTGGCTAGGTCACCCCATAAGGGAGAAGTGATCAAGGAGCAGGCAACCTAGTTCATGTCAGAGAATGTCTCTTCTTCCCTTACTAGGGAATTCACATGGAGACTGAGCTGTCTATGGGCTACATATGAGCAGGCAGTCTAAGTCTTCTTTATGCCTGGTCTTTGGTTGATACATCAGTCTCTGCAGTTCTCCCTGGGCCCTGGCTGATTGATTGATTGATTGATTGATTGATTGATTGATTTGGCTTTGCTGGTCTCTTTGTGTGACTCCTGTCCCCTTCATGTCCTTTTAAATCCCCGTCTTTCATAAGACTTCCTGTGCTCTGTCCAAAGTTTGGCTGTAAGTCTCTGCATCTGCTTTGATCCCCCGCTGATTGGAATCTTTTAGAGCACACCTGTGGTAGGCTCCAGTCCTGTTCCCTCTCTTTTACTTCTTCCAGCGTCTAACATGTTTTCCCTTTTAAGCATCCTTTCTAAAGTCCTCTGTGTCATTTAGCTTCTTTAGGTCTGTAATTTTAGTATGTTTATCCTATATAATATATCTAATATCTACTTATAAGTGAATACATACCATGTATGTACATATATAAAGAACTCAAGAAAATAAATATCAACAAATCAAATCAATTTTTAAATTATATTTTTTATTTTTCTTATTTTTTGTACTCAAGCTGTAGCCTTCTCCCTCATTCCCTCCCAACCCCACCCTTCCTCCCTTATCTCCTAGCTTCCCCTCTCTAAGTCCACTGCTAGGGGAGGTCCTCCTCCCCTTCCCTTTGACCCTGGCTTATCAGGTCTCATCAGGACTGGTTGCAATATCGTCCTCTGTGGCCTAGCAAGGTTGTTCCTCCCTCGGGGGACTGGGAGGTCAAAGAGCCAGCCACTGAAAACCAAATCAATTTAAAAATGGGATACAGAACAAAACAAAGAACTCTCAACAGAGGAATATTGAATGGTGGAGAAACACTTAAAGAAATGGCCTAAGTCCTTAGCCATTAGAGAAATGCCAATCAAAACAAGTATGAGATTCCATCTCATACCTATCATAGTGGCTAAGCTCAAAAATTCAAATGACAACTCATACTGGAGAGGATGTGGAGTAATGGGAACCCTCGTCCATTGCTGGTGGGAATGTAAACTGTACAACCTCTTTGGAAATCAATCTGGCACTTTCTCAGAAAACTGGAAATATTCTCCCTCAAGATCCAGCTTTACTGCTCCTGGGCATATATCCAGAAGATGCTCAACCATACAACAAGAACGTCTGCTCAGTGGTGTTCATAGCAGCTTAATTTATAATAGCTGGAAACAACCTATATGTCAACCAAAGAATGGATACAGAAATTGTGGTACTTTTATACAACAGAATACTACTCATCTATTAAGAACAAGGAGGTCATGAGATTTACCAGCAAATGGATGGAACCAGAGAAGATCATCCTGAGTGAGGTAACTAAGAGGCAGAGAGACACAAATGGTATGTACTCACTTATAAATAGTCAAGTATTTAAAAAGGAAACCAAATCACATTATATGACAAAAGGATTACAATGACTCTTTCACTTAATAATATCAGTAGTATTCAGGGAAATGCACACCTGAAAGATACATAAACATTGGTTGAGTGAAGCAATTATGTAAAAATTATATAAAATCCTTTAAATATTTTTATTTGTACTTAATTTGTTGACATAAATTACCAATACTTTCATTTCTAGACACTAAGTAGTTCTCGAAATTAATTTATCACAAACATTAATGTGCATGCAAATTAGTATTATTTATCTATGAGAATCTTATCTTTTTTATTCATCAGTCACCTCATATTTGCCCATTGTATTACGCTTGAAATTCTTGAAATCCTTGATCCTCTAATTACTGTCCTCAATGCAATCTCACCTCTACATCCAGCTAAGCAGCAAGACATTTCTAGATTTAAGAACTTTTGCATCTCTGTGCTTTCCCAGTTTCCTCAGCATGAATACATGCTCCCATCTCAGCTATGTGTTTGCTATGAAAATAACAAACACTTTTCATTTTCCTTGCTAAACAGAGTGGCCCTTAAAGGGACATTTTTACCTACAAGTTTGGTGTTTTAAAAGTAAAAGGTAAAGACTAGACTCTGTAAGATAAGGTACAAAGCCAGAAGCATAATTGAGCAGAGGCTTTCAGAGACACATACAAAAATATACCCTATCACTTTTAAATGGAGGGAAGGGACATTAAGGGCTTCTTCCTGTGTCCTCTTGTATGATGGACAAAACCTGGTTGTCTCTCATAAGTCTATGCCACTGATACTTCTTGCCAGCAGAGGTTTCCTGGTAGTTGTTATTCCTCTGCACTGAGATGAGGTGGGCAGCACCTGGCAGATGACTTTCCTCCCCAGACCCTGGGGAGCAACTGCCTCAGCCTCCTGAAGTGCTAGTAACCCACTGAGGTCCCAGAGTCTCCTT
Source organism: Psammomys obesus (assembly GCF_907164565.1). NCBI lineage: Eukaryota > Metazoa > Chordata > Mammalia > Rodentia > Muridae > Psammomys > Psammomys obesus. The sequence goes on along the minus strand of NW_026592118.1, from coordinate 3,197,482 downwards.
AGCCTCATTTTCCCCACTAGAACTTCACTTATGTATTTGAGAGTGAAAGTAAAAAATCCAAAAGGAAGCTCCTCATTCCACTTAGAATGGCTACTCTAATGGTATAGTAGAAGTTCATTTACTTGTAGAGTTTGGGGCCTTTGTTATTTTTTCTGTGTATTTTTTAATTTACAAATTTTATAAATTTATACATTTGAATATAAAATAACTCTTATTCATCTGTTTTAAATGTCTCTTTTGAGGCTTCTAGAATTTAATATAGGCCTAGAATGTTTTCAGCCTCTGAGACTTACTGCCCAATAAGCTCATTCTTTCTAGTTTTCTGAACTCTCACTGGTTCAATTCAGCTGTTCCAGCTCAAACACCTCTCCAAGCTGACTGCTTCAACCTCATTTCTCTCAGTTTCTGACTGAATTGTTCTGTTTGACCACTCTAGCAATCTGCTCTAATCTTCTGGCTCCTTCTCATTCTCTAGTTCATTCTGTCTTCACCTTTGTCTAATTTGCTATCTCTTAACCGGTGTCTACAATATTCTCCTGGTTTAAAAAAAAAAAAAAAAAAAAAACTATAAATTCCACAAACTCAACTGCCATGAATTCAACTCCAATGCACTGTCTCAATTCACTGACTCAACCAAACTTCGGGGAAAAGAACTAACTTGAACTCAGAGATTAGCTTGCCTCTATCTCCTGGGATTAAAGGTGTGTGTGCATTCCAATTTAATCACAAAAACCTAGATGGTTGGATGTGATCCCTTTCCAGAACAGCCATATTCTGGATTGAAATCCCTCTGCAATTAAGTTTGAAATAAATTTAAATTTAAAAATAAGTTTAGTTTTAGAAGGTATTACATACTCAGCATGGTTATGATCAATAAATATTTGCTAACAAGTGAAAATATGATCCTTGTGATGGCTAAGGTCTTCAGGTGTGTTTCAGCTCCCTGTTGTAATGCTGTTTTACATTACAAGAACTCTTCTTCTCCTTCTTCTTCTTCTTCTTCTTCTTCTTCTTCTTCTTCTTCTTCTTCTTCATCATCTGCTAGGTGAGAGGGTTTTTTCAGGGTACCTACATCTATCTAGCACAAAGGAAAATGTTCTCATTGGATTTGATGATGATTTAAAACTGCTGTGAATGTGTTTAGGTTGTTATTTGTTTTGGATTTCCGTTGTGAAGATAGTGTGTAACAATTCACCCCAAGTTGCCTTTCAACTTACTACATAGGGTATCTTGACTTAGATATCCATTGCTTCTATCTGAGCCTCTTCTGAACAGAAGCGCAGGTTCAAACTATCACATTTGGCTGGTAGGTGCAGCTAGGAACTTATGAGCCTTTGCTTTTCTTAGTGGAACAAACATAAAATATATGACTAATTTTCAAAGGCTACTCTGTTACAAAATCTTGGTAAAATTCAATTATTCTATTGACAATGGATTTTCTTTTCATGATTTTATATATGTTGTTCACTTCCTGGAACATTCATAATTCAGTTATCCTTTTCTTCAGATTTCATTTGAAACAAAACTTCTTCAATGCATTCAATTTGGATTCACATATTAAGTTATCTTTGTTGTAGTTCCCTTAAGTCTGTACTTATTATATTATAAGGTGTTGTATTACTTTAATTCTGTATCTGAAACCACTGTTTATTGTTCTACCTGTAGCACTTGTTACAGAATTGTATGAGAAGAGTACATTGGATGAATGAAATCCCTATGGGATTTTAAAAAGAGACAGCTGTTATAGGTAAGCAGTCACCCTAAGCAGAATTGAGTGAAGAACCAGGAAGAGGGAAGGGGGAATGAATGAGAGACAGACAGAGAGAGGCAGAGAGAGAGAGAGAGAGAGAGAGAGAGAGAGAGAGAGAGAGAGGAAAGAAAAGAAGAGGGAAAGAAAAAGAAGCAAAGAAAAAAGATAGGATTTCATTTTCCATCATCTGTTTACACAAAAGTATTGTCACTGGTGGTTTTCAGTGTCATTAATGTCAAAATTACCCTGAGATTTCACCCTATGCCCATCAGAATGGTTAAGATCAAAATCCAAGTGACAACACATGCTGGAGACGATGTGGAAAATGGAGAACACTCTCCATTGCTGGTGGGAATGTAAACTTCTATAAACCCTTTGGAAATCAATCTGGCGCTTTCTCAGAAAATTAAGAATAAAATCATATGAAAAAGTGTTATTGATGTCTAGTATCCACTTATGAGTAAGTATGTACCATGTATGTTTTTCTGCTTCTGGGATACCTCATTCAGGATGATCTTTTCTAGTTCCCACCATTTGCCTGCACATTTCATGATTTCCTTGTTTTTAACTGCTGAGTAGTATTCCATTGAGTAAATGTACCACAGTTTCTGTATCCACTGGATGATCTGGCTGCGACATCGGTCACCGTATTGATTGCCAAGGTGGATGGGCTGATCTGGCTGGCTAGGTGTGTGTCCCCTTCCTCCCTCACCACTCCATGTGCTTCCCTCCAGAACCTGCCCACTAGGTCAAAGAGGATGACTTCCCTTTCCTGAATAGAGGAGAACCACTCTTCAGTCAAGGGTATAGGAGTAGCTGTGATCCCATACTAGAACTTCCAAAGATGCTCAAAGCCCATTTATATCTTCTTTATAGAAAAAACAAAAACAAACAACAAAAAACACCATTCTAAATTCTTTCAGCTCTTTAAGATGACAGCATTTTACTATTGCATAGTCACCATATCTGAACTTTTTGCTCTCATCTAACTGTAACTTCATACCCTGTGTCAACCCTCCCCAGCAGAAATGCTCTTCATTTTCTGGCAGCTGGTATCATACTGTCAAGTTCCCTGAGGTCAACATTGTCACAATCCACTTACATTCATCCTCTCTTTGCTTTCTTTCCAGCACCTGGCTTATTTCGCTTACCACAGTGATCTAATGTTCCATCTATGTATGCTTTCACAGTGTCACAATTTTTATTCTTCTTATGAAATATTCTTCCATTGTAAAAATGTATGCATTTTGTTTACCGGGCCAAGGGTCTATAAACACTTCTCCTCAAATTATTTCTTTAATACCATTAGCTGTACAATCAACATAGGTGTGCAGTTGTATTTTTAGATATTTACCCATGTCTCTTGGAATTTGGACCAAACATGAGATTAATGAGCCATAGAATTGTTCTACTTTACAGTGTTTGAAGAATCTCCATATTGCTTTTCGTGCTAGCTGTACTACTTCATATTCATACTAATAATGTGAAATAGTTTATTTTTCTCTACAACTTCATCAGAAAATAATTTTGATGATAGTTATTCTTAGTGCTGGTGGAGTAAAAACATTTTGTTATTTTAAGAAATTATGTCCTATTGACCATATATTGATTAGTATTGTTGATTTCCATTGTCTAATGAACTTCATATTATTAAAACAATAACATCAACACAAAGTAAATTTTATTGAACTTACTAAGTACCAGCCCTGCAAAATTAGATTTTCTGTACTGTTCAATTAAGTGGTACGCTTTCTTATTAGACACCATTCTGTTGTGTAGGTCATTTCTCACATCTCCAAGCTATTCACTTTCTGCTCCCTGTTTTCTTAGTTGTTTGTTTTTTCAAAGCATTTACATATTCTATATGTATGTTTTAGGAGAAAATATTCCAGCACTTATGTGCATTTGCGTGAGCTTGCATGCATGTGCGTGTCTGTCTCTGTCTGTGCATTCATGCATGTTTGTGTGTATGTCTTTGTGTGGGGCACCTGTATCGGAAGAGTAGTTTTAGGTGGTGGTCTATGTGTATTTACTCAATAGTTAAATATTAGCCATTATAGAATTTTCAATTGTTTAAACTGGCAAAAGTTGGCAATCTGCAATTATAGCACGATTACTATAATTATAGCAGGTAAAACATTAGCATTGTAATTACATTAGGTATGCATATGCATACTTATTACCAAAGTGATTAATAAACAAACCAAGTTGCTCTAATTGAAACAATAAACACACACACACACACACACACACATATATATATACATATATATATATATGTATATATATATATATATCAAAGTTCAACTCTTGGTGTTTCACTAAAGTATCAGGAACTGAAGCAGCAAGCCACAGGGCCTGCATGGCATTGCCCTGGGACCTCTGCAAACATATTATAGCTATTAGCTTAGTATATTCATGAGACTCCTGACTATGAAAATGGATGAATTCCTGACTCTTGCACTCCTGGAACGCTTTTACTCCTGTTGGTTTGCCATATTCAATATGAAAGTTTCTGCTTCATCTTTAAAATATGTTTCTATTTTGTTATTCAATTGTTATCTCTAAGAAGCATGTTCTTTTCTAATGAGAGACAGAAAGGGAGTAGATCCTGAGGTGAGGAGAGATGGGGAGACACTGGGAGGGGTGGGAGGAGGGAAAACTATAATTGGAATATATTGTATGAGAAAATAATCTATTTTCAATACAAAACAACATGAAAGTGTGAAAATTTCAAGATGTTTTCAACATATGAGTGTATTAAAATTCTAAAAATTTAGTAACCAGATATATTGCATCTGACAAAAGAGTGCAGGATCTTTCATGCTTGGAACACATTCATATGGCTACACAGTTTAGGTAAAAGGAATTCTTTAAATGGAACTGCAGATATTATAAGATATTTAAAATCATCTTTAATTTTTTAAATGTTCTTGCTTGTAGCATATTCTATTTAGTTATAGAAATCAAACATGTCACCAAAGTTTCCCTAAGGCTGAAAGGGTTAAAGGGCTCCACACAGAAAAATTACTCTGACTTTGCCACATGTCTCCTATTATTTATAAAATTCCAATGAAAAATGTTATGCAACAATTAACTTCTGAACGCCAGAGACCAACCATTATTTGTGGTTAAACTCCTTACAGATAAGTATTTATCTTCATGTAAATTATTACACTCCCACATATATGGTGTGTGTAAATACATATATATGTTTATTGTACTCATCTGTCAGTCATGCTCTTCAATGTTATTAATATATTATTAAAATTTAATATATATTATATGTAATAATATTTTAAACAGTTCTTAGTAAATTTATGGACTATGTATAGATCCTTAACTATTCTCAGCCCTTCTCCTTGCCTACAAGATATTTTAAAATATATTTTATATGTGTCTGTTCTACATTATCTATGCACATATAGATAGATATGATATACATTTTTAAATTCACAGAAATAGCACTATATATCAGTTTCTTTGAATCATGTCAGTGACTGTTTTTCCTTTTCTGTAAATCATTAATATCCTCAGATAATTTTAAAGTTATGTAAAAGGGGGGAAACAAGGAAACATAGCTATAATTCCTAGTAAATAAAATAACCCAGATATTAGTATGTTAAGTCGTAACATTGTCAGGAATAGTGGTAAAATGACTCAGTGAGCAGAAATCTGGGACCCTGTGTGGAGTGTTGCACTTATCCTAAAGAAAAGAAGACATGGAATGAAAAAATAGCATCTAATTGCACAGATATTTCTAAGCTCTGAATAAGAATCGCTAAGATGTGATAAACATAATGAAATCTGTACACCTAAAAAAGATAATCAAGAGAGTGGACATGGGGTAAGATGATCAGTCCTCGTTTAGAAAGACAGATGGGATGTGCATTGAACGTATGAGAGGAGTCTACTGAGCGCATTTGAAAGACTCTAACTAGCAGGGTTTTCAAAGCAAAGACTCATGACCAAACCTTTGGCAGAGTACAGGGAATCATAAGAAAGAAGGGGAGTTAGTCTGATGGGGAAAGGATAGGAGCTCCATAAGGACCAAATATATCTGGGCACAGGGTCTTTTCTGAGACTGACATTCAACCAAGGACCATGTATGGATATAAGCTAGAACCTCTGCTCAGATGTAGCCTGTGGTAGCTCTACTGAGCTACCAATTGGTTTCCCATAGTGAGGGGAACAAGGACTATTTCTAACAGGAACTCAATGACTGGCTCTTTGGCCTCCCTACCCCCGAAGGGAGGAGCAGTCCTGTTAGGCCACAGAGGAGAGCTTTGCAGCCAGTCCTGAAGATACCTGATAAAACAGGATCAGATGAATGGGGAGGAGGTCCCCCCTATCAGTGGACTTGGAAAGGGGCACGGTGGAGATGAGGGAGGGAGGGAGGGACTGGGAGGGAATGAGGGATCGGGACACGGCTGGGATACAGAGTTAATAAAATGTAACTGATAAGAAAAAAATAAAATTAAAAAAAAAAGAATCGCTAGGAAATGGAGGAGGGTTATTAAATGTCCTTCGACAGATAAAGGGATAACAAAAAAGTGGTAGCTATACACTATGGTATAACATTCAACTGTAAAAAAAAAAATAAAATCAAGATATTGGAAATTTGAAGATATATTGATGGACTTATAGGCGGTTATACTAAGTGAAGTAAAGGAGCCCAAGAAAGACAAATGAGGTATTTTGTTTTGTTTTTTCATCTGTGCTTCCTTGCACCAAAACCTCAGATTTAAGTATATAACTTGGAGTAACACCAAAAATAGCAAAATAATGGGACTGTAGGTGTGAGAGGATGTCCTGATAGAGGAATAGCAGGATACAGGTAGTATAGATCATGAAACGGAAAAGCAGGCAGGAACCTTCAGATGAGGAGGGGGAAGGAAGTAAATACAGAAGAAAACGGACAAAAAAACATTAAGGCTGTTTGATAAACTCTCAAGAAATGATATTATTTTATACTTCCGTAAAATGATGTACTATATATAATATACTTTATAATGTTAGTATATAAAATTATATATTTATATTTATAACATTATATTATAATATAGAACATATTGTATATTGAATATATTATTACATATACTGACATATTACATATAATGTTAAATATATTATAATAGCATATAAAATTATATATTGAAAGAGATAGAAAAAGAAAGAAAATAAAGTTATGAGTTGACAATGCTACCTACAAGAATCATAGAGCAATGAAAATCGCTTTTTGAGTGGTTGGGCAGATCCAGATCCCCAAACAATATAATGTACAGCTGTCGCAATGGGTTGCCTCTCAGCGGTACAAGTCCCTGTTGATGAAGAAAGAGAGGTCCTCATTTTGGGATTTGGAGTATGAGAGGGTTTAGAGGGAGAGAACATGAGAAAGACTGGAAGGAAGAAATGGAAGGGAAATGATACAATCATATTTTAATTAACATACTTAGTGATGGCTCATTAAAATATTGTATTAGGCTAAGTACAAGCTTATATGGTGTGTTTTTTTTTTTCATAAATTGTTTTCCTCTATTTGAAAACATTTATCACCATGTAAAAAGTGCATATAACAACAAAAATAACCACAACAAGACAACATTAACATACAAACACCGGTATTTTGTGTCTTGTAAAGTGAAATTCTACATACATGTAATTCTCCTGAATTTCTCATTGCAGTGGTCAAAATCTTTAATCTAAATTCAGAGCCTGTGCTAACCTTTGCATTGATAACAGCTCCTACCATTTCTAGGTTCAAGCGTTTCATTAGCATCATCTCTTCCACCTACATCTAAAACAGATGCAACCTGTGACTGAACCCACATACTTCAGAATGTTAACAGCATTCTGTCATTTATTTATTCATGAGAGATGAAATGGCAAGTTATTTCCACAGATAAAATGAAAGGCTCCGTTGTTAATCTTCTCTGATCGAAATGCAGGCTTGAGCCCACCAGCTTATACACTGTCACTCTGGGTAACAATTTCCTGAGAAGATAAATGTTTAATTCTTACAAACTGTGGCATGTCCAAAAAGAGGTAATCATTACATGACCACGAAAATGCATGAGGATTCATCAATAGACTGCTTTGAGAATTCACTAGCATTTTTATTCAGAGTTTGGACAGTGTTAGGTGCAAGGTAAATTATCCATAAATGCAAGTTGATTTTTTTTCTTCCTATAATAATTTTCTGTTCCATTTAACCAGTTAGATTCTTTAAAATTTTGAGAGTTTTAAAATAGATTTCATAAAATCTGTGGTAATTACTGATCAAACCTGACACAGCTTTATACTTAACAAAGAGTTAAATTAAAATATATTTTATATGTAAGATGGTAACGATAGCATGAATGTGGTATTAAAGATAACATTCCCCAGACTCCTTTTTCTTACTCTTTGGAGTCTATCAAATACTTGTTCCTTTCAGGAGCCTCCACAGTGCTTTTCATAGTGGCTGTACAAGTTCGCACTCCCACCAGCAGTGACTAAGTTTCCTGCCCTTTCCCTAAACCTCACCAGAATCTGCGGGGATTTGTTTTATTGATCCTGTACATTCTGATTGTGGTGAAATGAAATCTCAAAGTAGTCCTGTTTTTCATTTTCCTGATGGCTAAGTACGTTGAGGACATTTCAGTGTTTCTTGGCCATTTATTTTCATCCTCTGATAGCTCTCTGTTAGTTCTATACCTCATTTTTAATCGGTTTATTTGTTTACTTGATGTCAGTGTATTAATTCTCTATATATTTTAGACACTAATCTTTCAGATAGATAATTGATAATGATATTATCTGAAAGTTTCCTCCAAAAAGTAAAATGTTAGAAAAATAATAATAAATACAGTTAAGTAATCAATAAAATATTATCCTTTTAAAAAATATACAATATCTTGCAATTTTAATTTTTGGTTCATTTAAGAGCAACATGAAATACAGAGGCCACAAAATGCCAAGACTATAAAAATAAAGAACTAAATAACACATATATATCAAAATATTCCCAAACATACCATTAAAGGAGAAAATGCACATGGATTTAACAAACTGTAGCTCCTTCTTAGGAGTGTTGATGTGCTTCCCAGTGCAATGACAGATCTGCACATGCTGGTGTTGACACAGTTTTAAGGGATCTCATGTGATGTAGATTTTTAAATTCTAATTAACACTGAAGAGACAACTCAGTGATTCATAAAATAGTTGCCTAAACCATGAACTTATTATACTGTAAATTTTTAGCTTATAATATAAAACATTCTCAAATTAAATCACTTAATGAAAATTAAGTTAAATTTTGGATTTAGTTGACTATTATGGTTAATCCTCAAAAGGCTGAGGAAAACTCATGCACGTTTAGATTAAGACACACAACCAAATACTAAGGCATTTAGTATTTGGCACTGAGGATGTCCATTAGTTGCTGGGAGTTTGACACCAGTATGAGCTGCATAGTGTAAAGTCATTGTAACATCTGAGTTTAATATTTTACAGTTAGAGAGTACAAGGGACTGTTTTGTCTGCAACAATAAACATTTTATTAAAATTTAATAGTAACATTAACACTTTTTAAAGACGCATGCTTTTCTATAATCTATATCAATGATTCATAAATACATTTTATAAAACCTCCTTTCATTTTCTTTGATTTTTTTTATACACCCAAATTTTATGTTTTTTTCTCTCTCTCTTAAAAACAGAATCAAAACAAAAAAAAAGTTTAAAAGAACAAAACCATGGAGTCAATTTTGTGTTGTCCATCTACTCATACATGTGAGATCATCCCTCATTTGTGGTTCAAATATCCAGTCCCATTTGATTGACAAAACATATTTTTTCTCTGTCAGCAGCAATGGATTGCAATAGCTTCTTGGCTAGCTTTAGTTCTTGTGCTTCCCTCCTCTAGAGTAGAAACACCCTTAAAATCGCAAAGAGGGAAAATAGTAGCTCCCCAGGACAGAAACTCAATTTCATGGACTCAAGATAGTATTAAATGGTTTGAAAATAGTATATATTTTCAATATATTTTGTTGATGTATCAATATATGTATTGATCTTGAGCTACTTTCGATGGCAGACAATCTTATCAACTCAGAAATAAAACGATATACAGTAGGTTGGAGTCATGGCTTATTTATCTAAGAACTAAAGTAAGTATAGGCATATAAAATAGAGTAAATTTGCAACAAACATAGGATATCATCAAGCGTTCCATCGTTCTTCTGCTTAAGTTTTATTCCCTGTCTTCAGTGGACATTTATTTGTTTCTCTTCTTTCCTTCAGGACTCCAACAACAGCTCTGAGTTATGTTTTTTACACGATGCAATACTACTCAGCAATTAAAAACAAGGAAATCATGAAATTTTCAGGCAAATGGTGGGATCTAGAAAAGATCGTCCTGAGTGAGGTGTCCCAGGTGCAGAAAGACACACACGGCATATAGTATGTATACCTAAAGAAGATAAACAACAAAGGGAAGCAGGGCTTAAATGATCAATCTTCACTTAGAAAGATAAATGGGATGGACATTGGAAATAGGAGGAAACAAGAGTCTACCACAGAGGGAACCTGAAAGACTACCCAGCAGTGTATCAAAACAGATGCTGTGACTCATAACCAAACTTTGGGCAGAGTTCAGGGAATCATATGTAAGAAAGGGGAGTTAGTATGACCTAGTAAGGACAGGAGCACCACAAGGATCAAATATGTCTGGGCCCAGGGGTCTTTACTGAGACTGATTATCCAACCAAGGACCATGAATGGATATAACCTAGAACTTTTGCCCAGATATAGCTCATCGCAGCTCAGTCTCCAAGTGGGTTTCCTAGTTAGGGGAACAGGGACTGCCTCTGACATGAACTTAAGGGCTGGCTCTTTGATCTCCCCCTAACCTCCGAAGGAGGAGCAGCCTTGCTAGGCCACAGAGGAGGACATTGTAGCCAGTCCTGATGAGACCTGATAGGCTAGGGTCAGATGAAAGGGGAGGAGGACCTCCTCTATCAGTAGACTTAGAGAGGGGCAGGAAGGAGATGAGGGAGGGAGGGTGAGATTGGGAGGGAATGAGGGAGGGGGCTACAGCTGGTATACAAAGTGAATAAACTGTAATTAATAAAAATAAAAAAAATAAATTTACAAAAAATGAGGGGTATGTGATCACACTGTAAAGTGATTAAAATTATTTTTAATGTTACTTAAATAGTTTTGTTCCTAGATGTTTGATATGCCAATTTACTATATCACCAGCATCAGCTTACCTTATGTTTTATTTTTTTTTATTTATTACAATTTATTCACTTTGTATCCCAGCTGTAGCCCACTCCATCGTCCCCTCCTAACCCCACCCTCCCTCCCTCTCTCTTCTGCTCCCATGCCCCTTCCCCAGTCCACTGATTGAGGAGGTCCTCCTCCCCTTCCATCTAACCCTAGTTTATCTGGGATAAATAAGAGGTACAGATGCTACTCCCTCTATCACTACTCTTTTCTAAATTTCTGTGAATTATACTCCTTACCATTCTATTAAGGCATAAAAACATTGGGATAGCATATTACAGGACTTTCCCATCAAAAAGATGCTTTTTGAATTAAACAAGTTTTGTTTTACAGCAATGAAGCAAAGCTATTCTCACGTTTGTTTTGAAATGAATGCCACAAGTTTGCTTTCATGTAGAAAGACTGAAGCCAGTACTCTCAGAGCTGCACGGAGGCTGCACTCTACAGGATTCAGCATTTTTCTGGGGTTCTTTCCTTAAGACTGTGCTGCAGTGTCACTAATGAAAACAGAAGGTCTTTAGCTTTTTTCTGCTTTCAACATGGCAATGAAAAGAAATAATATGGTGTGGAAAAGAATGATATGCTCAGTCATAGGTCATTTGAAATTTTAGTAACTTTGAAAATTTATGGAAAATCTCAGTAACTTACTTCAAAGTGATGGATCTAATTGATTTTTAAAATATAATAAAATCCTAATATAAGATTCATTCCTAGTTTCATGGGTTTCTAAGCCATTTTCTTAGCTTTTATTTGTTTATTTAGTATACCTTTTGTCTATTTCGGGGGAGGGTTATACTAGCTTAACTAACAGTAACAAAAAAATACGTGCTCTGGAGAGTAGTTATTTAAAAAAGAACTTTAACATAAAACAAACACACAATGAAAACTAAAGAAATTGTGACTGTTTAAATTAGAGAATAGGTTTCTTCGTAAGTATATTAAAAATAGTTTGACCTATAAGGTTCACATTCATAGTGTTAGATGCTACACAGATAATTCCTATTCAATGAGTTTTGAAATAGAAAATAGAAAAGCATACTAGAATTAAATAATAACACTTCATACAGTACAACAGGTAAATTAGAACATAGTCTTCCTCACACAAGCAATTTGGATTTAAGAGAATATAGTTTGACTTTTTTTCTTTAAAATTTTTAGATGAATTGAAAACTATATAAGAACTTAATTTTGTCTAGGCTCTTTACATCCCAAGCCCCTGCGAGTTACATGTGTCTCCAGTATGTGAGGAAATGAAAGTATATTGCTTGGTTCACAGGCCTCCTGACCCAAGGATGTGTCCATCCATCCAGTTAAATCCGTTCACATAATCCTGCATCCAGAAATGAATTACATGGGAGAAACATGACACTTACAAGAAGCTTCTTGGAGTGTTGAAAGATTTGTACAATGCAGAAGGTGGGATCTGCAGATAACGACATCTTTCTTCCGGTAGAGCAGGTCTCTGATGTTATTCCTGGCATTGGTCTTCAAAACCCTTCTTGTATCAACTATTTCATCAATGCTACATTTACCACAGTTCTCACTATGCAGTATGGTAATTCACCTGCGGGAAGATCACTGTAGTGGGTTTTCTACTTTAACATGAAGATCTCTGGTCCACTTGTAGGCTGCAGAAGACTCCTCAGAAGACTAGCTCTAGGGCTGAATGACTAAGTGCAAGGCACTGAGAGTCCTGTTAGAATGTGGGAAATTCACTGAAAGTAAGACTTGAGAAGATCCAGTCATCAAATGCATTCCTTTACCCATATTCTCTTTCTGTGACTCGTATTTAAAACTCAAAGCAATTCGTTGTAGACTTAAAATACTATTAACAAGTAAAATAATAAGAGCATTTTATTTCTCAACAGAAGTCATTTTTTCTACATTTTATATTTATAACAGGAAAAAGAGTATTTGAAGGGAGTTAACCAACATGTGAGAACAATCTACTCCCAAAAGCTGTGGGTTACTAGATAAAGACTCCAGAGGGAGTGAGAAGGTACTTTTTATGAATTAGTTAGTTTCTGGTCAGAAAGTCCCAAGAGTCAACAAAATTACAGCACACATAAAATATTGCCATTCCTATTGCTTGCTAATCAGAACTAGATGATACGGCCCTATTGATGAAAACACACAGCATAACTCAAGCAGAAACTGAGCTAAAAGACCTGGAAGTTTCTTCCATCACATTAGGTCCTATGAAACACACTGGGAGTGAAAAAATCACCAATGGTCATACCCGCTGTGAATCCTACAATCTGCAAGACAAACATACCAAAAAATATGGAGATAAGCAAGTACTCTTTAAGAAGACATAAAATAGAAGCTAGGATTGAATATTTTCTCTTTTAGGAGGCATAATGAGGATAAATAGAATGAAAACATTATAAAAATACAAGCAAGAAAGCCCTGTTAAGCATCATTAATTGGAAGAATGTCACTTGCCCAATGGTTTCAGAGTACGACTTTCATTCGCCTCAGTTTCTCCCCTCTGTTAGTCATATACTGTTCTAACACTGATGGTTTTGGGATATCATAGCACTAATCCACACTCTTCAAGAAACTATGAAAAGCTAATCAGCTTCTTATCCCAGCATCATTCAAGCAGTGCTGCAGTGTAGATATAGCAGCGTTTCACACACTTGACTCTTACAACCATTAGAAGTTGAGTGTGGACATTAGCCGTATAATATAGTATAAACATACTAAAATCTATAGTCCTAAAGAAGCTAAACAACTAGGAGGAACCTAAAAGAAGAGGCTGAAACCTCATTCAGAAGGCAAGCAGGATAGAAATCAAAAGGAGGAGAAGACAGGGAACAAGACAGGAGCCTTCCACAGGGAGATGCTGAGACCCATAGCCAAACTTTGGGCAGAGCACAGGGAACCTTATGGAAGAGTGGAGAGATCTGGAAGGGACAGGAGTTCCACAAGGAAACCAACAGAGCTAAAAATCCTGGCCCCAGAGAGCCTGCAGAGACCAATATTCCAGCCAAGGACCATAAATGGACATTAGCTAGACCCTCTGCTCAGATGTAGCCAATGGGCAGCTCAGTCTCCAGATAGCTTCCCTAATAAGGGGATCAGGGGCTCTCTCTTACATGAACTCAGTGGCAGGCTCTTTGATCACCTCCCATGGGAGGTGCAGCCTTGCCAGGCCACAAAGGAAGATAATGAGCCATGATAGGCTAGGTTCAGATAGAAAGGGAGGAGGTCCTCCCCTATTCGTGGACTAATGGAGGGACAGAGGGGAAGAAGAGGGAGGGTGGGTTGCACTAGGAGGAGACGAACGGGGGGCTATAGCAGGGAAAGAAAGTGAATAAATTGTAGTAAATAAGTAAAGAAAGAAAGAAGATGATTTGCTCCTTGTCACAGGAAGAGCTAAAATATTTAAAATCAATTTTCCAATAGTATTTCTAGGTATGCATAGTCACATCAAAAACATTTTTTTGTTTTGTTTTGTTTTTAATTTGTGCCTTGACTCATGCAAGTTGCAGTGAGCTGGCCTGCCTAACCATTTTCAAGAGGCCCCATTGTTAACAGCTGCCTCAGCACAAAATCTGTTTCTGTTAGTAAAAATCATTATGACTGCCACTTACCGTTGCTCTAAAACACAGACAACAAACTGCTTAAAAATAGTTCAAGTTCTAAATTAGGAAAATAAATGTAGCAGATTCAGTATCTCTTTTGTTATTTAATGGCATTCAAATGGAAGTTTCTAGATAACCCAATTATTTTCTGCTGATAAGATATGTGAACTATTTATTTAAAGTAATAGAAACACTTACAGAATTTCTTTTCTTGAAGTGATTCCAATAATCAAACAAGTATAAGCGAGCTATGATGTAACAGAGGGTGGAGATTAGGGTGACAAGCCATGACCTTAGGGTGACAAGCATGAAAAAATGCCACAATCACTTGAATCACAAATTAATTTTAACAATGGTACCTATTAGATTTGCAAAAAACAGGATCTGTTGTTTCCATCGAATCATTTGTTATAATCAAACACAAAAAGTAGAACGCAGTTGAAAGTTATTCTAATTTTACATTCAGGTGACATGACTTACTGTGATGACAATAAGTAACGTTCAGCTATCACCATTCATCCCAAATGTCACTTCCTTCATATAAAGACTTTCAGGAATATCATTAACACAGATTTGACCTCCCTTTACACTTTTTATTTTTACATTATTTGGGCATCTACTAAATTCTTGTTTGATCTTGATGGGCCTAGTATTCATGTACAGTGTTATAATCTAGAAAGCCTGAGTAATTCATATTTTATGTTACAATAAATACATATTTTCTCTTTATGGTAACAATATTAAACGAGTAAGACAGTTGATTTTTTTTCATCTTATTATTGATATGTTAGTTAAAACATACATTTCCTACTTTCAATATTATTTAGCAATTTCAACCAAACTGAAATATTTCATCTTGTAGTGAATCTTGTGATGACTCTGTATGTTCAAAAAGATAGATCCTTAAAACTCACAGGAAAAACAAAAACAAAAACCTCAAAAGTCTCCAGAAGTCCCTGAAACCTATTAGATAAGAAAAACAAGGGAATCATGAAATTTGCAGGCAAATGGTGAGATTTAGAAAAGATCATCCTGAGTGGAGTATCCCAGAAGCAGAAAGACACACATGGTATATGCTCACTTATAAGTGAATATTTGACATATAATATAGGATAAACATACTATAATCTGTACACTTAAAGAAGCTAAGCAGGAAGGAGGACCCTGATTAAAATGTCAACCCTCACTCAGAATGGCAAATGGGATGGACATCAGAAGTGGGAGAGGGCAGGGAACAGGACAGGAGCCTACCACAAGGGGCCTCTGAAGGACTCTACTCAGCAGGGTATCAAAGCAGATGCTGAGGGTCATAGCCAAACATTGGGCAGAGTGCAGGAAATCATATGAAAGAAGGGGGAGATGAAGGACCTGGGCGGGCAGGGGCTCCACAAGGAGAGCAACAGTACCAAAGGATCTGGGCAAAGGGGTCTTTTCTGAGACAGATGCTTCAACCACAGACCATGCAGGGAGATAACCTAGAACCACTGCACAGATATGGCCAATGGCAGCTCAGTCTCCGAGTTGATTTATTGATGATGGGAGCAGGGACTGTCTCTGGCATGGACTTAGTGGCTGACTCTTTGATCATGGGGGAGCAGCCTTTCCAGGCCACAGAGGAAGACAATGCAGCCACTCCTTCTTCATAAACCTCTATGGACTGCTAAGAAAAGAACCTCTTTCTCTCTCTCTCTCTCTCTCTCTCTCTCTCTCTCCTGTCTAGCAGCCTGAAAGTCTTTCAGAGAACTCCATATTTCAGCTTTCATAACTTGTCTTTCATGCTGATGCAGGCCCTCAGAGATGACGCTGTCTTTGATTTGTCCCTGTCTTGAAAGTAACTCCCTCAATCATTACTCCTATAAGTAACCCAAATAAATTAATTTCTTCATTAAGCTGGACTTTAATGGTTATATTTTCTTTGGCGGTCATCAGTTCCCCGACTGAGGTGAATAAAGGTTTGTTCTCCTCTACCCAGAGAAAGTCTCACACAACACCAGTGTTTAAGAAAATGTTACTTAGGCAAATGGATCATTGTAAATACTAGACAAATTATGATGCCTTGAAAAGAAGGCACAAGGGGTAACGAGGTGTATCATGTTACTCTGGACAGATATTTACTTAAATATACAACCAAGCCACTGAGAGATGAAGGCTTTGTATGCTAGGTGTTAATGAGAGATGAGAACAAGACCCAATATAGTTCAGAAAAAGTTATAAATGTTTCTAATTAAATTTAATGTGAACCACATAATTACAATTCCGGTTTGTTTGTTTTTTTCAATTCTAAATACTGAGTCAATTTTTTAAAGAGAGATCTCTGTTGCTCTGAAAGTTTTGTATGACAAAGAACACCTGGAAAATACAACACATACTAGTTTAGACAGAGATGAGATTTCTATGAACAGTGGGAATGAAAAGGAAAGCATTTAGAAATGTAAGAACTGATAACATAATCTAAACTAAAACATAGTTTCCTAGGAGAATAGACAGAGATAGCTGTGACCGTATGAGTAAAGTGTATGTGCCACAGACAAGACTAGTGGGCAAGCATTGTGAAATAGGAGAGTATATTCTGCTGAAATCAGAATAAATACACATGCCTTAAGATTTAAAGTTGGGCATCTTAAAGAGATTTAAAATTACAGCAAAAAATAGGGGATCATATGAATATTCTAAAAAAATAAAGATAAGGAAACAATGGGGAAGTAAACCATAATAAAATTGAAAGTAGGCTCTTCAGTATAACCCCCACCCTAAGCTGCTTGTCTCACAGCTTCCTGCCAGAGATCATGCCCTCTCTCCCTTCATCTATAACACCTGCAGAGTAGTGACTCTCTAGCTGTTCTCATGGCAGAAACACACAGGAAATCGGTGCTTTCCTAACATCGACAATGCCACTCCAGTCTCCCTGAACGTTCTTGGGCCAGAGCCATACTCCACAACTGGGCAGGACCAGGTATCCCATGTTCTCTGTCTGTCGCCTTAAATCCACCTGACACAACATTGCCTGAATTTGCTCCAAACCCCAGGCCTACAAAAGGTCTGTAAGCAGGTACACAGGTACACATTAGCAGTGAGCACCACCTGTGTGTTTACCAGTCTGCAGGTGTGAGCTCAAGGAAATATGTCAGCCCGGCCTGTTTTATCCACACCATATTCACAACCAACAGAACACTTCCATATGCCAAAATCTCATTACAAAAACAGTGTAAGAAAATGTTGCTCCCTCCCCAAACGCACCCAGTACTATAAAATATTCACCAATGAAATTACATCAGCCAACCCCGTAACACAGAACTTAAAAGAACAATCATAAACTAAGTCAAAGAATTCATGAACAAACAGTCAAATAACTGTCAAGAGAATGAACTTATGAGCAGTAAATGCCCGAGATATTTCCAAAAACAAAACAACAACAACAAAAAATAAATAAAACAAACACAAAGCTGAACAAAATGAAGGTGATCTAGGATTTGAAAATCAAATTACATAATATTGAAATATTGAAAAGAATGCAAGCTAAAATAAAGATGTAATTGAAAACCTCTATAATTCATTTAGAAAATTACGAGAAAAACCTTACCTGTAAAATGGATCAAGTAGAAAAAAAAATATCAGAACTCACAGAGAAATTATATCATACCAGCAAAGAATATGAAATATTTTAAAACTCAGGAAAGGTGTACACAGGAATTTTAGAAGGAGAAAAAGAATCTCAGGTCAGTAGTATAGTCCATATCTTCAACAAGCTAGTAAATTGAACTTCCCCAAACTAAGGGAAAACATACCCAGAGAGAAAAAAGGAACACACCTAACACCAATGAGCCAATGAGATAGCATCAGAAAAGGAACTCCCCATAGCATAACATACTTATTACACTACATATACAGGTCTGAGTACTGACAGCAACAAGAGAAAAATTCAACACATATGTAAAGGCAAACCAATCAGAAAAACAAAACAAATCACTGATTTTTTTTTCAATTGAAACTTTTAAAGCCACAAGAGCCTGGAGTAATCTCCACTAAAACCATTTATAACGATTGAAAGAGAAAGCCAAACAACCCACAATACAGTCTAAGAGATTTCATGCCTAGCAACCAGTTCTACAGAGAACTCTGTTAGTAGTACTTTGAATAAGATAAAAATTAGCATGAAAAGAGACTCTAGAAATAAAATAAAGGATATAATTATTGAAATATGAAGTATGAGAGCACAAAAAGCTGGGAAAACAACAAAACTGCTGCAATCAAAACACACACACACACACACACACACACTCACCTTCCAATAATGACTTTAAATATCAATGGCCTCTGAGAAGAAGGGAGTGAATGGGGGAAGAGGAGTATGAAGGTAGGACTGGGACAAGAGATGGGAGGGGCCTGGGGGTCAGGCTGTGATGTGATTAAATAAATAGAAGTAAATAAATAAATAAATACCAATGGCCTCAGTTCTCCAATCAAAAGACACAGGATGAATTCGTTAATTTAGAAACACCATCTCTATATCAGTTGTCTACCAGAAATAGCTTTTAGTTTCAAAGTCAGGCCTTGCCTTAGAGTAAAAGAATGCACAGGAACAGCAGGAATTACTATCTTAATTTCTGACAAAATAGACTTCACCTAAAACTAATCAGGTGAGATAAGCCAGGATACTTCTTTCTAATCAAGAAGCCATTGCTGTCCTGTTAAACACACACACACCAAATGCTGTTGTACCAAATTTCATCAAAAACAAGTACTCGGAATACTAGCCACCTTTTAAGAGTAGGTGATTTCAGCACTCCACTTTCTCTAACACAAAAAGACATAATAAATCATAAGGATTTAATCGATAACTACAGAATATTCTATCTAACACCAAAGAATATATAATCTACTCAGCAGTACACAGATCTAAAATGATCTGCATCTTGGGACACAAAACAAATCTTAACAAATTCAGAAAATCTTAAGTAATTCTATGTGACCTATCTGACTACAAGGCAATAAAATCTAAAATAAACTGCAAACAAATCTGTAGTAAGTACAAAATCTAGTGGAGACTTATGACTTATGGGACTAAATGACTTATGGGTCAAAAAAGCAAAAAACAAAACAAAAAGACGAAACTAAAACTACTGGAACTAAATGAAAGTGAAAGCACAACATAACATCTAATAACATTAAACCAGTTCAAAGAGAAGAAATGTATACGTCTAAGCTCCTACACTTAAAATTATATAAAGAACACAAATGTATTAGTTAATGAAGCAATTCAAGAATTTGTAAAGACAAGATCACACTCAAAGCAAATTCAGTAGACAGTAACAAATTATAAAATAGAGCAAAAATAAATGAAATAGAAACAAATAAATAATACAAAGTATCATGAATCTAAAAGATGATTCTTTGAGAAAATGAACGAGACAGAGCCTTGATACCACAAAACAAAATCTAGAAGAGATGGTGCAAATCAGTGAATCACAGAATAATAAGAAAACATTAGAACAGAAACCAAAGCAATTTAAAAGAGTTTAAGTGAATACTATCAACATCAAAACTTCTTTAATTTGGAAATTTCAATAAAAATAGAAAACTTTCTAGATTGATCCTAATTAACAACTTCCACAGCCTCATAACCAATTAGGAAAGTAAAATAGTAATAAGAAGCTTTCCAACTAAACAGGGCCAGGCATATATGGATTCAGAGCAGAATTCTACCAGACTTTCAAATAAGACTACAGCCAATGCTTCCTAATTTATTCAAAAAAATGAAAACAGAAAAATTGCTCCCAATCTTCTTCTATGAGGTCAGTATTACTCTAATACCCAAACCAGATAAAGATGAAACAAACAAACAAAAACTATAGGCCAATATCCATAAAAATATATTTGCCAAAATCCTTAATGAAATACTAGCAAAGCAATATAGAAATACACCAAAATAATCAATCATGGTAAAACTGACATTATCCCTGAGATGTAGTGATAGCTCAGCATATGGAAGTCAAGAAATGTAATAGATTGTATAAATGCTTAAAAACAACAAAACAAAAATCACATGATTACTTCAATTCATGCAATTCATGTGAGAGGGCAGTGTGGGAGGAAAGTAGGAAAGGAAAGGATTAAAACCAGATATTCGGCATCTGTCTCCATTTTTTCCTTTATGTATCAGCTATCAGATATTTGATAATACTGAGTGTTATATAATACATTCACTCTTGTTCAGAGTAATAGTATCTAAAAGTACCAGTTTTCAGACAGCATCTTCGTAATCCTGTTCACTCTACTAAACTTGTTTAACTGATCACAAGACTTTGATTACTCTGTAATGCTGAATGCATAGTTAGAGGGATTTTTGTTGTTATTTTGGTTTTGTTTGTTGTTTTGCTTTGTTTTTGAGACAGGGTTTCTCTGTGTAGCCTTGGCTATCCTGGATTTGCTTTGTAGATGAGGCTGGCCTCAAATTCACACCCATCTGCCTGCTTCTGCCTCCCTGAGTACTGGGGTACTGGGATTAAAGCTGTGAGCCACCATGCCTGGCTGAGAGAATAAAATTTTAAAATATGAAACAAATTACACCTTGGTTTTGGGTTTTGTTTTGTTGTCATTGTTTGTTTGTTTGTTCGTTTGTTTGTTGTAAGTCAGCTTTTAGACTCCCTGGCATCAAATTCTTCAGGATGTTATGTGAATATATAGTCTCAAACAAACAATAAAAAAGGCTATTCTCAGTTCAATATTTCAATTTAGGTTTGAGGAGGTGGGAGGTATTGTTTGTTTCTCTTGTTTTGTTTTTCCTTAAATGTTACCTTCAAAGTCTTAAGTTCAAAGACTTCCTTTTCTATATGAACATGCAGCTTTGAAGTCTGCATTTACAGTTTTCTATATGACATAACAGAGAAAAAGAAAAAATCTGATATATGGGAAAGAACACAGTAAGTTCTTGTTACAGGGAAAAAGGAAAATCCCCTTTGTTGTCTCACAGAGCTTGCAGAGACCAAGTTTGAAAGTGAGGATGTTAGACTCCCAAACTTAACTGAAACTCAATAGAAACCTGGAAACTGAAGGTAAAACCCAAGATCATGAATCAGCTGCTACATCTGTCTACTGCTGCCTCCCTAAAGTGGTGCTTCTTCTTTACCTTAGCCATCTCAAAGTTCCTGTGAAGGAAATGAATGCCCTGTGTGAAGCAAGAGGCGTGATGAGGATCTGCCTTGGGCTAAGGCCATTATTTGGTGTGGGCATCAGTAACTGAGGGACCTACAAATCTCCAAGCCTGCACAGGCCCTTCAGTACTGACCACTCCCTATGTGCTCCTGGCGACTGCTTGCCTGTTAGTAGCAGACAAGCTTGTGTCATTGGGGTTTCCTATTTTTGCAAGGAAAATCCACAATTTTAATAATGAATATAGTTTAAACCCCAAATACACAAGACCTCTCATTTAGATGCAAATGTGAATTATTAATTTCAAGTTAAAATTCAAATAAATGCTCAATTTATGCTTTGCATTAATTTTTGAAAGTCATATACCTATAAAGTATAGCCTTGTACAAAGTATAGTCATCTGGGGAGCAATAAATTATGGATAGAAATAGAAAAATAACCAGAACTACACAAGAAGCATTTCTCTGTGGCCCTCAAATGTATGTATACATATATTATATATATATATATATGTATATATATAATTTTTTTCTTTTTAGTTCAAGGGATATTGGGCCAAGGACACAGGGATAGTCAGATAATTTCCAGATGAATTTAGGACTTGCTGTATCAATTGATATTATTCAAATGAGGTCATAGAGAGAAACTTTGTCAACTGTTCCCATATTTGGGTTAGATGATGACTGCAGGCCACTGGAGACCAGATGCTACTCTTGGAGATTTATTAGCCTTTTCACTAAGTCACTCGTCAGCATCGCCTGTCCTAATTAAGAATGAACAGAGAGGCATCAAAATAAGCACATCTATGTGCTGCAAACCTGATTTTTAAATCCAGGGCATGATCCCTCTTGGAATACTTTGATTCTGTCTAAGCCAAATGAAAAGAAGAAAGTTATTGTCATAAATAATTTGTTGATATGGACAAGATTGCAATAACCTGCCTTTAAGGTAGTATGTTTACCGACCACACTACACCTAATGGCTAACAAACTGGTTTCTTTCTCAAAGGTCCTTTAATGTTTATTTTTAAAGCAATTTCTGATATTGATTGCTATAACCTCCTGTAAACTGCTTGGGAGACTTGCGGAGAATTTTGAGAAAAGATGAAACTTTGACAGAAATCTAACCGATTAGAAGTGACTCTATATTGAACTCTTCTTCAGTAGTCTGGCAAATTGTAAACCCTTTGTCACAGAGTAGTCATCACCATTTCTTTAACCAACATGAAAGGCATGCTAGCTCTTTCAGAGTTAGACACTGCAAGCTGATTGTGCTTGATTCAAAAGATACACATCAAAGTTCATGCTTGCTTAATTTCATCCAAATCTTTAATTCTATCAGAATATGTCCTTTGGGTGAATGGGTTATTTAAAGAAATTTAGGTAACAGATAAACACTTCCATATTTAGCATGAAAATCGATAGTGAATGAACTATTTTGTCACACTATGAATAAAGTTTGTTTTACAAATGCACTAATCTAGTTCAGATCCTTGTTCTAGTAAAACCACTGTGGATAGTCTCAATACCTATTCTGTACCAGGTGACAGCTGATGACACACCAAAAGGAAAGCCCACTCCTACCTACTGCAACCTTACAGTAGATCCTAAAAGACGGAGATAATATATTTCCTTATTTATGAAAATGATTGGAATTTAGCATAGACATGTGGCATTGATAGAATACCTGTAAATGTATCTTTTGAAGTTCTAAAAAGATCTCCCTTTAGTTTTAAAAATACTATACAGTACAGAATAATCAAAATAGTGAGAGTTGTGCACCCCATCTTTTAAAGTACATTTAGGATACAACCAGCCTCCAAAAGAAAGAGAAAATAACCATCACTATCAAATGGAAAATGACTACCAGTGACTAACCTGTACTAGAATTGTTACAAGCAATGACTTCTCAAATCTGCAAAGAGAGTGAATACTGGTAAGTATGATAACTGAACTAGCAAACCGAGAACATCCTTTTGTTTTACAAACTAGTTAAAACAGGAGAGAAGAAACTGAGCTAAGTGCGGCTTATGCAGCATCAAAAGCTTGGGCTGCTGGAGGACATGAGCAGATAAGATGGGACCATGGTGCATGAAGTATGACTTCTATATTCCATTTACTTTCTGTTGCAAAGTTAGGAAAACCTACTCGAATTCTGTTGTATGCTGTAACGTTGACTATTTAACAAAGCTGTTTTTATTGTATTGTGTATCTTAAATTTTTAATATAGGTTGAAATAGATTTGAAATTCATGCTTCTAAATCCACAATACATGCATATATTGTGCAATGGTCACAACTTCTTCATGTGTGAGGCAGCATGTTGCTTGCCTGTGACATCCAACATGCCCAGGTACCTAGTAATAACAGTTTCATGATGCCATGTCTGGTAAATGTAGGGTACCCACACTGTCTTAAAAGCATTGATTTATTTTTCCCCAGAACCGCATTAGATTTAGTTGGTTGAGGGATGGTAGGCTCCAGCTTGTGTTACAAAACCAGTGCCATAGACTCAGTGGGCATATATCCAACATGAGCTGTGGAGACAATGGATGTGTGAGAACCTTGGAAATCAGCTACTAGACCCTTCTTATGAAAAGCAGTTTTGATTTCTTATACTTATAAAGAATGAAAATGAATAATAAATTTCAAATAACAACTTGAATGACCTGAAAAGATATAAACAATCTAAGGGCTCCTTGAAAGTTGCTTTGAGGAGATTGCAGGGAATCTTATGAAAGAAGTAGGAGTTGGTAAGACCTGTAGGGGACAGGAGCTGCACAAGGAGAGCAACAGAACCAAAAAATCTGGGCACACAGGTCTTCCCTGAGACTGATAGTCCAACCAAGTATCATGCATGGAGATAACCCAGAACCCCTGCACAGATGTAGCCCATGGCAGTTCAGTATCCAAGTGGGTTCCATAGTAATGGGAACAGGGACTGTTTATGACATGAACTAATTGGCCTGCTCTTTGATCACCTCCCCCTGGGGGGGGGGGAGCAGCCTTCCCAGGCCACAGAGGAAGACAATGCAGCCACTCCTGATGAGACCTAACAGACTAGGATCAGAAGGAAGGAAGACCCACACACACACACCTGTGGACTTGAGGAAAACCATGCATGGAGATGGAAAAGAAGGGAAGGAGTGGGAGGGGAGGAGGGATGGAACTACAGAGGGGATACAAAGTAAATAAAGTGTAATTAATAAAAAAAAATTAAAAACAAAGAAAGCTGATTTTCTACACTAAAACCCAAAGTATGAGAAGAACTCTAACACTCCTAAAGCAAGACAGGGGGCTTCAGTGATTACTCTATGGCAAAGACGTCGCTGCCATGTGACCTATGTCCTGAGTTCAACTCCCCAAAACCACATAATGGTAAATATATAAAGAAACGAATCAAATGAATGGTGAGTTCTAAAAGAGAGGACTTTTTCATGATTTGGAGACAAGATGAAATTCTGTGACCTTCCTTAGACCTTCATGAAGACAGATGTGCTAAGACAGTGAGCCAAGGTGGTTTTGTTCCTTGATACATATAAATCTGAATTATTTGGTGACTTTCAATTTTTTTCTAATCAGTTCTTGATTAATAGTCCTCTCAGGATTGAGCCATGATAAAGAGAGTTACATTTCCATTCTAAAGTACAAATTGAGACCTTTGCTGAGCAAACTAAGACCTAAAAAATTTATGTATGTGTGTGTCTGTGGTAGACTGAGAGATTTTTTTTTATTTCCAAATTCTTTCCATTTTATGTTATATTGTGGAGGTTTTTTGCTTATAATATGTAAATATGGTTTTTTTTTTTTAATCCCAGGTATATGATATGGGACTGACTCAAACTATTTGCCTCATGTGGGCTCTGAGAGGGGTTCTGCCAGCTTCAGATAGTTTACATCTGAGGACTCTGTGAGGGAATAAGTGCCAGAGCCTGGTGTGAGAAAGGGGGCTCCAAGAAAGAAGAATGCTGCTGGTACTTCTCCACTGCTGTTCCTCATTGCTGTTGATGCAGTGTAATGAGAAGTTGGAGATATCCTGGATCCAAGATGGGACTTGCCCTAAGGAACCATAACCCTAACCAACAGGAAGTATATACTATGAGAACTCTGCCTCCTCTCCCACTAACAAACTTTCTCCCAACCTTGTGTTGGAGTGTAGAAAGGGACTGGAGAGGAGTGGGGAGAAAAACATATAAGAAACTAAAATGAAATAGAGTTAAAAGGTATGCCAACAATGTCATAGAAAAGTCATTTTCATTAAACTATCCACATACCATCATATATATATATATATATATATATATATATATATATATATATATCACATTATATGGCAGAGATGATATAGTATATGATAGTCATGTATTAGGACAGAATTTTTCCTGTTCTTTACATGTTTGGTATGACCTTGAGTGTCCTGCTTTATCACTATGCTTTATCATTTGCATGAGACATGTTTTTCACTGAAACTTGAGCTCATCTTTGTGATAGGCTAGCTGGCCAATCAGCTCCCAGGATCATTCTGCCTCTCTACCTCCTTCCTCTGAACCTGGAATACAGGCATACACAGAGATTCTTAGCTTTCACACAAGTGCTGGAAATTCAAACTCAGTTCCTCATGCTTGCACAATAAGCATGTTTCCCACTGAATTACCCTCCTGACCATCAATAATGTTCTTTAATAATAAGAGTTTATGAAGTAAGGTGAGAATGAATAAGTGTGGCTACAGCTCTGTCCAAAGATTGGCCCTGAGTCTCAGCATCTGCTTCCATCCCCTGTTGGGTGGATCATTTCAGAGGACCCTCCATAGTAGGCTCCCATCTGATTTCCTCTCTTTCACAGCTTCTGGTGCCTATCCCGTTTGCTATTCTGAATGGAATTTAAGCATCCTCCCTAAAGTCACCCTTGGTATTTAGTCCTCTAGGTATGTAAATGACTATCCTATTAGGAGAGATCATCCTGAGTAAGGTAACCCAGAAACGTAACGACAGGCACAGTATACACTCACCTATAAGTGGCTACTAGCCGCATAAACTGGTGAATATTCTAGTGATTTGAAGAACAAAAACAAAAAGCAAAACAAAACAAAACAAAAAAACCCACTATATTTTATGGGGTTTTGTGAGGACTATTCAACACTCGAGCCTGTTGAAATCCTGCTTTATATAAGGCAACTCTTCATCCTTATTTTTACAATGAGAATGGACTCCATAGTTGCAAACAAAATGCAGACTCGGTATTACATCAAACTAATGTGCCTTTCTAAGAGATGAAGCACACTGCTTCCTCGCCTCCTCTATAATTTAATAGAAATACAATTTAGAGTAAAGGTTGAGTCTCTTGTTACTTGAAAATATGCTATAATATGTTAAATTTTGTAGATTCTTTTCTGGATTTTTACTAAAAGCTAACAATAAGCCTTTGAACATGGACGTGCCTAAGCAAACAGGGTTGTAATGGTTGTTATACACCTATGAAGAAGCATGAACATATCACAGGCAGAAGGGGTGAATGTTTAGGGCAGTCGAGTTGCCATTTTATTTGAAATAGGAGTTACAAAAGCTGGAAAGAAATACCCAGCCCCATGGGGATATATACTTTATGCTGTCCCCAGCATTACCATATAGACGGAAAAATAGACATAAAGATTACTATCACCTGTTGAATCAAAAAGTATTTGATTCTTTGACAGTTTAAGATTTCTGCATACTGGGTGTCAAAGACCAAAAAGAACATATGAGGACTAAGAACATGTGAGGACTAAGTTCTTTGATAACTTAGGAAAAGTCACAGCTGTGAAAAAAAAACAATAATGCACAATTCACTGATGAGAAATGCTTCCTATTATAAATGTGTTGGGTTCATAGGAAGAAGGGGCAAACCAGAGATACTGTATTGTTTCTTCATCTCAAATTACAATCTTAATGCGTTTCATTCTCATCATTTTTAAAAAATGACTATTGTATTTAAACTTGCAAAGTAAGTCCTGCTTTGAGCAGCATCAAAAATTTGAGATGTTGGAAGACATTAACATAATCAGACAAAATGGGACCATTGTGCCTGAAGTTGTGAGACTTTTCATAATGCACACTTTCATAAGTGCATATGTATAAATAAATTTGAGTGAAAATGGTAATAAACAGTATCCCAGCTGGTGGCGAGTTAGCTGCATTATGCTCTGGGGTTGATTGAAACTCTCTGAAGGAATTCAATATCATAAAGTAAATGGAAACTGAAACCAGGTCAGTGTGACTCAATGGTAAGCTGAAACCAGTAAATTGCTTTGTGAAAAAGATGTAAACATGAATTTCTTTCCTTTCTAAGGCTTCAGTATTACAAGATTATAGTATATTGAGAAAAAGATAAAAGGAATAAGGTAAAAATGAAACAGGGTGGTTAAAGGAAAAGACATTGGAGATGGTAGCAGAAAATTATGTTTATGGCATTAA
The DNA here is from genome assembly GCF_907164565.1 of Psammomys obesus. Classification (NCBI taxonomy): domain Eukaryota; kingdom Metazoa; phylum Chordata; class Mammalia; order Rodentia; family Muridae; genus Psammomys; species Psammomys obesus. The sequence continues at coordinate 3,169,275 of NW_026592118.1, read as the reverse complement.
TGAAACATCTGTTTGACATAAGGAAGAGAAAATTTTGCAACTGGCAGGATGAAAGACAGAAAAAAGTATGCAAATATAGCTACAAGGGTTTGGTTTTGAAAGACTGAATAATTGGAGTTTGTGCTTTTATTTACTGCTCAACATGTTAATTGGATCCTCCTTGTCACTTGTATTTCAAAAGGTTTTAAAGCTTTTATTACATTAAAACATGTTATGGTGATAACTAAAAGTACCCTGAAACCATATAGAATAAACATGTATAATTTTAGTAAAGTATAATATATAACAACATTTAAAAACATATTTCTGAGTATCAGAAGATTATAAAGAGGAGGGTTCTTTTATTGTTGGAGAAAATATAGAGTAAATGATGATATTCTGGTGATTTCATAGAACAGAAACACTATTTCATAGTTAATCAGATAGAATTATATCCCACATTGTTTTCCACAGTGTTTTATTTGCATCTTTACTTCTTGCAGTAGAATGTCCAAGTTCATGAAGCATGATAATGCGCCTTTTTGTTCATCACCAAGTAGCAACAATTGGGTCCCCAAGTGCTTATTTCCAATACTATTTTAAAGCATGTCCCTGATATTTCAGAGCTTATGGAAAAATATTTAAGTAATAGTTCCAAAAATTAAAATCTTTAAAATAGTTTCCTCTTTAAAATATTAATGATTTAATGCTAAAATTCAAAAGTGCTAAATGTTCCTTAAGATTAGTGTTCAACTAAATGTTTTTACATATACGTTTCCATAGTAGTAATAAAATTGGATTTTTTAAAACAGGAAAGTGTCTCCAATTCTAAATTCTATTTGTTTCTAGTTATTTAATTGAGGTGAATTATATCTCCTTCTCATGTTCCTCTCATTCTTCTCTACCAATTGAGGTAATATTTCCAGCAAAGTGATAATGAGTAAAGGGAGATATGCTTAACCATGTTTTGGTATATGAAGACAGCAAGTAGAAAAGAGAGGAAAGATTTTCTGTGTCATACAAAAGACAGGATAAGGATCATCAGGCAGAAATGGTGAGGGACTCTCAGGCTTTCACACTAGATTCTCTAGCTTTGTCATCTCATCATTTTGGAGATGTTCTCGACATTTTTGAATGCTTATCTGGTAGGCATCTCAAGAATACAGTTATCATCTCTGAGAATTGCAGGGGAATTTTTTAATCTTGTAGCCTTTTTAAGGATGTCATTGTAATAACACATATTACCTTTGAGGGAAAATGGATGAGTGTTGAATCCTGGTTTTAATACTTAATAACTATGTGATCATAGACAGGTTGCATAGCACTCTATGTCCCAATTTCTCATTAGTAAATTGGAGATTGTGTTAACAATATAGCACTAATAGCAACTTTAAAGAATAAATTGGCTCTTAGAACTTCACATAAACAGAACAATATTAAAAAAATACTATTAAAAACTAAGTGACCATATGAAGCTGAGAATCTTTTCTTCAAAGTCTGTAAAGAATTGAGTTGGTATTTTGATGGGGATTGCATTGAATCTGTAGATTGCTTTTGGCAGGATGGACATTTTCACAATGTTAATCCTACCAGTCCACGAGTATGGGAGATCTTTCCATCTTTTGATATCTACTTCAATTTCTTTCTTCAGAGACTTGAAGTTTTTCTCAAACAGGTCTTTCACTTGCTTGGTTAGAGTCACCCCAAGACACTTTATGTTATTAGTGGCTATTGTGAAGGGTGTTGTTTCCCTTATTTCTTTCTTGGCCCTATTGTCTTTGCTATACAGGAAGGCTTCTGAGTTTTTAATTGATTTTGTATCCTACCACTTTGCTGAAGGTGCTTATCAGCTGGAGGAGTTCTCTGGTTGAAGTTTTGGAGTTGCTCTTGTATACTATCATATCATCTGTGAATAGTGACACTTTGACCTCTTCCTTTCCGGTTTGTATCCCCTTGCTCTCCTTTAGTTGTCTTATTGCTCTAGCTAGAACTTCAAGTACTATGTTGAAGAAATATGGAGAGAGTGGGCAGCCTTGTCTTGTCCCTGATTTCAGTGGGATTGATTTAAGTTTCTCTCCATTGAGTTTGATGTTGGCTATAGGCTTGCTGTATATTGCCTTTACTATGTTTAAGTATGTGCCTTGTATCCCTGATTTCTCCAAGAGTTTAAACATGAATGGGTGTTGGACTTTGTCAAATGCTTTTTCGGTGTCCAAGGAGATGATCATGTGGTTTTTCTCCTTCAGTTTGTTTATGTGGTGGATTACATTGATGGATTTCTGTATGTTGAACCACCCTTGCATGCCTGGGATGAAGCCTACTTGGTCATGGTGGATGATATCTTTGATGGGTTCTTGGATTCAGTTTTTATTGAATATTTTTGCGTCAATGTTCATAAGAGAGATAGGTGTGAAGTTCTATTTTTTTGTTGGGTCTTTTTGTGATTTAGGTATCAAGGTGACTGTGGCTTCATAGAATGACTTTGCTAATGTTCCTTCTGTTTTTATTTTGTGGAATAGTTATCTTGTAGGTCTATATAAGCGAGTATATACCATGTTTGTCTTTCTCCTTCTGGGATACTTCACTCAGGAAGATCTTTTCTTGACTCCACCATTTGCCTGCAAATTTCATGATTTCCTCATTTTTGATTGCTGAATAGTATTCCATTGTGTAAATATACCACAATTTCTGTATCCATTCCTCCGTTGATGGACATCTGGGTTGTATCCAGGTTCTGTCTATTAGAAATAAAGCTGGTTGAGCAAATGTCCTTGTTGTGTACTTGAGCAAATTTTGGGTATATACCTAGCAGTGGTATAGCTGGGTCTTGAGGAAGCATTATTCCTAATTGTCTGAGAAAGCACCAGATTGACTTCCAAAGTGGTTGTACCAGTTTACATTCCCACCAGCAATGGAGGAGGGTTCCCCTTTCTCCACAACTTCTCCAGCATGTGTTGTCACTTGAGTTTTTTATCTTGGCCATTCTGATGGGTGTAAGGTGAAATCCCAGGGTCATTTTGATTTGCATTTCCCTAATGGCCAATGACGTTGAGCATTTCTTTAAGTGTTTCTCTGCCATTCGATATTCGTCTACAGAGAGTTCTCTGTTTAGCTCTGTTCCCCATTTTTTAATTGGATTACTTGGTTTGTAAAATTTAAAAAGTTTAATTTTTGTTTTCTTAAATTAAAACATTTAGTAAAAATTCATAAGTTTCTGTTAGTCAGTGATGAAGTCAGATGTTAATAATAAAAATTCCTCTTGATCATATAACTTTATTCCTTATGGTGAGGAAGTGCCAGCTTGCAGAAGAGCATCCTTACCTTTTGAATGCATTTCATGTTGGAGAAAAGTGTGTGTGAGAAAGAGTGAGAGAGAGAGAAAGACAGAGAAAGAGAGACAGACAGACAGATAGAAACAGAGACAGAGAGAAAGGGAAATAGAGATAGAGAGAATTAATTGTTCCCTAGAATAAGACCTTTGACTTATTGTCAAAGAAGGAGTAATCAGCCCTGGAAACTAAAGGAGATAAACAAGAAAGCAGACACAAGGTAAGATGATCAATCCTCACTTAGAAAGACAAATGGGATATGCATTGGACGTATGACAGGAGTCTATCACAGAAGGCATCTGAAAGACTCTACTTAGCAGCGTTTCAAAACAGATACTAAGACTCATACCAAACCTTCAGCAGAAGGGGAGTTAGTATGACGTGGAAAGGGTAGGAGCCCCACAAGGACCAAATACATCTGGGCACAGGGGTTTTTTCTGAAACTGTTTCTCCAACAAAGGACCATGTATGGATATAACCTAGGACCTTTGCTCAGATGAAATTCGTGGTAGCTCAGTAACCAATTGGTTTCCCACAGTAAGGGGAACAGGGACTATCTCTGACAGGAACTCAATGGCTGGCTCTTTGACCTCCCCACCCGCCAAGGGAGGAGCAGTCCTGCTAGGCCACATAAGAGGACTTTGCAGCTAGTCCTGAAGATACCTTTTAAAACAGGGTCAGATGAAAGGGGAGGAAGTCCTCCCTAATATGTGGACTTGGAAAGGGGCAGGGAGGAGATGAGGGAGGGAGGATGGGGTTGGGAGGGAATAAGGGAGCGGGATACAATTGGGATACAGAGTTAATAAAATGTAACTAATAATAATAATAATAATAATACAAAAAACTAAAAAAAAAAGTAAGTGACCATTCCACATTACTGAACCCCAACTCAGTAAAATGTCCTTATTGTTACCAGAGATTTGTTGTGATTGTGTAGTTCTTTAGTTGTACTTTTTTTGTTCTTCAGTTTTTATTGAAGCATTAAGCACATCTAGCAAATTATGTATATCTTTTTAATATAATTTTTTATTTATTACAATTTATTCACTTTGCATCACAGGTGTAGCCCCCACCCTCGTCCCCTTCCTATCCTTACCTCCTTCTTTTTCTCCCTCATCTCCGTACTTTTATAATAACTTCTCTCCTTTCAAAATTTGTTACCTAATGATTGGTCCAATAGACTTTTAAGAAATGCTGGTTCAGGAGCTTGAGAAATTGTTCAGTATGTTAGTAAGACCTGGAGAGGACAGGAGCTCCACAAAGACCAAATATATCTGGGCACAGGGGTCTTTTCTGAGACTGATTCTCCAACCAAGGACCATGCATAGATATAACCTAGAACCCCTGCTAAGATGTAACCCATGGCAGCTCAGCATCCAAGTGGGTTTTCCTAGTAAGGGGAACGGGACCTGTCTCTGACATGAACTGAGTGGCAGGCTCTTTGACGCCCCCACCCCCCAAGGGAGGAGCAGCCTTACTAGGCCACAGAGGAGGATATTGCAGCCAGTCCTGATGAGACCCGATAAGCTAGGGTCAGATGGAAGAGGAGAACCACTCCTATCAGTGCACCTAGAGAGGGACAGGGAGGAGATGAGTGATGGAGGGTGGGAATGGGAGGGAATGTGGGAGGGGGCTACAGCTGAGATACAAAATAAATAAATTGTAATTAATATAAAAATACAATAATAATAATAATAACAAAAAGAAAAAAGAATTGCAATGCCACAGATGTAAGAAAATTTGAGTTAAAATCTATTGCACACACACACAAAAAAATTGGGCACAGCTGGGACCCTATCATTAGGGGCAGACACAGGTGGGTTCCAGGAGCTTACTTCTAAGTCCTGAAATGGTGAAGTTAGATGTCACTTAGTGGTAAAAACATATAATTAAAACAGCTTTGAACCAGACATCCTTAACTCAACTCTACCTTTGTTAAGAAAAGGCATGGGAAATATTAGAAAACTATGGCTTCCAGGAGAAAATGTTTATATGTGAGAATGTCATGTCTCAGAATGTATCCAATCTATTAAACTTTAGCCATACCTTTGGAAGTTCATCATTTTGTCTCATAAAACATTATATTTTTGTCATTATTTTATTATAAATTTGTTTGTGTTGTGGTTTTGATTTTAAGAGACAAAGAACATGAAGTTGGGTAGGTAGGGAGCCAGCCATTGTTGGAATAGGTAGACCACAGCTTGTAAGTCATTCTAATAAATCCCCTTTATTAGAAAAGGAGATTTGTTCTCACTTATAAAGACCTATAAGATATGACAAACATAATGAAATCTAGACACCTAAAAAAGATAATCAAGAGAGCGGACATGGGGTAAGATGATCAATCCTCATTTAGAAAGACAGATGGGATGTGCATTGAATATATGACAGGAGTCTACTGAAGGCATCTGAAAGACTCTAACTAGCAGTGTTTTCAAAGCAGATACAAAGACTCATGACCAAACCTTCGGCAGAGTACAGATAATCATATGGAAGAAGAAGAGTTACTATGATGGGGAAAGGATAGGAGCTCCACAAGGACCAAATATACCTGGGCACAGGGTCTTTTCAGAGACTGACATTCAACCAAGGACAATGTATGGATATAACCTAGAACCTCTACTCAGATGTAGCCTGTGGTAGCTCAGTAACCAATTGTTTTCCCACAGTGAGGGGAACAAGGACTATTTCTAACAGGAACTCAATGGCAGGCTCTTTGACCTCCCCACCCCCCAAGGGAGGAGCAGTCCTGTTTGGCCACAGAGGAGGGCTTCACAGCCAGTCCTGAAGATAAAACAGGATCGGATGAATGGGGAGGAGGTCCCCCCCCCATCAGTGGACTTGGAAAGGGGCAAGATGGAGATGAGGGAGGGAGGGTGGGATTGGGAGGGAATGAGGGAGCGGGACACGGCTAGGATACAGAGTTAATAAAATGTAACTGATAAGAAAAAAATAAAATTAAATAAAAAAAAGAAAAGGAGATTTGTGCTATAAATTCAGTTACTCTAGAGAGCCCTGAATAATAAAATTACATATTTTTCTTTCCTCTTGTCTTTCCTATCCTCTCCCTGGTCTAATCTCCTATTCTTCAAAAATTAACTGCCTCCTCTTCTTTAACAGTTTTTTTTTTTTTTACATATAATTACAAAAGAATTAACATAGAAAAACTTGCTTGCTGTCTATGTGAAAATATAAAACAATGTCTATTTGAAACAATTACTACTACTCACGGAGAAAAATCATCTTTATAAAGTCTAAACATTTCCTGAGTCCCACTGATTTATTTGAAGAATCAATAATAAATTATTTTGCACTGTGGTTAAAAATAAACCAAAACAAACAAACACACACACACACACACACACACACACACACACACAAATTGCACTGCTTTCTGTATATGTGTTACCAGGGCTGATTACTCCTTCTTTGACAATAAGTCAAAGGTCTTATTCTGGGGAACAATTAATTCTCTCTATCTCTATTTCCCTGTCTCTCTGTCTCTGTTTCTATCTGTCTGTCTGTCTGTCTGTCTGTCTGTCTCTCTCTTTCTCTGTCTTTCTCTCTCTCTCACTCTTTCTCACACACACTTTTCTCCAACATGAAATGCATTCAAAAGGTAAGGATGCTCTTCTGCAAGCTGGCACCCCCTCACCATAAGGAATAAAGTTATATGATCAAGAAGAATTTTTATTATTAACATCTGACTTCATCACTGATTAACAGAAACTTATGAATTTTTACTAAATGTTTTAATTTAAGAAAATAAAAATTAATTTTTTTAAATTTTACATTTAAAATATTTCAAGGTTTGCTAGTAAACTGCTAAAAGTAGAAAACTGAAACTTCAGTTACTATATTTTGATTCAAATTTGCATTCTGTCTTACAATTTAAATATACAGTAGCCAATATTATCTGAGAACAAACAATGGAAATTTTCCAGTGATAGATTCTCTCCCTCCATCTGTCTGTCTGTCTGTCTGTCTCTCTCTGTATGTGCTATGCATTTGTGCGCTTGTGTGTGCAAATGTACACACCTGTGGAGACACACGTACAGGCCTGAGGTTGTCATTGGTTGACTTTCTCTATAGCTTCCTATCTTTTTTTTGGTCAGGATTTCTCATTGAACCTAGAACTTAAGTATTTTGACTATATTTCTAGGCAGTGGGTCCCCATGATTCATCTGTCTCTGCCCATCAGAAATGGGCTTATAGACACACCACTATAGCTGGCATATTTGCTGGGTGTTGGGGTTCTGAACTCAGGTCTTTATGATTGCCTAATCCTAGATTATTTCTTATGTGTATATATAAAATACATTAAATCCTCCATTATATAGAAAAATACAGTATCTGTCTAGATTGGGATGAAAGAGAAAGGGTGATGATTGAATTTAAATGTGTATATAAAAGACTAAATAAAATAATAATCTTGTGACATCAAGGCTAGAGTGATTGGACGAATAAAGAGGAAAATTACACACATGTTTCATGTAAAGCCCTCTAAGGACTTTTCCAGAGAAGGTAAGTCATGAGGTCTCTGTTCTAAGGAATGGTTTCATCATCCATGAGTTCAAATTGAGGAGAGTTGGGCAGTTCTAGAATTGTAAGTTGGAGCCTGGCTAGAGAAAGTACAACTCTGGAGACTGTCTCTGATGAGAGCATCTTATGCAGGACCCTTCCTATCTCTCTGTTTTCTGTCCCCATGAAATTAAATGCTCCTGCTACCACATGTGCTGGTTCAGCTGTAGCTCAGACCCAACAGTACACTGAAAGCTTCCAAACTTTGAGACAAACTAAATAACACCCCTTTAACCTGCAGATAACAGCCACAAACTTACATTGCACCATCATGTCAACAGCCAAGTAAAGAGTGGCATGGAAAAGCCCTTTTGAAGAATTCTGTTTCTCTCTTTGTCCCACAACGATCAAAACCCAGTTCTATGACTTCACTTTGTCTGACTCCTCCTCTTTGAGAAAAACTCCTACTTGACTGCATAAATGTGACACTAGTAAGGGACTACTGTTTAAATAGCCTGTGTGATATGAGCTATCTCATTCCATACAGGGCTGAAGGCACAAAGAATCATTGTCCTAAACCTTGAGAAGCTTTGAAAAGATGATTGAGTTTGAAGTTTCAGGGATGTTTGTGATGAACAATGTGCATGAGCTGTGTGCATTTTATTCTTAAGATATAAAACTTGAGGGAAGAAACATGGCCATGAAATATTGTGGTGTAACCTAACCAAAGAGACAAAATACCTCTATAATAAAAACATTGAGATACTAAATGAGAAAAAAGTGGGGAAAGATAGTAGATGACTGAAAAACTCCCCATGCTCATAGACCAAAAAAATAGCTTGGTTTTTTTTTTGTTGTTGTTGTTGTTTTGTTTTTTTTAGTAAAAAGTAGAAGGAGACTTTTTAAAACAAGTTATTTATAAAAGAAATATGTGCGTAATCCTGGAAACTATTTGTAGTAAGGAAATATTCCTTCACCCAGTTCCATTTCTCAGACAGTGGTAAAGTAATACTACCTTCTACACTGTCAACAAAGATACAACTTACTCTTTTTTTGTATGATAATAGATTTTTAAAGTCTAGTGCTCCTTATTGCAAGAAATGTTAACAGCTATGTTTCTCTTTAATATTTTATGTAACACTTGACATGGTTCCAGGGCAGGTTTATCTTTAGCATTGTAGAAATGCAGCGACCAATCCTTACCATACAATGTAAATTGCTGTTATCTCATCCAAGCACTAAGTCTGACCCTGCCTAGCTTCTGAGATCAGATGAGATCAGGCCATTAGGGTGGGATGGTCATAGACTGGTCCTAGGGTCCCTGCACACATGACACAGGCGTGCAGCGTGGTCTTCACGTGGGTCCTCCAACAAATGGAGCAGGGCCCTCTCTGAGTCTAATGCCTACTTTTGGATCCCATTCCCTAATTAGGTTACATTGTCTGTCCCCAGTGGAGAGGATGTGCCTAGGCCTGTATTGACTTAATGGCAGGTTGGGACCCAGAGGGACCTTCCGCTTCTCTGAGAAGAAGGAGAGTGGAGGGTATGTTTGGGGAGGTAGGACTGGGAAGAGAGGAGGGGGAGGAGAAAAGGAAAGAGAAAGGGCTAGAAAGACATGAGTCTGAAAAGAGAACAGAGAGGACTCCAAGATGGCGGCGAGCAGAGCGCACCGTTTTGGAGAGGCAGAAGACATGAATCTCCGGAATTGGTGAGTGGAGAGTCAATCAAAGCTAGAATTTGGACTTTTGGGCTTTCTAAAGGAGAGGAGCCCCCACAGAAGCATGGAGTGCTAGTAGATTTAGATCGGGCGCAGACTTCTCCGGGCAGGAAATAGGGTGCTTCCCTTGTCCGGGCCTCCCGTGGGGAAACCCGCACACAGCACCAGGCAGCTGAGCGCAAAGCTCACATCCGGGAGATCAAGGCAGCAGAGACAGTGCTCCAGGCCCCTTACAGCTGCGGGCTGCTGTAACCACCCGTTGAATACCCATCCCGTTCTTGGACACATGTCCCACACAGGGCCCTCCGGACCGGCGAAGCGTCCCCTCCCCCATCCCGCTGACGCAATCCCAAGCTAGACCGCAGCAGGAAGCACAGTGGAGCTCACACGTCCCAAGCAGCCAGAGCACAATAACCCCAGAAACCTCCTCACAGGAGGAGCGCAGGCCCAATCACAGAGCTCCAACCACAGAGCGCTAACCACAGAGACTCAGATCCACAATATAATTCTTCCCGGATACCAAAGCCACAAAGCTCAGTGTCTGGGACCCAAGATGGGTGGAGGCAGGGAGGCAGGGCTCCAGATCCCGCAGCCACAATGGAGAGCAGTAACGACCTGCTGAACGCCACCACTCAGAGGAGAACACACGCCACCTAGGCCCTCTCACCGAGCTCTTGACCAGAGGAACACCCCCCGCCACTACCACCACCACCCGGCTCTGCAGGAGTGCACGCACCACCGAAACTCCACCCCGCCAGAGCATACGCCTAGTACAGTGCTAGCCACAGAGACTCAGATCCACAGTAAAACTCTTCCCAGGCCCCAAGTCTACAAGTGGCAGCACAGAATACACAGGGCTGCCCAGCCAGTGATTGTATGGGCCATCCAACCCCTCAGTGGCAGAAAACCAGCTGAATAGACACCAAAGACCAGCAGACTTGTAAAAATCAATACGCGCACACATTCTTCAACAGCACTTGCGATCCCTTAGCGCCTGCAACAACTTCAGTGCCTGCAGGGCACCCCTCTCACACACTGAAGGCCTCTTCATTCACCAACACCCTGCCCCTTAGGACACACCCACAAGCACACACTCAAACACACGCTACCCCACATTTGTCCTTCTGTGCCTGCGAACTTTAATTCTACAGGTATAGCTGAATAACCAACGCACACACTGAAACCACTAGACCTCATCCATTTTCCTGAAGAATTCTCCAGATACCAGAGAAAAACCAGTCTGACCTGCAGAATCCAGGAACAGACAGTGAACACTACAGATAATCAAATGGCCAGAGGTCGGCGAAAGAACACAACCAACGCAAATCAAGATATCATGGCTTCACCGGCAACCTCCAAAATTATTGCACACTCCAACTCAGCAGAAACACAAGAAAATGATTTTAAAGCTATGATTATCCAGTTAATTGAGGCACATAAAGAGGAAACCAACAAATCTCTCAGAGAAATAGTCACAGAGATTCAAACAGTTAAAGAGGATACAAAAAAATCCCTTAAAGATTTGGCCTCCCAAATAGAAACAAAGAAAAACGAAGTGAACGAAGAAGCTCTTAAAGAAACACATGCATATATAGCCAAACAATTGGAGGCAGAAGCAGAGGCACTAAGAGAGGAAACAAACAAAAAAATAGAGACCATCTTGGAGACACAAGAATCCACACTCAAACAGATAAAGGAAATGTTGCAAGACATGAAAACAGAATTAGAATCAATAAAGAAAACACAAACTGAGAAAACCCTGGAACTGAAGAACTTAGAGAAAAGAGAAGGAATCACAAAGGTAAGTATCACTAATAGAATACAAGAGATGGAAGAGAGAATCTCGGGTACTGAAGATACACTCACAGAAATTGATACTTCTCTCGAAGCAAAAATAAAATCAGAAAAATCCCAAACACAAACCATCCAAGAAATCAAGGACGCCATGAAAAGGCAAAATCTAAAATTAATAGGAATTGAAGAAGAAGAGGAGTCCAGGCTACAAGGTCCAGAAAATATTTTCAAGAAAATCATAGAAGAAAATTTTCTCAACCTAAAGAAAGAGATGTCCACAAACATACAAGAGGCCTACAGAACACCAAATAGACTAGACCAGAGAAGAAACTCCTCACGCCACATCATAGTCAAAACATTTAATCTACAGAACAAAGAAAAGATGCTAAAAGCAGCAAGGGAAAAAGGCCAAGTAACATATAAAGGCAAACCTATCAGAATCACACCAGACTTCTCATCAGAAACTATGAAAGCCAGAAGGGCCTGGAGAGATATCATGCAGGCCCTAAGGGACCACAGATGCCAACCTAAACTACTTTACCCAGCAAAGCTTTCAATCAACATAGATGGAGAAAATAAAATATTCCATGACAGAACTAAATTTAAGCAATATCTGAACAGCAACCCAGCCCTACAGAAGATACTAGAAGGAAAACTCCAATCCAATGAAAACAAATACAGCCAAGAAAACATAGGTTAAAGATAATTTCCAACGAAAATCAAAAGCAAACAAGCAATGATTCACAGTAACATCGCCAGCTCCACAATAATAAGAAATAACATGCAATGGTCATTATTATCTATCAACATCAATGGACTCAACTCTCCAATAAAAAGACACAGACTAACAGAATGGGTGCAGAAACAGGAACCAACATTCTGCTGCATCCAAGAAACACACCTACGCAACAAAGATAAACATTACCTCAGAGTAAAAGGCTGGAAAACAGTTTTTCAAGCAAATGGTCCCAAAAAACAAGCAGGAGTGGCTATCCTAATATCTAATAAAATAGATTTTCCACCAAAACTAATCAAAAAAGACATAGAGGGGCACTACATTCTCATCAAAGGAAAAATTCACCAAGAAGACATCACAATTCTAAACATCTATGCCCCAAATACAAGAGCACCTACATTCATAAATGAAACATTATTAAAGCTTAAACCACACATTGATCGCAATACCCTACTAGTGGGTGACTTCAACACCTCACTCTCACCAAGGGACAGATCAACTAGACAGAAACCAAATAGGGAAATAAAAGCGCTTACAGAGTCCCTAAATCAAATGGACCTAATAGATGTCTACAGAACTTTCCACCCAAACTCAAAAGAGTATACCTTCTTTTCAGCACCGCATGGAACCTTCTCCAAAATAGACCATATAGTTGGTCACAAAGCAAACCTCAACAGATATAAAAAGATTGAAATAATCCCTTGTATTCTATCGGACCACCATGGACTAAAGCTGGACATCAACAACAATGGAAATAACCAAAAACCTACACGCACATGGAAACTGAACAACTTGTTATTCAAAGACAGCCGGGTTAAGGAAGAAATAAGGAAAGAAATTAAAGACTTCCTAGAACTCAATGAAAATGAAGGCACAACATACCCAAATTTATGGGACACATTGAAAGCAGTGCTCAGGGGAAAATTTATAGCACTAAGTGCCTGCAAGAAGAAATTTGTAACATCACATACAAGTAACTTAATGGCCCAACTTAAAACACTAGAAAAAAAAGAAGCAGATACACCCAAGAGGAGAAGAAGGCTGGAAATAATCAAACTCAGGGCTGAAATCAATCAATTAGAAACAAATAAAACTATTCAAAGAATCAATGAAACAAAAAGCTGGTTCTTTGAGAAAATCAACAAGATAGACAAACCCTTAGCCAAACTAACTAAAAAGCAGAGAGAATCTATCCAAATCAGCAAAATCAGAAATGAAAAGGGGAACATAACTATAGACACTGAAGAAATCCAAACAATCATTAGGTCATACTACAAAAGCCTATACGCCACAAAATTTGAAAATCTAAATGAAATGGACAATTTTCTTGATAGATTCCATCTACCAACATTAAGTCAAGATCAGGTAGAAAGACTGAACAGCCCTAAATCCCCCAAGGAAATTGAAGCAGTCATTAACAGTCTCCCCTCCAAGAAAAGCCCTGGGCCCGATGGTTTCAGTGCAGAATTCTACCAGACCTTCAAAGAAATGCTAATACCAATTCTCCTCAAACTATTCCACGAAATAGAAACAGAAGGAACACTACCAAACTCATTCTATGAAGCGACAGTCACCCTGATACCCAAACCACACAAAGACCCAACAAAAAAAGAGAAGTTCAGACCTATCTCTCTTATGAATATTGATGCAAAAATACTCAATAAAATACTTGCAAACCGAATACAAGAACACATCAAAGATATCATCCACTATGACCAAGTAGGCTTCATCCCAGGCATGCAAGGGTGGTTCAACATACAGAAATCCATCAATGTAATCCACCACATAAACAAACTGAAGGAGAAAAACCACATGATCATCTCCTTGGACACTGAAAAAGCATTTGACAAAGTCCAACACCCATTCATGTTTAAACTCTTGGAGAAATCAGGGATACAAGGCACATACTTAAACATAGTAAAGGCAATATACAGCAAGCCTATAGCCAACATCAAACTCAATGGAGAGAAACTTAAATCAATCCCACTGAAATCAGGGACAAGACAAGGCTGCCCACTCTCTCCATATTTCTTCAACATAGTACTTGAAGTTCTAGCTAGAGCAATAAGACAACTAAAGGAGAGCAAGGGGATACAAACCGGAAAGGAAGAGGTCAAAGTGTCACTATTCACAGATGATATGATAGTATACAAGAGCAACTCCAAAACTTCAACCAGAGAACTCCTTCAGCTGATAAACACCTTCAGCAAAGTGGCAGGGTACAAAATCAACTCAAAAAAATCAGAAGCCCTCCTGTACACAAAAGACAAAAGGGCTGAGAAAGAAATTAGGGAAACAACACCGTTCACAATAGCCACTAATAACATAAAGTACCTTGGGGTGACTCTAACCAAGCAAGTGAAAGACCTGTTTGAGAAAAACTTCAAATCTGTGAAGAAAGAAATTGAAGAAGATCTCAGAAGATGGAAAGATCTCCCGTGCTCATGGATTGGTAGGATTAACATTGTGAAAATGGACATCCTGCCAAAAGCAATCTACAGATTTAATGCAATTCCCATCAAAATACCAACTCAATTCTTTTCAGACCTTGAAAAAAAGATTCTCAGCTTCATATGGAGAAACAAAAAACCCAGAATCTCCAAAACAACCCTGTACAAGAACAGATCATCTGGAGGTATATCCCCTGATCTCAAGCTGTACTACAGAGCAATAGTAATAAAAACTGCATGGTATTGGCATAGAAATAGAAAGGAGGATCAATGGAACCGAATAGAAGACCCAGAAATAAACCCATGTACCTATGAATACTCGATTTTTGACAAAGCAGCCAAAACCATTCAATGGAAAAAAGATAGCATCTTCAACAGATGGTGCTGGTCTAATTGGATGTCTACATGCAGAAAAATGAAAATAGATCCACATTTATCACCCTGCACAAAATTAAAGTCTAAGTGGATCAAAGACCTCAACATAAAACCAGATACTCTAAATCTGTTAGAAGAAAAAGTGGGGAACAGCCTACAACTCCTTGGCACAGGAGACAACTTCCTGAACAGAACTCCAACAGCACAGGCTTTAAGAGCAACAATCAATAAATGGGACCTCATGAAACTGAAAAGCTTCTGTAAAGCAAAGGACACCATCATCAAAACAAAACGACTGCCCACAAATTGGGAAAGAATCTTCACCAACCCTTTGTCTGACAGAGGGCTAATATCCAGTATTTACAAAGAACTAAAGAAGCTGAAAAGCAACAAACCAAGTAATCCAATTAAAAAATGGGGAACAGAGCTAAACAGAGAACTCTCTGTAGAGGAATATAGAATGGCAGAGAAACACTTAAAGAAATGCTCAACATCATTAGCCATCAGGGAAATGCAAATCAAAACGACCCTGAGATTTCACCTTACACCCATCAGAATGGCCAAGATGAAAAACTCAAGTGACAACACATGCTGGAGAGGTTGTGGAGAAAGGGGAACCCTCCTCCACTGCTGGTGGGAATGTAAACTGATACAACCACTCTGGAAATCTATCTGGCGCTTTCTCAGACAATTAGGAATAGTGCTTCCTCAAGACCCAGCTATACCACTGCTAGGCATATACCCAAACTTTGCTCAAGTACACAATAAGGACATTTGCTCAACCATGTTTGTAGCAGCTTTATTTGTAATAGCCAGAACCTGGAAACAACCCAGATGTCCGTCAATGGAGGAATGGGTACAGAAATTGTGGTATTTTTACACAATGGAATACTACTCAGCAATCAAAAAAGAGGAAATCATGAAATTTGCAGGCAAATGGTGGGATCTAGAAAAGATCATTCTGAGTGAAGTATCCCAGAAGGAGAAAAACAAACATGGAACATACTCACTTATATAGACCTAAAAGATATGATAAACATAATGAAATCTATACACCTAAAGAAGATAATCAAGAAAGTGGACATGGGGTAAGATGATCAATCCTCATTTAGAAAGACAAACGGGATGTGCATTGAATGTATGACAGGAGTCTACTGAAGGCATCTGAAAGACTCTACCTAGCAGTGTATCAAAGTAGATACTAAGACTTATAACCAAACCCTCGGCAGAGTGCAGGGAATCATATGAAAGAAGGGGAGTTTGATGTGGAAAGGATAGGAGCTCCACAAGGACCAAACATATCTGGGCACAGGGTCTTTTCTGAGATGGACACTCAACCAAAGACCATGAGAGGATAAAACCTAGAACCTCTGCTCGGATGTGACCCGTGATAGCTCAGTAATCAATTGGTTTCCCATAGTAAGGGGAACAAGGACTATTTCTAACAGGAACTCAATGACTGGCTCTTTAACTCCCCACCTCCCAAGGGAGGAGCAGTACTGTTAGGCCACAGAGGAGGACTTTGCAGCCAGTCCTGAAAATACCTGACAAAATGTAGTCATATGAAAGGGGAGGAGGTCCTCCCCTATCAGTGGACTTGGAAAGGGGCAGGGAGGAGATGAGGGAGGGAGGGTGGGACTGGGGAGGGAATGAGGGATACAGCTGTGATACAGAATTAACAAAATGTAACTAATGAGAAAAATAAAACTAAAAAAAAAAGAAAAGAGAACAGATTTTTTTTTATTAGTTACATTTCATTAACTCTGTATCCCAGCTGTATCCCAATCTCTCATTCCCTTCCAAACACTCCCTCCCTCCCTCATCTCCTCCCTACCCCTTTCTAAGTCCACTGATTGGGGAGGACCTCCTCCCCTTTTATCTGGCCCTGTTTTATCAGGTATCTTCAGGACTGGCTGCAAAGTCCTCTTCTGTGGCCTAGCAGGACTGCTCCTCCCTTGGGGGGTGGAAAGGTCAAAGAGCCTGACATTGAGTTCCTGTCAGAAATAGTTCCTGTTCCCCTTACTGTGGGAAACCACTTGGTTACTGAGCTACCATGGACTTCATCTGAGCAAAGGTTCTAGATTATATCCATACATGGTCTTTGGTGGAGTGTCAGTCTCAGAAAAGACCCCTGTGCCCAGACTTATTTGGTCCTTGTGGAGCTCCTATCCTTTCCACGTCATACAAACTCCCCCTTCTTTCATATAATTCCCTGCACTCTGCCGAAGGTTTGGTTATGAGTCTTAGTATCTGCTGTGAAACATTGCTAGGTACAGTCTTTCAGGGGCACTTGAGAACAGAAATTTTTAAGTATTATCTATTTATTTAATCATTTTACAGCCTGAACCCAGCCACCTCCCTCCTCTCTTCCCAGCTCCATCCTCACACCCATTCCCTCATCCTCCCTGCTCCTTCTTCTCAGAGAAAAGGAGAAAGGACCCCAAGGAGTACCAATGCACACTGGCACCTCAAGTCTCAGCAAGATTAAACTATAGGCTCACTTTGAAGCTAAACAAGGCAGCCCAACTAAAGGAAAGAGATCCTGTGGCAACAGAGTCAGAGACAGCTCCACTCCATTGTTAAGGGAGGTGAGCAGGTGTTGACCACATGGCACATCTGCTACCTACGTGTAAGGGTTCTAGGTCCAGCCATGCGTGCTCTTTGGTCGGTGAAGAGCAAAAGTTTTTAAAGAAAATTGGGATACAAGACAAGGCAGAAGAATACTGAAGGCTTCTTCAGAACAGTGCCATGATAATGCAAATTAAAAATTGCTACTTGGAATACTTCTGCATGCTAGTGAGCTTTTTAAATACTGAAAAAGTCCCAACAAAATCAGTGCAAGCATTCCATAAATCAATAAATAATTGATGAATTGGAATGTGTTGTGACTATAGAGTACTTATGATTGAATGAATGAACAAGCAAATAATTAGCGAAACCCAAGGCTATTAGGAAAGAGTATTATGAGATGTATTGTTTTATTGGCTAACCTCACAAAATTAAAAATAAAGGAGCCGTAAGTTTTTTAGACATTGTATATTTTAAGATCAGGTATACATAGGTTCACTCCTCTTTAAAATCTAAAATTAATAATCACGTACACACACATATACCACCTTTGTGAAAGTGTTAACATATATATATATATTCAACTTAAATGTTGCCATTTTCACAAAGGTTTTAGAAATATATGCATATATATGCAACTTAAAATACCACTTTATAAAGGTTTACAGACTTAAATATTTTCATACTGTTTCATAACAACTATGCAAATCCAGTAGTTTCCGCAAGACTCCTGTTTCAATTGCTTGTGACTGCTAACTCCTCAAAGAGAACATTTATCTCATTTTCATACCTTGACTGGTAGACTGTAAGGCAAAATTTTTACAATAAATTTTTCCACAAAATAAATGAGATGGTTTCTCTAATTCTGTCTTAGTTCAGTAAAATGGTAGAGTTGTACACAACTCCAAGTGTGTGCTCTGCTGCTTCAACATTGGCACTTGCTGTCTCAGCGATGACTGTGACCTTAGAACAACACTTGTTTATTCCAGGCACGCAGGGACGCCCTCCCTGACATCCTGCACACCTCAACACTTCTTATTCATCTCATAGATGCGTGGGGATTTTATTGATTCTTAAATTAATTAACTCTGCACCGTCACCTTTTGAACTCCATCTTATTTACAGTTACTGAGACCATTTGCACAAAGTGACATCCACTTCTCTAACAGAACAACAGTCAGTTTAAATAGGGGGAAATTTCCAGAATGATAAATATAATCTGTTCGTTTCCTCTCGATATAGATGGGATACACTGGGTTTTCCTCTTAGAACCAGAAACTGTATTGATACCTTGGATCCAGCTAAGCCATGTGAAAGAATATACTACCTATTACATTTTTGTCTATAGAATAGCATACACACTATATTGCCATCTTAATTTTCAAGAATAGGTTCCAAGATTTTCAGTATTTTATCCAAAAATCACACATCCAGTGGTTGGTTGGGCATCTCTCTGCTGCAATGGATCAAGTCCACAGCGTCCATCTTCAGCTTCTATATCCCACTATTTAACTCAACTTTGTGTTCAACTTGCAAAATCAGGTAAACATTGTTTAATTATACTTAGAAAGGCTCAACTGAAATAAGTAGAATTTTTGATCCTGCAATATTAATTTATTCAACAAATGTACACATTCTGTAAGTCATTTAGTATTGACTTTTGCTTTATTTTGCTCTATAACCTATCAAGATTAACCGAGTCCATCAATGTGAATATGGGTTTAGAACTGTCTTTGAAGCTGATGGCACCAAAGTAAGACATTGACCACCTCCTCACTAGCCAAGAGTTTGAGGAAAAAAGGTGGGGCTCTGTGGCTTCTTTATGTTTCCTTTATTCTGGTTAGTTCTCGCACATCTCCCACCCTCATCTCCGAAATTGTCTCATTTTTCTTCTGTTCCTGAATCTTTCTACCCACAATCTCGTTCTTTATTTTTTTTTTGTTGTTATTGTTAGCTATATTCTATTATGCCCCCTCAATTTAAGTTAAGTAGCCCCATTCACACCAATCTCCACCTACTCCTTTTTTCCTGGTTTACAAACATTTCTCCATGTTAGTCAATCTCCCCAAAGAGTTAAAAATAGGAACCTCATATGGGAGAGAATGTGTCATGTTTGTCCATTGAAGCCAAGGTAAACTCAGAACTTTTTTCCACCTGTTTTTCATCCATTTTTAAACATTTAAAGCTGAGTAATAATCCACATTATAACGATCATTCACTATTGTGGAACATCGACACTGTCTCCATTCCCCATACTTATATCTCTGTTGTAGGGTGTGGCATCCTTTGGCTATCTGTCCTGAGGTGATGTAGCTGGCTCATATGGTAGCTTATCTTCTTGAGAAATCTCAAGTAGCTGTCCCACCAATGGCATGTACAAACTTTTAAATGATTTTTAAACAACTTTGTAATTTTCTCCAGAACTGTTGACATACTGAGGGGTTTTAGTTTTGTTGTTGCTTGTTTGTTTTGAGACATGGTCTCAGTAAGCATCCCTGGCCGTTCCTAAGCTTACTATGTAAAAAATGCTGGCCTCTAAATCACATAGATCTTCTTTCCTCTGCCTCCTGATTGTTGGGGTTAAAAGCATGCTTTATTTCACCTGCTTGCCACAATGTCATTCATTAATTGAAATGTATTTACTATCGTGGACAGAGTTGTACAGTCTGTATACTGTGGAGATGCTAATAGATTTTGATACATTAAATACACCAAATTTGCTTGCTAAAGGGAACACAAATCTATACAGAAAGTTCCACTGGCAGAATAATTTGAACCAGGGTTCAATCCCTTGTCAGCACAGGCCCCTCTTTCAGTAGAATTTTACACAAGGTTGTGATATAACTATATACTTAAGAAAAAGCAAACTTATTGCTGAACAACTAGTAACATAATAGTTAAACATAAAAGAATTATTCATAACATTTTAACTATTTTAAGGCCATTAAAATGTGACAACATCCCATCTGTTGAAGATGGAGAAAACAGGAAACAGAACAGGAGCCTACCACAGAGGGCCTTTCAAAGACCCTACTCTGCAGGGTATCAAAACATATGCTGAGATTCATAGCCAAACTTTGGGCAGAGTGCAGGGAATCTTATAAAAGAAGGGGGAGATAGTAACACCTGGAGAAGACTGGAACTCCATAAAGAGAGCAACAGAACCAAAATATCTGGTTACAGGGGTCTTTTCTGAGACTGATACTCCAACCAAGGACCATTCATGGATATAACCTAGAAGCCCTGCTCAGATGTAGCCCACGGCAGCTCAGTATCCAAGTGGGTTTCCTAGTAAGGGTAACAGGGACTCTCTGACATGAACTCAGTGGCAAGCTCTTTGACCATCCCCCCAAGTGGGAAGCAGCCTTGCTATGCCACAGAGAGGGACAATGTAGCCAGTCCTGATGAAACCTGATGAGCTAGGCTCAGATGGAAGGGGAGGAGGACCTCCCCTATCGGTGGACTTTGAGAAAGGCATGGGAGGCGATGAAGGAGGCCAGGTGAGATTGGGACGGAATGAGCGAGAGAGGTACAGCTGGGATACAAAGTGAATAAACTGTAATTAATATAAAAAATAAAAATTTAATTTAAAACTGTGACAACATGTAAAATACATAGACTAATATCACAATACAAACTGGAAAATAATTCTAGAACACACGTCTTATCTGGTTGAATGAATAGCTCCTTAACAGTATTTTCACAATGGTTTATATGCTAATTGTGCCCTCCCTATTCCTTTCCTGTTTTCTGTATCATTTTGTTCTTATTTTATCATTTCTCTTTTGGTCATGTGTCTCTGATTCCATTCAGTTACCAGATTATTTCATGTTTGGAGAGAAGTGGGGGTAAAGATTCACACAGGAAATCTGGTTGTGCTAGTGAACAACTTTACTGCCAGCACGCTGAGGCAAATTCCATGAGTTTAAATCCAGCCTGGTCTACATAGTGGGCTCCAGGGTTAGGAAACTGAGAAAGAATTGCTACGTGGGTAAAAACACTAGGAAAATTCCTTATCATAATTATTAGTGGGAATTGAAACTCTAGGCTTCACACATACTTAGCACACATTTTAGCACTGAACTTTATCTGTCCATGGTGAAAATTCTAAGTGAAATACATAAGAAAGCTCCTCCTCCTCCTCCTCCTCCTCCTCCTCCTCCTCCTCCTCCTCCTCCTCCTCCTTCTCTTCTTCTTCTTCTTCTTCTTCTTCTTCTTCTTCTTCTTCTTCTTCTTCTTCTTCTTCTTCTTCTTCTTCTTCCTCCTTTGGCTTTCTTTGGACATTGGTGGCTGAAAATGATATGCTTGAAATGAATCCAGTCATTTAGAAATAAGGAGGAAAAAAAGTGAAACTTAACGGTTGAATTCACCCTCTCTCCCTGTCATCTTGTTATATGAGATATGAGATAATAAATATTATTGTTCATTCCCTCAGGCCTTCGATTATTGAGCATGAATATGTTACTCTGTTAAGAATTTTTGATGTTGTCCCTGGTTGCTCATTAGGGGAAATACACATTTGTACAGTCCAGGCCTGTTTGAAACAGTTTGGCTTCATGCAACTTTTTTCTACCTGACCAACCTCCACTCAGCTTCTTTTGCAGAGAACATTCAGAACTTTGGGGCTTATAATTTCCTGGGCCTTTTGTCCTGTGATCCACTGAATGATGCCTGC
This sequence comes from Psammomys obesus, assembly GCF_907164565.1. Lineage (NCBI taxonomy): Eukaryota > Metazoa > Chordata > Mammalia > Rodentia > Muridae > Psammomys > Psammomys obesus. The sequence continues at coordinate 3,147,131 of NW_026592118.1, read as the reverse complement.
TGTCCCAATTGCTAGGCATACATATGTGTATATATTTATTTGTATATGATATTTATATTATAAATATATATAGTATAAATTATTTATAGGTTTATTTATAAATAAAATTATAATAAATAATTTAGTTTACATATAATATTTATAAATATGTCTATCTATATGTCTAGAAATATAATACATATCTACATATCATGTATGTAAATTATGTTTGTGGAATTGGGTAAGAATAGTTTTGGTTGAGGCTAAGAAAAAATCAGGAATCAACTAATGAAATGTTGAAATGAAAACAATGTGTTAATTAATCTCTCCAAATGAAAAAATTATTTCCTTTCCAGTTGAAAACAAGAGCTGGATTGAATACAATAATAGTCACTTAAAATGCAGGAGATACAATGATTAAACAAAGGTGGACCAGATGTTATATGGATTTTGTCTTTTGACACATTCAGGAGAGGAGTTAGAGGCAGAAAATGAAGAACAGAGATAGAAAGATGTTGAAGATTTAACAGCAAGTTGATGTGGACCAGGAAACATTCTCAGCAGAGACCTACTGGCATGGCAGAGATCCATGGTGGAAGACACACAGCATCGTTAGCTAGCTGAGTCAGACTAGCTCCTGGTTACTGCCAGGACTTTCTACAAGTCATTAGGAGATGACTTCAAGAAGACTGTGTGGGGGAGGGGAGCTCATCGGAGTGCTTACCTCACAAGCATGAGGACCTGAATTTGATCCTGAATTTGACCGCTAGAACCCACCTATCAAGAAGACATTTCTGCTGCGCTTGTAATCCCAGGACTGAGGAGTCAGAGACAAGACAATCTGTGGGGCTTATAGTAACTCCAGTCTGCTCAGCAAATAAAAAGCCAGAACACCAGGTAGACAGTGATTGAGGAATAATACCAGCAGGGTTGTCTTCTACATTACAAACACACACTGTAGGGAGAGTTTGGATAACAGGGGTTGACTGCGGGGCTGAGAGTTTTAAATGCCTTGGAAGTTTGAACTTGCATATTAGTGTGATAATGTCTTGGTCTAATAAAAGTATAGCTGCTGCCAAGGTTTGCTTATAGCACATTTATAGTCATAGTTTTTCTGTTATTGCTATAAGGATATGCCATAATCAAGGTAACTTACAAAGAAAAAAAGTTTATTTTAGGTTAGGCTTCTGGAGGGCTACCATCCACACTGGCATGGAGGCTGCAGCAGATACCTGGCATGGTGTCAGATCACATTTTGAACCTCAAACATGAAAGAATGTGTGGACCAGAAGTGGCACGGCGTCCTTAAATTCTCAAGCCTGCCTCCAGCGACACCTTTCTCAAACAAGGATGTCCCCCAAGCCTCCTCCAACAATGTCAACAACTGGGAACCAAGTGTTCAAATGTTCAAGATTACAAGGCAGGGGACATCTTGCTCAAACCACCGCACCGTTGCATCTGAAAGATGATGTATTCCTTGTAGACATGCAATGCTATTTGGTTAATTAAACTAAATAAACCTGACGACTTTTCTAATTAACCAGGGTGAGTCACAGTAAGCCCACAGCAGCAAAGCATCATCTGGAAAGTTGTTGAAAATCAATGCAGTTGTGTGAACCAGTCCACCACATGGTGCTGAGCAAAGGAACTGAGGAGAGTTCCTTCCTTCCTTACAGATATAAGTGGTAGCACGAATCATTAAGAAGAAACCAGAGCAACAATCCCCAATTTGTTAAATTCTAAAAATTATCATACTGCAAATGCAAATGTGTGCCCGCAACATTTTGCTGTTAGAATAAAATTGATCTCTGGGTGAATGATAACCCTCATGTGCATGGGCTCTGAGGAGACGCACCTGCCACGGAGTAACAAGTGAGGGGAGGGGGAAGTTAGCACATGTTTATTCTGGTTACAAGAGCCTGCTTGGAAATAGAAAACGCAAAGGCTCATGAACAGTAGGACCTTTTTAATTGATGATATCTTGATTCTATTCATATTGAGGCTTGACATATGGTATCCATGTGATGCCCTGGGTAATAGCTGAGGGATTCATAGATGATTGTATGGATTTGAAATTTAAAGTGCCATAGCCAACATTATCCCTTTGCTTGTACTCTGAGATGACCCATGGTTCAGCCAGCGGCTATCCAGGGAAGGAAGAAGAAATCAGGGACTGAGTCTATTACCAAGAACTCTATAAATTGAGCATACAAGGCACTTGGTGTAAGGTATTTCCTCAGACACCATTGTCTCCTCACTCTGTTTGTCCCCTGAGTAAATAGATAAGCTCTGCACAGAGATGTTGTGTTTTCAAGCCCAGGGTTTTTACCTTTGAATCTGTATTTGCTGTTAACTACGTAGTTCAGGTATTTGCTGTTAATCAGGTAGTAAACAGCATCTCTGACAATTCTAGACTTGTAGCAAAGTGATGGACTTACTGTTATCTGTTCACATGAGAGCATCCATTTCTTCTTGCCAATTATTCAACAGAATACATAAAGCATCCCTAAATAGCCTATCCTCTGCCATTCTCAACTGCAACTATTTACCAGAGGTTCCATATTTCCAACATCACTGACCTCACTTCTAGGAAAATCTACACTGTGTTAATGTAAATCAGTTACAAAACTGCATGTTTTGTAGCTTAATGTGGACACCTATGTTTTGAAATTATTTTCATATAAAAAGAATATATGGTTTTGTATAATACATATACAAACAAATGTGAAAATACACAAAGAAACTAGGGAACTATTCAAAATATTCATATTGACTACATTTATCTGAATGTTTGGGTATTTGGTGTTTCATTTTTAATATAATTTTTTATTTATTACAATTTATTCACTTTGTATCCCAGCTGTAGCCCTACCCTTATTCCCTCCCAACTCCCCCTTCCTCCCTCCTTACTTCCCATGCCCCTTCCCCAGTCCACTGATAGGGGAGGTCCTCCTCACCTTCCATCTGACCCTAGCCTATCAGGTCTCATCAGGACTGTCTTTCATAGTCTTCCTCTGTGAACTGGTCAGGCTGATCCCCCATCAGGGGGAGGTGATCAAAGAGCCAGCAACTGAGTTCACGTCAGAGACAGCCCCTGAATCTTGCATGAATAAATCTTGCAACTAGAACATAAACACTGATGTGCCAACTTTAGCAGAAGTATATTCTGTGTTTTCAAAGTTGGAGATATACCTATTTTATTGATTTTACGTTCATGTATTCTCTAAAATTATAGCAATAATTTAACATTACTTTTATCATGATAAAAGTGTAAGTTTAAAACATCATATATATAGAAGTTATTTTCGATAGAAAATATGTATGTGCTTGTTAACTGAGACACATTTAACTCTTTCTGGGCTTAGACCCAGTCTTCCATTATGTCTTTGGTGATTTGTGGGCCATCAGCAATTGAAATAAGTTTTTTAAAAAAGCTGATTTTCAAACTCAGGTTAAAAGTCACTTTTAATCAGGTAGTAATCAGCTTTTTTTAAAATTTTATTTGACCACCCCCCCCAAGGGGGGAGCAGCCTTGCCATGCCACAGAGGAGGACAATGTAGCCAGTCCTGATGAGATCTGATAAGCTAGGGTCAGATGGAAGAGGAGGATGAACTTTTAATTTTTTTTAATTTTAACTAAAATTTTTTCTTTTAATTTTATGATCATGAATAATACATCTATATTTTAGGAACAAAATATAGATAAATATAGGAATAAAATATAATAAAACAATACTTGCTTTCATTTTAGTTTTGCAAACTATCAACTAGACCTTTTCTGATCAAGTCTCTACCTATGTCTAATGATATACCTGTGTAAGAACGAGGTGATTATTTGAAATTTTATAATACTATACATTATATAGTATAGTATATACTTTTTCTGATCAAGTTTCTACCTATGTCTAATGATATACCTGTGTAAGAACGAGGTGGTTATTTGAAATTTTATAATACTATACATTAGTGACACCAAAAATTCTACCAGGTAACTCCTACAGTTGAAAAACACCTTCAGCAAAGTGGCTAGATAAAAATTAACTAAAATAAAAATCAGTAGCTCTTCTGAATACAACTGAGAAACAGGCAGAGAAAGAAATAAGATAAACAACATCCTTCACACTAGACATAAAAAAATGTAAAATATCATAGTGTAACTCTAATCAAGTAAGTGAAAGACCTGTATGGAAAGAACTTCAAGTTCCTTACAAGAAACTAAAGAAGATATAAGAAGATGGAAAGATCTCCCATGCCCATGGATCAGTAATATTAACATAGTAAAAATGGCCATGTTACCAAAAGCAACCGACAAATTCAATGCAATTTCCGTCAAAATACCTACACAATTATTTACAAACCTTGAAAGAATAATTTTAAACTTCATATGGAAAAACAAAAAACGCAGAATAGCTAAAAATAATCCTGTACAATAAGAGATCTGCAGGAGGTAACTTCATCCCTGATCTCAAGTTGTACTATAGAGCAACAGTATGGTATAGTATAACAGTATAGAAACTGCATGGTACTGGCATAGAAACAGAATGGTGGATCAATGGAATCGAATTGAAGACCCAGAAATCTACCCACTCACCTACAGAAAATTACTTTTTGATGAAGCCAAAACCATACAATGGGAAAAAGCTAGCATCTTAAACAAATGGTGCTGGTGTAACTGGATGTCTAAATGCAGAAAAATACAAATAGATCCATATTTACCCCTGCACACACAAAAAGTCCAAGTGGATCAGAGACCTCAACATACAACCAAACACACTAATTCTAATAGAAGAAAACATGGGGAAGAGCTTGAACTCATTGACACAGGAGACAACTTCCTGAACAGAACACAAACAGACCAGGCTCTAAGATCAACAAATGATAAATGGGACCTCATGAAACTGAAAAAGTTCTGTAAAGCAAATAACATTGTCAATAGAACAAAATGACAGCCTACAGACTGGGAAAAGATCTTCACCAACTCTATATCTGACAGAGAGCTAATATTCAGAATATGTAAAGAACTCAAAAAATTAGGAACCAACAAACCAAATAATCCAATTAAAAATGGGGTACATAAAATCTTTCAGAGGCCTCTGTGGTAGGCTCCTATCTTTTTCCCTTTCTTCTTCCACTTACGATATCTATCTTGTTTGCCCTTCTGAATGAAGATTAATCATCTAAGCTAGGGTCCTCCTTCTTGTTTATAATCTTTAAGAGTGTACATTTTCACACATTCAATGCAATTCCCATCAAAATAGCAACACAATTCTTTACAGACCTTGAAAGAACAATTCTCAACTTCATATGGAAAAACAAAAAACCCAAAATTTCCAAAACAATCCTATACAACAACAGAGACTGTGGAGGTATCTCCATCCCTGATCTCAAGCTGTACTACAGAGCAATAGTAATAAAAATCTCATAGTATTGGCATAGAAACAGAAAGGAGGATCAATGAAACCGAATAAAAGACCCAGAAATAAACCCACACACCCATGGATACTTGATTTTTGACAAAGAAGCCAAAACCATTCAATGGAAAAGAGACAGCACCTTCAACAAATGGTGCTTGTCCAACAGGATGTCTACATGCTGAAAAATAAAAATAGATTCATATTTATCACCCTGCACAAAACTAAAGTCCAAGTGGATCAAAGATCTCAACATAAAACCAGATACACTAAATTGTTTAGAAGAAAAAGTGGGGAAGACCCTAGAATTCATTGGCACAGGAGACTACTTTCTGAACAGAACACCAACAGCAAAGGCTCTAAGAGCAACAATAAATAAATGGGACCTCATGAAACTGAAAAGCTTCTGTAAAGCAAAGGACATAGTTTTCAGAGCAAAACGACAGCCTACAGACTGGGAAAGGATCTTTGCCAACCCTATATCTGACAGAGGGCTGATATCCAATATATATAAAAAATTCAAGAAATTAAAAAGCAACAAATCAAGTAATCCAATTAAAAAATGGGGTATGCAGAAGAAAAAAGACAAACACGGTATATACTCACTTATATAGACCTATAAGATTTGATTAACATAATGAAATCTATACACCTAAAAAAGATAATCAAGAGAGTGGACATGGGGTAAGATGGTCAATCCTCGTTTAGAAAGACAGAGGGGATGTGCATTGAACGTCTGACAGGAGTCTACTGAAGGCATCTGAAAGACTCTAACTAGCAGTGTTTTCAAAGCAGCTATAAAGACTCATGACCAAACCTTTGGCAGAGTACAGGGAATCATATGAAAGAAGGGGAGTTAGTATGATGGGAAAAGGATAGGAGCTCCACAAGGACCAAATATATCTGGGCACAGGGTCTTTTCAGAGACTGACATTCAACCAAGGACCATGTATGGATATAACCTAGAACCTCTGCTCAGATGTAGCCCATGGTAGCTCAGTAACCAATTGTTTTCCCATAGTAAGGGGAATAAGGACTATTTCTAACAGGAACTCAGTAGCTGGCTCTTTGACCTCCCCACCCCCCAAGGGAGGAGCAGTCCTGTTAGGCCAGAGAAGGACTTTGCAGCCAGTCCTGAAGATACCTGATAAAACAGGATCAGATGAATGGGGAGGAGGTCCCCCCCATCAGTGGACTTGGAAAGGGGCACAGTGGAGATGAGGGAGGGAGGGTGGGATTGGGAGGAAATGAGGGAGAGGGATACAGCTGGGATACAGAGTTAATAAAATGTAACTGATAAGAAAAAAATAAAATTTAATATATATATATATTTATATAAAATGGGAATTAAACAGAGAATTTTCTGTAGAGGAATGTAGAATGGCAGAAAAACATTTAAAGAAATGCCCAACATCCTTAGCCGTCAGGTAGATGCAAAACAAAACAACCCTGATATTTCACCTGACACGCATTAGAATGGCTAAGATCAAAAACTCAAGTGACAACACATGCTGGAGAGGTTGTGGAGAAAGGGGAACCCTCATCCATTGCTGGTGGGAATGCAAACTTGTACAACCACTTTGGAAATCAATCTGGTGCTTTCTTAGACAATTAGGAATAGCGCTTCCTCAAGATCCAGCTATACCACTCCTAGGCATATATCCAAAAGATGCTCAAGTACAAAACAAGGACATTTCTTCAACCATGTTTGTAGCAGTTTTGTTCATAATAACCAGAACCTGGAAACAACCCAGATGTCCCTCAGTTGAGGAATGGATACAGAAATTGTGGTACATTTACACAATGGAATACTACTCTGCAATTAAAAACAAGGAAACCATGAAATTTGCAGGCAAATGGTGGGACCTAGAAGAGATCGTCCTGAATGAGGTATCCCAAAAGCAGAAAGATACACACAGTACATACTCACTTATAAGTGGATAATAGATTTATAAGATAGGAAAACATACTAAAGTCTGTATACCCAAAGAAGCTAAACAAGAAGGAAGACACGGGGTAGGAAGATCAATCCTTATTTAGAAAGACAAATGGGATAGACATTGGAAATAGGAGAAAATGAAAAGCAGGTTAGGAACCTACCACCGAGGGCCTCTGAAAGACTCTACATAGCAGTGTATCAAAGCAGATGCTGAGACTCATGGCCAAACTTTGGGCAGAGTTCAGGGAATCATATGAAAGAAGGGAGAGTTAGTAAGACCTGGCAAGAACAGGAGCTCTACAAGGACCAAATGTATGTGGGCACAGGGGCTTGTCTGAGACTGATTCTCCATCCAGGGACCATGCATGGATATAACCTAGAACCCCTTCTTGGACATAGCCCAATGGCAGCTCAGTCTCCAAGTGGGTACCCTAGTAGGGGGAACAGGGACTGTCTCTGGCATGAACTCTGAGGCTAGCTCTTTGACCTCCCCACCCCCTGTGGGAGGAGCAGCCTTGCTAGGTCACATTGCAGCCAGTCCTGAAGAGACCTGATAAGCTAGGGTCAGATGGAAGGGGAGAAGGACCTCCCCTATCAGTGGACTTAGAGAGAAGCAGGGAGGAGATGAGGGAGGGAGAGTGGGATTGGGAGGGAATGTGGGAGGAGCTACATCTGGGAAATAAAGTAAATAAACTGTAATTAATATAAAAAATAAAAATTTAATAAAAACGAGTGTATATTTTAGTATGTTTATCCTATATTATATGTCTAATATCCACTGGTGCAGCCTTACCAGGCCACAGAGGAAGCCAATGCAGCCTGTCTTGATAAGACCTGATAGGGTAGGGTCAGATAGATGGGGAGGAGGACCTCACCTATCAGTGGACTAGGGAAGGGGCATAGGGGGAGAAGAGGGAAGGAGGGTGGGATTAAGAGGAGAGGGGGGAGGAGGCTACAGCCAGGATACAAAGTGAATAAATTGTAACAAACAATAAATAAATTTAAAAATAAATAAAGCAATATCAAGTCTGAAAAAAAATGGGGTATAGAGCTAAACAGAATTCTGAAAAGAGGAATATCAAATGGTGAAGAAACACATAAAGAAATGCTCAGCATCTTTACTCATCAAGGAAATGCAAATCAAAATGACTCTGACATTTCCTCTTACACCCATCAGAATGGCTAAGATCAAAAATTCAAGTGACGACACATGCTGGAGAGGATATGGAGAAAGGAGAACCCTCCTCCATTGCTGGTGGGAATGTAAACTGGTACAACCACTTTGGAAATTAATCTGGTGCTTTCTCATAACATTGGTAACAGCTCTACTTTAAGACCCAGCTATATCACTCCTGGGCATAAACCCAAAAGATGCTCTGCCTACAAGGACATTTGCTCAGCCATGTTTATAGTGGCTTTACCCGCAACAGCCAGAAATTGGAAACAACCCTTGTAGCCACTACTCTTTCAAGTGCTGCTTTATTTGGGGGTTCCTTAAAGCTTATACCCTGCTTCCAACTCCCAAACCCACGTAGGGCAAAAAGAAGGATGAAACGCAAAGGGGACTTAGCCATCTTTACTTCTTCCTTCTGGATAGGTTTTAGGATTTTTTTGAGGTCAATACCAATATCCATCATCTGGAAATCCAGAAGTCCAGCTAACAACAAACCAGCAAACCAGCAAATGCAGCAAGCAGTCCTCCTCTGCCTTCTCCAAGCTGCTGCACCTTCTCTCTCTTGACTATCATATTTATACCCCTCAAAGTCTAATAAACTAATTCTAGCTGGCAAATGCCATGCTCTATAGGATATAATTAACATGTGTGGACAAACTAAAATTCCCAACTTGGGATTATAACAAAAACATGGTTTGTTATCATATCATAAACATAACATATCATAAACCAAAACATCCACAAAAGCCCCTCAACTGAAGAATGAAAAAGGAAACTATGGTACATATATACAACGAAATACTATACAGCTATTAAAAACAAGGAAATCACAAAACTTTCAGGCAAATGGATGGAACTAGAAAAGATCATCCTGAGTGAGGTAACACAGAAACAGAAAGACACACATGGTCTGCACTCACTTATAAGTGGATATTAGTCGTATCATACAAGATAAGCATACTACAATCCCCAGACCTAAAGAAGCTAAGTAACAAGGAAGACACTAAGGAGGATGCTTAATCCTCATTCAGAAGGGCAAATAGATCCCATCAATGCTAGTTCCAAAACACTTACTCTAATTTCAAGCATTAATCTGTCTGTTTCATATGGGAAACTCCAAGGTATCCCCCTTTTATGAATTCTTATATGAAGAAAATAAAATAACCAAAATTTTACTAAGCAGACCATTTATTTAAGTAACACAAAACCAACTGTTTGGAGATAGCAGTGGAGATGTAGTTTTTCTGAGGAAAATCCGTAGTCACACTAATTCATTAAGTAATAAAAAAACTAATCAAAATCAGAAAATTATGTGATATTCAGTCATTAAGTACTGCATGTAAGACATGTCAAACTTGACAATTATTTCAGGATTTCTGAATCTCATTGCGAAATCTTCAAAAACCCTAGTTATTTAGTAAATATCAAAGATAGATGACAGTACTAGTAATCTTCCCATTACTATCACAAAATACTTGAGACGATTACTTAATAAAGAATAAAGTTTGTCGGTTTGTTTGGCTTTTGGCTTATAAGGTTGCCCATGGTTGAATTTTGTTGCTGTTGTTTGCTTGCTTTTGTTGTGGTGGTGCTGGTGGTGTTGGCTTAGGGAAGGCAATACACTAACATGGGAAATGGCAGAAGAAGCCACCATCCACTTAATCTATGAGTAAAGCCAGAGGAAAAGGAAGAGGAGTAAGTATAAAACTCCATCAAGGGCCCAGTCTCAAGTAGCCTAGGACCCTCATAGAGTGGCAGCAAGTTCCAGAGTTCTTTAAAGAGCACCAACCTATGTATTGCCTTAGCATGGGATGTTCAATATCCAAATTATTGTTTGTTTGTTTGTTTCCAAAAAGAATCCAGGAGTTTTGGTAAAATCACTTTCCTCATGTCAAAGTTCTGATTTTCTGAGTAGACTTTAGCGTGGAAAAGGAATGAGAATATGTTAGCATAGGTTTTAAGAATTTTTTCATTTCTTGTAAGCTGTTCTCTGAGTTTGATTCTAAACTGCAGTGCTGTAATGAACCTAACTAATCAAACAGCACCATGAGTAATGAGATCAAATGTAAAATACCTCATGAAAACTTTGCTGTTTGAAAGAAAATCAATTTGTTCATAAACTTCGAGAGTGTGTTCCTTGAAACACAGATAGAGCTGGAATGCAGTACACTTGCTTTTAATGAACAGATCCTGTTGAGTAAGCATGCTGCAGCCTAGCATAGCCCCAGGTGGAACCTGAGCCCATGGCCCTCTAGTATTCATTCACTGTAATAGTAGTCTTCTGCCTTGTTTGAGAATTGGGTTGGCTTCCATAATTCTTTTTTTCTGTTCACAGCTAGATAATGTCATTTGAGGTAATAGAATAGCCTTGTTTTAGAAATTAAAATTGTCCATTATAAGTTGTTAATTAACTCCTCAATCTTCTTTCCTAGTAGGTTAGTTTTCTTGGTTGCACAGGCAAACCTGGATTAGGTGTCAGAACGCCTTCAGGGGAGTCAGAGTCTGCAGTCAGCACTTCTTCCCCTGCTTTATGGAAGTTGTTTGAATGTGGGGCGGGCATGCAGAACATCATTCTTTGCTTTCCTGGTTCTTGATAATGAAGTCGCAGTTATGTTTCCTGCAAAAGATTATCTCTAGATTTATAGTGATAACATGTGGGCAACACTTGCCTTAGATCTGCATTGTGTAAGTTCCCCTTTTAAAGAATGGACGGGAAAAAATTTTAAAAGAAAGAATTGACTTGGGGCTCCTACTAAGGGGAGCAGGGACTGTTACTGACATGAACTCAGTTGTTGGCTCTTTGATCACCTCCCGCTGAGGGGAGAGCAGCCTGACCAGGCCACAGAGGAAGACTATGAAAGATAGTCCTGATGAGACCTGATAAGCTAGGATCAGATGGAAGGGGAGAATGATCTCCACTATCAGTGGACTGGAGAAGGGGCATGGGATGAGAGGAGGGAAGGGGGGTTGGGGAGGGAATAAGGGTGGGGTTACAGCTGGGATATAAAGTGAATAAATTGTAATAAATAAAAAATTATATTAAAAAATTGGCTAGGCTATGAATCTCAGCATCTGCTTAGATACCCTGTTGGGTAGAGTCTTTCAGAGGCCTTCTGTGGTAGGCTCCTGTTCTGTTCCCTATTATACCTCTTCTGAGGTCCATCCCATTTGCCTTTCTGAATGAAGATTGATCATCTTACTCAGGGTCCTCCTTCCTGCTTAGGTTTTTTAGGGGCACAAATGAGACTCATAGTCAAATTCGGAGTGTAGGGAGCCTTACAGAAGTGGGCGACAAAAGACCTGGAGGGGATAGAAGCTCCACAAGGAGAGCAACAGAATCAAAATATATGGGCCCAGGGGTCTTTCCTGAGACTGATACTCCCACCAAGGAGTATGCATGGAGATAACCTAGAACCCTTGCACAGATGCAGCCCATGGCAGCTCAGTCTCTAAGTGGCTTTCCTAGTAAGGGGAACAGGGGCTCTCTTTGACATGAATTCAGTGCGTGGCTCTTTGATCACCTCCCCTTGTTGGGGGAAGCAGACTTACCAGGCCACAGAGGAAGCCAATGAAGCCAGTCCTGATGAGACCTGATAGGCTAGGGTCAGAGGGAAGGGGAGGAGGACCGCCCCTATCAGTGGGCTAGGGAGGATAAAGGGAGAAAAAGAGGGAGGGAGAATGAGATTGGGAGGGGAGGAAGGAGGGTGCTACAGCTGGGATACAAAGTAAATAAATTGTAATTAATAAATAAATATTTAAAAAAATAATAATTTACTTTTAGTTGTTTGCGTCATTTCAAAAATAGTTAATCATTGAAAATCATGTTTAAGAGGAAATATTTGATGTGGCGTGTTATCTGATTGAGCATTACTCCTGACTCTACAAGCACGCTTAACAGGTGTCAGGCACGCAACTACATACACACAAGTGATTTTTTATACAAAAATTGACCAATCAGAATTGATTTGTCATAACTTTGAAAGTTATTCCCCCAATCACAAAAGTTCTACAATCAACAAATTCCACGTGTCTAAGGAGAGAACAGCTTCAACATGATTAAACATTAATTGAAAATAAACTTTATATGCAATTTACTTATATTTTATTAAATATGCAGGAATTGTTTGCAAACAATTTCTCAGCTGTAATATGAGATCCAGTTCATATGAAATGAATACATATTGTACATATAGTCACTCACAACTGATTGAGAAATTTCTATTGTCTTGAGAGACCAAAAGATTAAAAATCAGTGGCTATTATTTTAAACTTTAAAGCACAGGACTGATCTAAGGATAGCTGGGGCGCAGCAGCCTCCTGGGAAGGGCCCTGAGATACAGTTGCTAGGAAACCGGCCCATCCCCCTAGGAAGAGTCACCAGACCATTAATGGCTTGCAGGCCTTCTCACAGCCAATCAGTTCAAAATACAAAGTCCCTTTTGTGTTTCGACTCACAGATGCTTGCCAGGCAGGAATCTTCCTGCTTTGGTCATGCTGGGAGGGACCGGATCTTTAAATCACCCAACTAACTGAAGCACAGGGCTCTTGGCTTTCACCGCTTTGGGGGTGAGAGGTATGAGCCCAAGCTGCAGCTTGTAATAAAAAGATCCTCATGTGTTTTGCAATGTACTCAACTTCTGGTGGTGGTCTTTTGGGGGCTCACGATTCGGGCATAACAGTATCAATGAAAATGAAATAGGTATATTTAATATAAACTATTTTTTTTTCATTTTAAAATAATTATAATTCCAGCAATTATTTTTAATAAAGTTCCTTTTAAACAGAATTTCTTTACAGAGGTTTATCTATAACTTAATAATAAGTAAACAAAAAAAATGGGCTCAAAATCTACATTTATGATTAGGGACTAAAATCAGTATTTGAACTACTTGAGAGAAAATTCCATCCAGTTAATATCTACATAGAAGACTTCACTCTGTCCCTAGTGTGTGCCTGTCTCTGTGATGAAGCTAATTAAAGTCATGCTTTTCTGTGGAAAACAGAGAAAATAAGGACCATTTTGCTCTTTGCCAAACTCTTTATCTGAAACAGCAGATAGGTTGTTGTTGATTGTTCATTTTGCTGTAAATGCCAAATCTTTGACAAACCTTGTAGCCTATAATCTTACTATAAAACTATTAATTAGAAGAAAAAGCAAATCCTGTTTCATTAATTCTTCATAATAAAATTGTTCAGAATCATATAAAAAAGGGTTACAAGAAATTGCTCCCCATTACAGAACTTGATAAAAGTGGAGCTTCGTAAGTCCAGGTCTTCAAACTAATCAACTGAACTATTATTGATAAAGACTGATGGCTAGCAATGGTTTTCAAGTTGACTCCCTCTGGAGTCAAATAAAGTGCTGGGCACACGTGTGGGTAAATTTTCGTGTCATCATTGGATTTGAAGCAGGAAGAGCCACTGTAAATCTGGGCCACACGTAATGGTGATGGCCCAAGTAAAGTGACAATGAAAAAGGAAGCTTTGCTCTCTGCCTATTGGCCCTCACTGTCCCAGGCAAGCTTGTCCGTCTTGCTGCTGCGGCCAGTATTAGAACCTGCATCTTCAGGATTCCAATGTAAACTGAAGATCCTCAAGGATTCCAGCACCAAAACTGGGACTGTCTCTACAGTGCCAAAGGCATCCAGACTCATGGACTGAAGCGCTGGAAACCTGGCCTTTATGTCTAGAGACAACCATTGTTGGATACTGGGAACTACAGCCTCTAAGCCAGACTGAAAAGCTCCTTCCAGTACTAAAATTCCTCTTCTGGCTCAGTGTGGACTTGTGAAAACAGTCAAATATCATTCACAGCCATGTCATTTTCCCCTGAGTGTTGCAGAGATATCATTTTCTCTCTGGGATGCAACCATCTCCTGTTTGCAGTTGGCTTCTGAGGATTGTCCCAGTGCTCTGTGCTCTGACCTGGCCTTCTTTCATGCCCTGAGCTGTGATATTCTGCACATGCACTTATCCCGCAGTCTGAAATAGTCTGAGAACAAAAAAAGGTGGGGGGGGGGGACTTTGGTTCCACTGCTTTAGCCTTTCTTCTGAGTGTCCTTGCACTTTTCATTGAGGTAGATATAAAGTTGAATAATAACCTTTGTTTCTCCATCTCTAACAACACCAAGTCAGATGGGTCCAAAGCTCCACTCACACTGCCCTCACTGAGTTCAGATCCATCTTCACAGTGTTGATATGAGACCCATATAGACTATAAGAAAGCAGAGTTTTATGTCTCTCTGTAGTCAAACACAACCATATTTTTGTCCCAACTGTACTTTTGTCTATCACATTGCAAACTCATCGAGTTCCTTATTAACAGCAAGAGTTTAACACACAGGTAATGAATGAAACTTGTGTAGTTATTGACACTTGAATATGATATGTTGGTTATCAGGATGCAATGCAACCTAATGTCTCTATACGAAAGTCATTCTTCAACTAATTTAATCTTTGTGTGTGGCGAAGTTTTAAACTAAGTTTTATTATCATTGATATGATAGAACTGTACATAAAATGTCTACAAAGGTACATGAGTTTTAGAAATTATCAAGTCTTCCAAATCACAGTAAATCCCCTAATTTATTTCATCATATACTTAGGAGTTTTTAAAACCATGTTATAAACACATTTCTAAGTGTAACATATAGACAGATCTTATGTGTTACTGTGGATATAGGCATCATGTATCTATGAGCATATCATACGGGAACTCACTGCACAGCTAACCCCTGCACAGCATTGAAGGCAGCCTTACTAATCCACTCTACATGGTGACTATTAATCCACCTTGGATTATTTTTGCTTATGCACAGATAATTAGTACCAGTGACCTGTAAGCCTACGTGTAGATAAATTCTTGTTTGAAACTGGCTTAACCAGATACTTATTTTATTTATCAAATATATGTTAAATGACATTTTAATATTATTTTGTTTTCTTTTAATAAGCATAATGAAATACACAAAGCTAGTAAAACTGAATGAAGATTGATGGTAAAACTATGATCAAACCCTCAAAATACATATAAAAACACAAAAAGAGAGAACGATAGAAAATTAAAGATGCAAAATATATATATAATTTTAATTATGTAAAAATACTTTTAAAGTTATAGTTCATTTAGTCTTAATAACTGTGTAGTGAAGTTTGCAAAACAGGAGAGTTTAAAATACAGTTGAAAAATAGCACTCCATTCTAATTGGCTAATACTTTTTTTCCTTTTTTCACCAGTGGAGTTTAATCAGTGTTTCTTTGCTAAATTCCATAAGACCATATTTAACAGTAAGCACCTTCAACTGTGAATACGGAGTAAATATATTACGGGTTTGACTTAGGTAGACAGAACAACTGTCCCATATAGATGAATATCTAAACAGCAGAGTGCACCTCCAATATTTCCCTGTCTCGACTTGTCCCTGTTTTAGAGACTGGCTGGCACAGACAGTACAGGTCCCATAGCAGATTGTCCTACCTAGACAGCCTGGGGAGAAAATACAGATCTTGGAATTTACTTAGGTTTACTATCAGAAGCATTGCCTACAAAAGTACCCAGGAATGTTGATCATAACACTCATCTCTAAACTCTAACATTTATGCCAGTGAGAGATAGTATTATGCAAAACAGCCAGAAAGTTAGACATTATGCAAAACAGCCAGGAAGAATGTTGGAAGGTAATCATGAATGGAGCTTTGTTCTTATAAGCAGAGAACATTCTTGTGGGTGTATAAAAAGATTTTTAACCGTAAAAATTCATTTTTCATTCTCTGCTTTATTTTCCTATCAAGTTATAAAGTCTAAAACAATGTTATGATGAGTCACTACAACTATAGCTGTAATTTCTTCTATTAAACAGGAAAACAGAAAATGTACTTAACTGTTAACTAACATTTTCTCAATGTATTCATTACTGTTAACTTATCCCTGCTAACATAAAAGTAAGTTCCCTATTCCTTAACACAGTTTCAATGATTAGGAAAACAAAAGTGTGGGCTATACCAGCAGGGACTTAAATATGTATTGGGCATGCATTATACTATTTTGCTATATGATTCAGAATTAAATTTAGGACCATAAAATAATTAAAATCCATTTTGAAAAAATAGAGGAAATATAAAGACAGACAGACTTAATTAAATGAGTAATAGAGAAGAAGAAAAAGCCATAAATTCTATTTGAAAGTAAATAGGAGATTCAAGTTACATGGATTTCCAGTGCTTTACCACTGAAAACATCTGGACAATATAAATAACTTACCTGAGGATACAGCAAGAGCTAGGATTTTTTAAAATTTATTTTTTTATTAATTACAGTTTATTCACTTTGTACCCCAGCTGTAGCCTCCCCTTCCTACCTTCCCTCCCAATCCTACCTTCCCTCCCTCATCTCCTCCCATGCCCCTCCCCAAGTCCACTGATAGGGGAGCAGCCTTACCAGGCCACAGAGGAAGACAATGAAACTAATCCTGATGAGACCTGATAGGCTAGGGTCAGAGGGGAGGGGAGGAGGATCTCCCTATCAAGAGATAGCAGTGTTCACAATTAAAGGTTACAAAGCAAGGTGCCTGTCAGAGCTTTGGCTGCCTGTTGATGCTTGAGAAATCACCTAAAGACTGCTATGTCTCTGGAGCTGGTTTTAGTTTTAGTTCTTTAACAAAGCTACTGAATTGAATGTGCACAGAGTACTATCAGTTTTGAAGTCTGTGCCTAGAGAACATGTAGTCTACATCAGACACCATTAAATATCGTATAAATGCAAATCGCTCAATTCATCAGAAATTTGAGGGAGCTACTGGACAAGGAGTGTTTAATGCCAGACAATGGGAGGTACGGTTCTTATTTGAACCCAGGTTTATTGACTGAGCCCTGCTACCAGGATTCTGAGTTCATTCACATTCCGGGGTTATCCAATGTCAAGCTGTTTTATAGGTCTGTTAGGACCCATGGTTCGTGTTTATGAAATAATATTTGTATAAGCTGATGGTTATTGGCTGTGCCTCCTCATTTTCATTCAAGAGCTGGGCATGAAGCTGGTTTTGGTTCCTCTGCTCAACTTTTTGCCTGTAACCATAACATTCTGTAATACAGGTGTTGCCTTCTTTACAACTCGTAGTGTGACTGAAGACTTCCTGAGGCAGAATTCACTGGGACATACAACCAAGCTTTGCAGATAGCCCTTTCTAAATAAAGCAACTTTATTAACATTAATAAGTGCAATGAACTTTTGAAAATCCACCTGCCCGTTCACAAAACAGAGTGATTTAGGAAAAAAAAAAATCTTACAACTCATTTTTCTCTTAGAATTGTTACCTAAACAAGCAAAGACTAACTTAGAAAACTGCCCACTCAGTTAATCTAATGTTCCATAAGGACTGGGATCCAGCTTTTTTAAAAAAAGCCAGGAAACCTTTCAGACCATTTGCTTCTAACCTCTCTGAGCCACAATTTTCTTTAACAATAAAATAACAAAACAGCAGCACAGTAAACATTCCCAAAGCACTCTCATGTTTAGCTTGTCCTAAGGGCTTTGCATATTCTAGCTCTTTTAACTCTCAACACAAGCCTGTGAGGGAAGCAGTTCCACAACTTCCCACTTTAAGAGTGAGAAAAGGAAGCACACTACTCTGTCTAATGGCTTTCTGCTGTTACAGTAGGTGACCTCACCAGGATTTATGCCTGGCATTCTGAAGCTACAGCCTATTTTTCTCTCACCACTAGGCTGTCCTGTTTGTCCTTCTAAGTCACACTTCACAGTCTGAATATTAATTCTGGAGTTGCCATCATGATCTGAGTCCAAAATGTCAAAGATTGGTAGGGGGACTGAAATAGGACACCATAGGGTAATTGTCAAGCCTTTCTATAAACTTGATTAACATAGCTGGCCACTCAACTCATTTAACATTACTGCATATGTTTTGGTATGTACTCTGTATACTCTGTATTTGACAAATGCAGAGGAGAAAACATGGGCCACATATATACACAAACACATACACCACAGCACAAACACACTATACACACACATACATACATATATATATATATATATATATATATATATATATATATATATATACACACACATACATATATATTTGAGAGACAGCATATTCTTTATCAGTACAAGAAAATAACATAAATTTGATGATTTCTTTTAATCAGAAAGAAACATAAATTTGGTATATTTTATTGCTAAAAAATTTCTAAACATTGATGCAAAAATACTCAAAAAATACTGGCAAACTGGATCCAAGAGCACATAAAAGATATCATCCACCATGACCAAGTAGGCTTCATCCCAGGCATACAAGGGTGGTTCAAAATATGGAAATCCATCAATGTAATCCACCATATATACAAACTAAAGGAGAAAAACCACATGATCATCTCCTTAGATGCCGAAAAAGCATTTGACAAAATCCAACACCCTTTCATTTTTAAAGTCTTGGAGAGATCAAGGATACAAGGCACATATCTAAACATAGTAAAGGCAATATACAGCAAGCCTATAGCCAACATCAAACTCAATGGAGAGAAACTTTAATCAATCCCACTGAAATCAGAGACAAGACAAGGCTGCTCACTCTCTCCATATCTCTTCAACATAGTACTTGAAGTCCTAGCTAGAGCAATAAGACAACTAAAGGAGATCAAGGGGATACAAATCGGAAAGGAAGAGGTCAAAGTTTCACTATTTGCAGATGATATGATTGTATACATGAGTGACCCCAAAAATTCAACCAGAGAACTGCTCCAGCTGATAAACACCTTCAACAAAGTGGCTGGATAAAAAAATTAACTCAAAAAAAACCCCCACAAAATCAGAAGGCCTCCTTTATAACAAAGACAAAGGGCTGAGAAAAAAATTAGGGAAACAACACCCTTCAGAATAGCCACTAATAACATAAAGTACCTTGGAGTGACTCTAACCAAGCAAGTGAAAGACCTGTATGAGAAAAACTTCAAGTCTCTGAAGAAAGAAATTGAAGAAGATATCAGAAGATGGAAAAATCTCTTGTGCTCATGGATCGGTAGGATTAATATAATGAAAGTGGCTATTCTGCCAACAGCAATCTGCAGATTCAATGCAAGTCCCATCAAAATACCAACACAATTCTTTAGAGACCTTGAAAGAACAATTCTCAAATTCATATGGAAAAACAAAAAACCCACATATTCCAAACCGATCCTGTACAACAACAGATCGTCTGGAGGCATCTCCATCCCTGATCTCAAGCTGTACTACAGAGCAATAGTAATAGAAACCTCATGGTATTGGCATAGAAACAGAAAGGAGGATCAATGAAACCCAATAAAAGACCCAAAAATAAACCCACACACCCATGGATACTTGATTTTTGACAAAAAAGCCAAAACCATTCAATGGAAAAAAGACAGCACCTTCAACAAATGGTGCTGGTTCAACTGGATGTCTACATGTAGAAAAATGAAAATAGATCCATACTTATCACCCTGCACAAAACTAAAGTCCAAGTGGATCAAAGATCTCAACATTAAACCAGATACACTAAATTGTTTAGAAGAAAAAGTGGGGAACAGCCTAGAACTCATTGGCATAGGAGATAACTTCCTGAACAGAACACCAACAGCAAAGGCTCTAAGAGCAACAATAAATAAATGGGACCTCATGAAACTGAAAAGCTTCTGTAAAGCAAAGGACATAGTCATCAGAACAAAACGGCAGCCCTCAGGCTGGGAAAGGATCTTCAACAACCCTATATCTGACAGAGGGCTGATATCCAGACTATATAAATATCTAAAGAAGTTAAAAAGCAACAAATCAAGCAATCCAATTTAAAAATGGGGTAAAGAGCAAAACAGAGAATTATCTGTAGAGAAATGCAGAATGGCAGAGAAACACTTAAAGAAACACCCAACATCCTTAGCCATCAGAGAGATGCAAATCAAAACAACCGTGAGATTTCACCTGACACCCATCAGAATGGCTAAGATCAAAAACTCAAGTGACAACACATGCTGGAGAGGTTGTGGAGAAAGGGAAACCTTCCTCCATTGCTGGTGGGAATGCAAACTTGTACAACCACTTTAGAAATCAAATGCACTTTCTCAGACAATTAGGAATAGTGATTTCTCAAGATCCAGCTATACCACTCCTAGGCATATTTCCAATAGATGCTCAAGTACACAACAAGGACATTTGCTCAACCATATTTGTAGCAGCTTTATTCGTAATAGCCAGAACCTGAAAACAACCCAGATGTCCCTCAGTTGAGGAATGGATACAGAAATTGTGGTACATTTACACAATGGAATACTACTCAGCAATCAAAAAAGAGGAAATCATGAAATTTGCAGGCAAATGGTGGGACCTAGAAACAATCATCCTGACTGATGAATCCCAAAAGCAGAAAGACACACATGGTATATACTCACCTATATAGACCTATAAGATAGGATAAACATACTGAAATCTATACACCTAAAGAAGATAAACAAGAAAGAGGACCCAGGGTAAGATGATCAATCCTCACTTAGAAAGGCAAAAGGGATGGACATTGGATGTAGGAGAAAACAAATAACAGGACAGGAGCCTACCACCGAGGGCCTCTGAAAGACTCTACCTAGCAGTGTATCAAAGCAGATGTAAAGACTCAATTACCAAACCTTGGGAAGGTGGAGTTAATATGACCTGAAGAGGGAAGGAGCTCCACAAGGACCAAATATAGCTAGGCACAGGGGTCTTTTATGAGACTGTATCTCCAAACAAGGACTATTTATGGTTACAACCTAGAACCTCTGCTTGTATGGAGCCCATGGTAGCTCAGTATCCAAGGGGGTATCCTAGTAAGGGGAACAGGGACTGTCTCTGACATGAACTCAGTGGCTGGCTCTTTGACCTTCTCCCCTCCCCCGAGGGAGGAGCAGCATGGCTAGGCCCCAGAGGAGGACTTTGCAGCCAGTCCTGAAGATACCTGATAAACCAGTATTAGATGAAAGGGGAAGAGGTCCTCCCCTATCAGTGGACTTGGAAAGGGGCAAGAGAGGAGATGAGAGAGGGAGGGTGGGATTGGGAGGGAATGAGGGAGGGGAATACAACAAGGATGGAAAGTTAACAAACTAACTAATATTAAAAGAAAAATTTTAAAATTTTAAAAAAATTTCTAATGACCTCTGTTAATTTAAATCTCCCATAATTCAATGCCATTACTGACCAAGTTGAGGATTTTAAGTCACATCCTTGACAGACATTTGTTAATAAATAAAAATTTTACAAACTATAGATCAATCTCCTCTTCAATTTTAGTAATGGGTCACTATTTCCGAATTTTGTTACAGAGTTAAGTTAAAATTCTTTTCATATTTTAATGAAGTAAATGTGTTATTTTTAAGTTAGCTTTTGAATCAAAATAGTTTGACTTACAAACATCACACACAGAAATGCTTAAAAAGGAAGACACAGTGTTCTCGTGGCTATACTAAGTAAACTGTATACAGTACATTTTAAGGGGCCACTGCTCTCTCATCTTCCTTTTGTCATCTGTGTGACGATTGTCTCAAGGCTGCTTTCAGACTGGAGTGTCATCCCATCGTATTTTCTTAACATGTGTGACTGGAAGGAACATCTACAAAGATCCTGCCTGGTTTGGTACTCTCCAGGGGCAGAACTAGGTTCTAGACAGCATGGTGACATAAGGGTGGGCCAGGACACACACAGAATTTCCAGGTACTTAGGGCTGTGCTTCAGGTAGTGCAACTCCAAGAAGAGATCGTTCTGACTAAGAGTGGGGAGCCCAGTGTAAGAGTGAACCTAAATTTGGGTCAAGGCAGCAGCATTGGCTGATGAGACACTTTTAAGTCGTGACTATATTTTATTACTATGTCCAACCCTGATTAATAAGCTATCATAAATAGGGCCTGGAAAGTGACACAATTTAAGAAATCTGAGTATATAATAAAAATTCTTATGTTCCCGTTCAATACAGGTTTCATATGTGTAATTAAATAGGTAATTACTTTTAGATTTAGTGAAAGCTTACAGAAAGAAAGCCACAGACTTTTAACTTAAAGGGTATTACAATGCTTAGCCTGGCAATAGCTTATTTTGTTGATAAATATTTAAGATATTTGCAAAGGTGGCACGTGCCGTTCATCAGGAAGCCAGCATGCCTGCCACTGTCCACTGGTCAGTGGCTGTGACTGTGTAAAGTGACATCCTGCTCCTGTTTCTGTATGGTGTGAACTACACATACACACATTCATCATCCCAAGAACTTAGGTCAGGCTACTTTAATGGTAATGCCAAGCTTGCAGAATTAATGGGCTGTCACACAGTAGGTCCTTTGTAAATGCTAGTCTTTGTGCCTAGAAATTAGGATCAGAAATATGCTGGTGACATCTAGTGGTTACTCCTGCAAACCTCAGGAAGGCCATCCTTGAAATTCAGCCTGCCAAGCAATGGCATACAAAGCTATGAAATGTCCTCCGAATCAAAAGGACACCTTTCAGGTACTTTAGATGCTTTTTATATACTCTAAAGCATCTTTGGGTTTGAAATACAGACATGTTTCAATCATTAACTATTTTTACAATGTAGTAATTTTTTGTGTGAGTTTTAGAAAAAAAATGTTAATATGTTTTATAAGGATAATTTCACCCACTGAAAGAAATGACCTTTTCCTGAATCTTAAATAAAGAACAAACCCCCTGGCTCTGTTTTATTTGATAAATGTAGAGAACAGTAGACCTTTGATATTGATCATTGAAGTCTATTTGTTATAGCTTTCGTTAATATGCTCACAGGTGTTAACTTTACTTGGTCTAATGGAAATTGAGTCTCATTATTATATTAGGGAAACTTGCTACTCAGAGAAGGCAGATATCAGAGACTGAAAGTATCCAGCAAGGAGTCTGAGCTGTTGGCTGATGAAATACTCCGTTACTGCCTATGTGCTGGACAAACAGGTGAGAAGACATACTGACATGTCCGAAGTCGGGGGTTGATCAGGATTTGACCTGCCCCCGATAGAAAAGGAAGAATCTTTCTTATGTCTCTTCTAATTGAGATTTAATGCCATAGAATCAAATGGAAAACTGAGAAAGATGGACCCTTCGGGAGAGGAAAGATAGAAAAATCAAGATTAGGAATCCAGTGTCTTTGCATGCATTTCAAAACATTCAGAATATTTAAGTAAAAATGTCCAGTAAGTATGCAAACACACAGGTCAGGAGAGTGGTCTGGCTTGAGACAGAGGCTTAAGAAACTTAGCACAAAATGGAATATCACAACTGCCAGAAGCATGAGACCGCCAGAAAGAAATAAAAATCTGTCAAAAAGCAAGGACCTACACAGGGTCAGAAACTGTGATATGTCATCATTTGGTAATGATATATAAGAATTGGGCTTCCTCCCATTTGCTCCAAATAGCCCATTAGTCAGTTAAAGACACATGGAAACCAAAAAAAAAAAATTGCTTTGACAATAACTTGGTGATAAAATTATCCCAGCAATATCAGCACATAACTTTTTAAAACCATGTCTATGATGGCTTTAAGGTTGAAGAGCAGAGCTATAAAGTTCTTTACAGTTCTCTGAAACAAGGTGGCTTTGACTTTTCCTGTCATAGTCTAAAAACCTGCTTTTCTTTCACTGCATATAAAAGGCAGCCTTTCTACTTATCTAATTTTCTTTCTATGTTTTGTTTCATCTTCTCTCTCTCTCTCCCTACATTTCTCCTGCCATGCTTGTTTCTTGCTTCAGTGATTTTCTGGGAAGCGAGCCCAGTTGGCTTGGTGTTTTGTTATTACAGACTACCTCTTGAATTTGGGGTGTTAGCTCCTTGGTGGAGGTACTAAGGGATGGAAAGGAGAATTAAGCATGCTTGCCAGCTAATTCCTGTAAATTTATGACCTCCCCTAATATTTATAATCTCCATTTTATTTTTCAAGTTCAGCCTTCTCTTTAATTTCTGAACATATAGGGAGAAATTACAAAAGGTGCTCCACCACATATTTTCACTGCAGCATGGTAAGCATTTCGGTTTACTAGTGTTCAGTTTCTTGGTTTTCATAGTCATATATCAGCTAAAGAGTGACTTTTTAAAGTCGTCACTGATAGGTCAAAATGCCATTTAGCAATGCCATTGCAAATTTCATGTCTAAGTTGGATGCCTTATATAATTTTGAGTAACCCAGTAATCCTCACCAAATCTAAATAGAAACTATTTATTGCAGGAGGAATTACAGATGAGTATGATTGTACATAATTTAATGCTGACAAAAGAAAGCAGGCAATTTAACCAGTTAAGTTAGCACTGGCCTCAAATAGCAAATACACTTTAAAATTCACTTGGATCACCAGCTCTGAAATCACAAAACATAGAAAGGTAGAAAATAAACAAACAAAAAACCCTCAACCACTCTAAAAGTTTTCTTATAAGTAATCTTATAATTATTTTCTCATTATTTTATATTTTTGCAATTCAAATTCTCTTAAGATGTCTAGAATTCCTACCATCTTCTGAAGTGGAAAAAATACAGGTGAGTGAGGTTAAACACACTTATTAACTTATCTATTATAATTAATTATCAGTGTACCCACAATGCATTAACTAGATGCATGAACGCATGGAACAGAAGTCCATGGATTGCTTAAAACTCAAAACTTAAAGGTCTTAAAAAGGAACATGATTCGACTCAACAGGTATTTGTTAGGATCTTTGGTATAGAAATCATACAGGTTGAGCAAATGTTCTTGTGCTAGAATAGGGCACTATTTGGCTATATAACCAAGAATGTTATAGATGGGTCTAAAGGTAGATTGATTCCCACTTTTCTGAGGAACTACCATATTGATTTTCACAGAGACTATACAAATTTGCACTCCCACCATCAACAGAGGAGTGTTCTCCTTGCTCCCCATCCTCACAGCATGAGCTTGTGTTATTGATCCTAGCTATTCTGAAATGTGTAAGATGGAATCTCAAAGTAGTTTTGATTTTCATTCCCATGTTTGCTAAGGATGTTGAACATTACGTTAAGTGTTTCTCAGCCATTTGAGATTCATACGTTGAGAATTCTCAATTTAGATCTGTACCTCATTTTTTAATTGGATTATTTGGTTTGCTGATGTCTAGTTACTGGACCACACACACACACACACACACATTGTATGTTAGCCTTCTGTCAGATATGGGGTTAGTGAAAATCTTTTTCCACTCCGTAGACTGTCATTTTGTCCTATTGAAGATGTCCTTTGCCTTACAGCCTTTCAGTTTCGTGAGGTCTTATTTATTGATTGTTGATTTTAGTGCATGTGCTGTCCATGTTCTGTGTAGGACATGTCCACAATTGTTTGGCCATGTTCATTGCAGCCTTATTCATATTGGACAAAAGCTGGAAACAACCTAGATGTCCCTCAACCTAAAAAACGAACAAAGAAAATTGATACATTTACAAAATAGAGTATTACTCAACTGTTAAAAGCAAGGACATTTGAAATTTGCAGGCAAATGAATGAAACTAGAAAAAATCATCCTGACTGAGGTAGCCCAGATCCATAAAGAAAAACATTGTATGAATTCACTTATAAGTGCATTATAAGAATTACTAGTGAATTAGCTGTTAAGTGAGGAATATTCCATATACCTAGAGAAGCTAAGTAACAAGTGGAGCTTAAGCTGGGGGGAGGAGGGACAGATGGAGCTCCCTGGGAATGGGAAATAGAATAGAATTTGTGGGTGAACTGGGGAGGGATGGGTGAGTTGGGAGAGATGGAATGAGAAAGTACTAGTAGAGAAACTGGAACCGGGGAGTATTAGGGACAATGTAAAAACCTACTGCAGTGGAAACTCCCTATAATCTACATGAGTGGTCCTAGTGAAGTCTCCTAGTAATGGGGGATGCAGAGCCTGAAACGACAATCTTCTATAACCATGAAGGGTTCCTAGCAGTGGCTCTGAGACATTAACCTCCATACAACCTTTGACCTAAAATCTGTCCTGCCTACAAGGTGTGCTGGGTTAATGGAGGCATAGAACTTGTGGGAGTGACCAACAATGGCTGGTCCAATATGAGGCCATCCCAGGAGAGGAGCCCGTACATGACACTGCCTGGATGGCTAGGAACAGGAGCAGGACAACCCAGGGCCTCAGGATAGACCAACATGACTGGCAAAAAAAGTCAATGAAATTTTTCAAATTATATTTTGCTATACGCATACACTAGTTCCTAGTCTCATTGTCATCAGAGAGGCATCATCCAGCAACTGAGGGAGCAGACACAGAGTCTCACAGCTACACACTATGCTGAACCATGGGAAAACCCTGAGCAGAGCGGAAGGAAGGATTGTAGGAGCCATAGGAATCAAGGACATCACGAGAATAAAGCCCACAGAATCAACTAAGCTGGGTTAATAGGGGCTCACAGAGACTGAAGCAACAGCCATGGACTCTGTATGGATCTGACATAGGTATTCTGCATATGTCATGTTAGTGTAGGTTGCTATTCTTGTGGGACTTCTAACAGCTGGAGAGAGAAGGGGTTGTCTCTAAATCTTTTGCCTTTGCTTAGCACCCTTTTCCTCCTAATCAGTTACCTCATGTAGCCTTGATATGAGGGTTTGTGCCTAGACTTTTTTATATCATGTAATGCCATCCCTCTCCATTGGGGAATATGTTTCTCTGCTATGTAGAGAGTTACTTTGACGATTTAAAGACATTATTTACTTCATGCAGTATATTATGTTTGTTTCCCCTTCCTGTTGGTATTTTGCTCTGAGTGCTAACTGTTTGCCTGTGTTCCTGAGTTATAAAATAAATAGTCCTATAAAAAAAGGTTCCTGACAGCTCCACAAGGAGAGCAACAGAACCAAAAAATCTGGGCACAGGGGTTTTTTCTGAGACTGATACTCCAACCAAGGACCATGCATGGAGATAACCTAAAACCCCTGCACAGATGTAGCCCATGGTAGTCCAGTGTCCAAGTGGGTTCTCTAGTAAGGGGAACAGGGACTGCTTCTGACATGAACTCAGTGGCTGGCTCTTTGATCACCTCCTGAGGGCAGAAGGGGAAGAAGCCTTACCAGGCCACATGCAGCCAGTCCTGATGAGACCTGATAGGCTAGGGTAAGAGGGAAGAAGAGAAGGACCTCTCCTATCAATAGACTGGGTGAGGAGCACAGGAGAAGAGGAAGGTAAGTGGGATTGGAAGGGGATGAGGGAAGGGGCTACAGCTGGGATACAAAATGAATAAATTGTAATTAATTTTACAAAATAAATTAATTTTTTAAAAAAGACCCAGAAAGGAGATATATGATCTTCCTCAAAAGAGGATAGTATGTTCCCATAAAAGGAATTTGCTCTGACTTTTCCAGGCATCCATTGCTCTGAAATCAATGCACTTATAAAAATCTACGTCTGCCTAAGGAGGAAATATTTCATGAAGGTTCTGCATTCATTTGATTTTTTTAAGTCACAAGATACATTGTTATGTCACCTGTTTTTCTTGTTTTATTTGGAACTAGGCTAAAACACAACTGGTCTGTGCCTATTGCTTGCAGAACAAGGTCAGAACCCTCGGTGTAGCAGCCAAGGTTGTCTCATTCTCAAGGACTGGAGCTTCTTGGAACTGTTCTCTAGACAACCTGAGGATAGGTCTATTTGCTGCCTCAATTTGTGCAGGTGGTTCCCTGAGCTTCCACTTCAAAGGTAACCAGGTAGATAGGCCATGTTGCTGTACTTCATTGTTATTGCCCGCCTTGCCTCACAGGTGCAGCACATGCGTCTCCTGACTCTTCTGTGGATGCGCTGGTTTGCTTGGGCTCTAAGCAGGTTTGATATGATGGTAGTAAAAGGAGTTTGTTTGTTTGTTTGTTTGTTTGTTTAAATCCTGAGCAGCTTTGTTGAGCCTTGTTTCAACTTGTCTTAGAGTATTCAGTTTCTAGGGCAGATTTCCTGGAAGACAGTTTATGTAATGAGTACATCTCAGTGGAGTTTGATGACTGTGGTCACTGTGCAGGATAGTTTCTCTTGCTTTTAAATAACCAATGTTAATTTTTATTACCCCTCAAAAACTCTCGGTTTGTGTAGATAGCACAAATTTGAACTCAGATTTCAGTTTTCTCTCCTGTTTTGAGAAAGAAATGTTCATTGACATTATGGAATTTGTTTGGTAATAATTTAATAATAGTATAAAATGTTTCCCTGAAATAAAAGGCTCCTGCTTTGCATATGTTTTTCTAACTATCTTCAACTCTCTGTGAGCAAGATAGATGCAGAATAAAGAAACGATGTGGGATTCTCTTTGACTCTTCTCTTTTGCGCTCAATCCATTTTTCCCATCCTCAGGGATGAGTGATGAAGATTCTGAGAGGACCTGGCCCTAGGATGCTCTCTAATGAGTAGGTAAAGTTATTGATGAAAACAGCCATTTGTACTCTGTACAGGACTCCCTAATTTCCAGTGGCAACAAGCAACTGCTCACAATAATAGACAACTGAAGATTCCCCTCTGGACTCCCCCAAGTCTAGTCTTAGCTGTGGGAAGTACATTTACAGCTGCTTGTGCTGCTTGTGTTTCTAATCAAATTGCCCCAGCTGGAAACATCTGAAAATCCACTATGATCACATAAGTAAGGAGTTGAGGAATTGGGAAAGGGGAGACAGTTTTTCAGAGGTGGCTTAAAACTTTTGAACATTCAGACGGAAAACTGCTTGTCACTGCTTAGTTAAAAATAAGCCAGCACGGGAGAGCTTATTGCTGACCCAAAGCCAAAGGTAAACTAACATCAGTGAACATAGTGAGATATTTCTCTCCTTTAAGCCCACATTCTGGGATTAGGGCCTGAACTGATTGCAAAATTAAACCCCACAGTAATAGAATGGAGAGCACTGTTTCCTTTCTGTATGGCCAAAATCAGAGCTACGTTGCAGTTCTGTGCTCAAGGCTAACTCCTCCCTGACAGATCGTGGCTTTCAGGGCCAGTCAATAAAAGCCACAATCAAGTTCTCTGTTCTTACATCCTCATTTTTATTCTGTTGACAATCTTACTTAACCTTTCTTCTGTTTTCTGTTTGGATCTTTGTCTGGGAAGGAACTGCAGGGGAAGCACTGGAAAGCTCGGCCACTGCTAGAGGACCTAGGTGATTCTGTTTCTCTGGTATCATTTTCTGTGGTAATGTCTATTAATATGATGATTCTTTGAGAAACTGGCATAATGAGATACAAGAAATGCAGCTTTTAATTGTTGAGCCAAAGACTGACTTAACATCTTTTGTATGCAGTAACCTAAGATCTCACATTAGTCCCCACCTGTTAAAGTTCACAAGGCTCAATAATGCCAGGCTGGAACCTAGCTTTAAACACATGGTCATTTGGAGGTCATTTAATATAAAGTCTAGTAATTTCAGAACATGATATATTTAGGAAGTAATCAGTCTTTTGTGCTGACAATGATTAATATTAAGAGAAGTTCTGAGTATTGCCCTGATTCAGTCTGAATGATGCCTTTATGAGAAGAAATTTCTATACTCAAAAGATATTAAGGTTGTTCCGCTCAGAGCAAACAAGCATGTGAGTTCATAGCAAGTATGCAGGCAAGATGAGAAGCCACAGGAGAACCCGTGCCCATTGACACTTCCGTACTGGCTTTAAAGTGACACATTTCCCTTGTTAAGTCCACCAACAGTGACATTTTGCTATAGCAGCCTCAATGGACATAGCATACAATTGTAATTTTTCTTACACTATTACTTTGAACACCTGTGACTTACAAGCATCTGCTATGCATTGCTAATGCTTTAACATAAGCATCTCTATAAAGTTTTGGTGGCACAGTATTTCTTAGAAGGTAAAGAATCATACATACACTTCACTCTGCCACAGATGATCAGAATTTCACATAACTAGCACATGTGTGACTTAGTGATCACCAAGAAGAGGCTAAGCGTAAGATACTGTGCTAAGGTTAGGGGCAAAGCTAATCAAAGGTGTTCATTTTTCCATCAGGCTACCTGAAGACACAGACTAGAGGAATTTCAGCATGATTTGAGGATCAGATGCAAACAGAGTGAACATACAACAAACACGAAAGCTGAGAAAGGGATAAAAGAAGTTAAAGGGCCCATTTTTCCAACAGAAGGGAGGGAGAGGATCAGTTCTCCTGAGGTGGCAGGCAGTGGGTTTGTATCCAAGGCAAATGAACATGTTACTCACAAAGCCAAGTGAGCACACGAAGAAAATACAAAGGATATTATCCTACTAAGTTATAGATAAGTACCAAAATAATAACAAACAACATTTGGCAATTTTGCGGTGGCAAGTGGCTTCTACTTGTAATGAAGACGTGAATCACAGTACTTGTTATTGTTTACATCTGAATAAATCCTTCCCTGATGAAAACTGAATGAGTTTATCCAGATGGCTAGCTAGAACCACTTTATAAGACTCTAGACAGAACTTTTGAGACACTAAATTCCCCACTCAGCCACCTAAACAAGACTTTAAGTATTCTTTTTGATTACTATGGGTCTACTGAATTTAGCTTTCTTTGCCTGATCAATGACTTAGAGGGTGTGTGTGTGTGTGTGTGTGTGTGTGTGTGTTTGTTTGTTTGTTTTTTACATTTGTGACATTTTTCAGAGGCCAATGGTCAACTCCCATGATGTTACTATGAGGTTCACTTAGAACCCTTTACAGCTTCCCTCAAACCCTTATACTTGAAGTAAGTTTCTCTCAGGTCTTTCCAGTCTCCCAGGCAGTGAGGTAAATCTACTGGGGCCTAAACTGTCATTGCTTTTCAATGCCAAAGTTGCTGCTCCTAGGACTGAAGATGCTTTGTTAATCAACAACAAAGTTGTCTTCCATTGAAACCTTGTTCTGTTGCTTACACCTTACTGTTGACTCATTCTATGTCCCTCCTTGTGAGTCTGGTCTAATGCCTAGGACTCAAAGCTGTTGCCAGATTGACATCCTTTAGACAATTATGCTCTGATAACCCTTTGAAAACCACCTAAGGGTACCCACTGTTTTCTTTCTTCCAGAGTTCCATTTTGTTTGAAAGTAAATTATTTGTTAGGTCTAATATTTGATCTTTGCAAAATGGTCACCCTACTTTTCTCATTTACTTGGCCCTCTTGGTCAAATTCCTCTTTTATTATAAGCCAAGTCATTTGTATGATTCAAAATGGAATAATTCAGTCCAGTACAATGTGAAATTATTGTGTATTTTTCAGAAATTTATTTATCTGAAAATAACTTGAAATCTTTATTTATCTGAAAATAACTTGAAATCTACAACTTAAATTATTGTTTAAGCTTGTTGTAAATGTGTGTGTGGCAAGGTTGGGTGTGTGTGAGAGAGGGGGGAAAGAAAAAGAATACTTAAACTGTATACTTTACAGTTCTTAGCTGTGGCTGGGCCATTTTGAAATTTTTCTTCATTTTGGTTAAGTAATGACAGTTTCCTATAGCCACAGTATTCAGCATTCTGGACTTGTTTTCCTATATTCTTGACACTATCCCTTGAAGACCTGTGATACCGGCTGGCCATAAGAAATTGTGTGCCATCACTTTTGATTTATTTATTCACTAATCAGCATTCCTCATTCACTCCTAGAAACGGCCAATCTCAGAGCCAAAAGAATCTTTCAACCTGTGTTGCTGCCCCTGCTTCTGCCTGTAATCACCGCTGTTTGTGTGCAGAGAACTCTGACTTTTACTAGGGTTCCCACTGCATTCTCCCCAACAAAGGACCACACTGTGTTTAGTTCTTCCTGTCTTCTGTCTTTTCTCCCTGATCTTTCAAAGACTTATTTCCTCTTCCCACAAGGATGACTTTCCACTGGTACCCTCTCTGTTTTTTTTATTCTGTTTCTCAGAGAAATAATTCTTTTTCACTGTTTTTTCAAACTAAATAATCAGCTGACACTGATTTGAGCCCACTTCTTGTTTTCTGCCTATACTACATTAAAGCTGTGTCTGCGGCTTCATACTCTTTGACTCATCTATGTATTACAAGTGTCCTTTGGCTCAATGGACACATTTATTTGGTTGGTTTCTCAGTGGGTCATTGAAGATAAGAACAGAACAGGTCACACACAGAATGTGGAAGGTGTTCGTATGTGGCTCACACTTCATTAACACACTGTAGATTTTGCTATCTAAATCATGGTCAGCAGAAAAAAGAGTGATTTTTTTCTGTTCTCTAATGTGAAGTAGGGACTAAAAGAATCTCTTTTTAGGTTAGTTGATATGTCCCAGGTAGGTTTTGATGCCTTTGTTTTTGGAATTTGTCAGCTCAAAACCAATTTAAGGTATCAAATCCTCTTAAAGGTATGCTTAGATTCCAATGCTCTGATTCTGGAGGTTAAGACAATTCCATGTGTATGAGAAAATATCCTAACAACTAAGGTTATTGTTTGCCTTCCACAAGCTGATGATAAGGCCTAGGGCCTTATTGCTGAAGATAATACTCACCTTATCATGCATAGAGAAGTCAAGCTATACAAATAGAAGCTATACCCCTGTTGATTAGCATTCATGTAATGAAGGTACTCAGTATAATATACTAATTAATATACTATACTATACTGTATTATACTGTATTACTATACTCTGTATGTTACCCCAGAGGAAAAGGGTAATCATCGATATCAGCCAGATAAAAATGTGCAGGAAACAACAACCTGCCTGCAAGATATATTGATGCAATAGTGTCATAAATGAGGGAGAAACAGACCAGATTTTTGTTGGATTTTAGGCTCACTTGATGAGATGGAACCCACACCTGTCATTACTAAGGAAATCAAGAACTCATCACTAGATAGGTCTAGGGGAAATCCTACCAATATTATTCTTCTAAAAGAACACAGCAATAAAATAACTAATAATGATATATTCCTTTGCCTATAGATCAATGACTCACTCAAACCTCATCACAAAATCTTCTTGAAGGAGGTGGATTAACACATGCATCCAAAGCTAGACAATGTGCAGAGTAAAAGACTAAATGGGATGACATCATCAAACTTCTTACCTTTGAAGCACAGGTATTTATGCAGAAGAGGAGGTAGAAAGATTGTAACAGGAAGAGGTGGTAGATGACTGTAAGGAAACAGCGTCTTCTCGACATTCCAAAATTGATATACATACAAACTCACAGAATAAAGAGGAAATGTGCCCAAGATCTACCCACATTGATGTAACAAAAATTTCCACTACTGAAAATGGAAGTGTACAACATAAAAATCCTACTACTACCTCTAACCAAGAAGGTATTTGGAACTTATAACTACAGACAAAGAGAAAATAAGTTTTGTTCACTGGAATGTCACAACCATACTGCAGGGAAATCATCAATTTAAAGAAAATATTGATTCATAAGCATAAGAACTTCTCATTTCTTTTATTAATGTTCTCTTCTAATGGAGAAAAAGAGAGGACCTTTACATTTTATCTAATCCTAATCAAATTCATGCCATAAATTAAGTAAATTCTACTGGCAATCTAAGAATGATGAACCATAAAAAAAAAAAATTCCAGCTTAAAAAACAAAAACCAAACACATAAACAAATAAAAACAGAAGGATAGGGGCTGAGAGATAACACAAAAGCTACTGCTTGACCCAATCTCAGGTCAAGACTGTTTAACATGTATGGGTGCTTGACATCTACAGCCATTTTATTCCTGGAATGAACGTGGTAGATAAAGAACCAATCTCATAGCCTATCCTCAGACATGCGCCATGGCATACATAGTCTCATATTCATGTGCACACATACATAATAAATGAATAAATGCATTTAAAAAAATACAAAGTTGAATAAGAGTTAAATTTTTAACATATTGTGAAGCAAGTTCATATGACTGAAGACTCAGGTCTGTCACATACTATGAAGAGCACTACCACTGCTCTACACCTGAAGTCTCATTGTTTTGTTTGTTTTAATTACTTGGTACTTAAAATGTTTAAGCTATTTTTTTCTATTTTTCTACCATGTTGATAAAAAAACAACTAGGTTATACATATAAAGATAAATGCAAATCTTTAGGTTTTTCTTGCAGTAGATTCTCTGTTTAAAACACAGAATTATTAACTATGTATATAAGCAACTAAAAGTGATACAAAATATTATATCTTAAGAGAAACTACAAATTGTATCCAAGACTCAGAGGTCATTGAGTGAAAGAGAAAGGGATGAGCATAAGAACAGAAGTTGTGGCTGGCTACAAGGAAATGGTGTCATCTGGACACAACAGTGCAGTGAATGTTCTTATGTACAAACAATGAAAAGTCATGCTAAACCTGTGCAAGACCACCCCAGACCAAATTCCAGGGAGCTAATAATAACTGCTTCAGGGAGAGGAAGAACTGTTCCTTTCCCTGGTGAGTCAACCATCCTCTAGTGGAAGGACACATGTTCACATATATTTGGGCAGAAGAAACTGCTCTTGATGTGAAAAAAAAAAAAAAAAAAAAAAAAAGAAATGAAAGGACACCAAAGCTGACTGGATACAGAAGTGAAGGAGAGTGTTAGAAGAATTGGAATGAGAGTGAATATGATCAAAAGATGTCTGAAACTCTCAAAAAACCAATAAAGATTTGTTTTCTTTCCTTAGTTAAAAATTGGGAACCATGTTTGTAGCAGCTTTATCTGTAATAGCCAGAACTTGGAAGCAACCCAGATGTCCATCAATGGAGGATGGATACAGAAATTGTGGTATTTTTACACAATGGAATACTACTCAGCAATCAAAAAGGAGGAAATCATGAAATTTGCAGGCAAATAGTGGGATCAAGAAAAGATCATTCTGAGTGAAGTATCCCAGAAGGAGAAAGACAAACACAATATATACTCGCTTATATAGACCTACAAGATATGATAAACATAATGAAATCTGCACACCTAAAGAAGATAATCAAAAAAGTGGACAAGGGTAAAGATGATCAATCCTCATTTAGAAAGACAAATGGGATGTGCATTGAATGTATGACAGGAGTCTACCACAAAAGGCATCTGAAAGACTCTACCTAGCAGTGTTTCAAAGCAGACACTAAGACTCATAACCAAACCCTCGGCAGAGTGCAGGGAATCATATGAAAGAAGGGGAGTTAGTATGATATGGAAAGGATAGGAGCTCCACAAGGACCAAATATATCTGGGCACAGGGTCTTTTCTGAGACTGACACTCAACCAAGGACCATCTATGGATATAACATAGAACTTCTGCTCGGATGTGGCCCGTGGTAGCTCAGTAACCAAGTAGTTTTCCAAAGTAAGGGAACAAGGACTATTTCTAACAGGATCTCAAGGGCAGGCTGTTTGACCTTCCCCCCCACCCCCCAGAGGAGGAGCAGTTCTGTTAGGCCACAGAGGAGGGCTTTGCAGCCAGTCCTGAAGATATCTGATAAAACAAGGTCAAATGAAAGGTGAGGAGGTCCTCCCCTATCAGTGGACATGGAAAAGGGCAGGGAAGAGACCAGGGAGGGAATGTGGGGTTGGGGAGGGAATGAGGGAGTGGGATACAGCTAGAACACAGAGTTAACAAAATGAAACTAAAAAGAAAAATAAAATTAAAAAAAAAAAATTGGGACCTAAAGTGAATAAACTGTAATTAATAAAAATAAATAAATTTAATTATAAAAAAAATTGAGACCTAAAACCCCTGCTCAGATAGACTCAGTAGCCCATAGACTCAGTCTCCAGGTGGGTACCCTAATAAGGGGAGCAGGGGCTGTCTCTGCCATGAACTCAGTGGCTGGCTCTCTGATAACTACCTTCTAGGGTAGGTTGAAGCCTTGCCAGGCTACAGAGGAAGATGATGCAGACACTCCTGATGAGACCTGATAGGCTAGGGTCAGATAGAAGGGAAGGAGGTCCTCCCCTATCAGTGGTCTAAGGAAGGGGCATAGTGGGAAAACAGGGAGGTAAAGGGACTAGGAGGAGACAAGGAAGGGGGCCACAGCTGGGATACAAAGTGAATAAATTGTAGTAAATAATAAGTGAACAAAAAAGAAAAGAAATTATATAAAATATTAGATCCTTAAGAACACTCTCACCTCGACACTTTTCGTTGACACTTACTTCTAAGAAAAGTATTCCCTTCATCATTTTTGTTCTATTCTTGGAAATCAGAGTTTTCTTCTTTTACCCTATTAAAAACAATTCTTTCTAGAGGCCTCACAGACATGTAAGAAATGACAAGAATAACATAAATAAGAAAAAACATGGTAATAAATATTCTGCTTAATAATTATCATTAAATCATAAATAAGATATCTATATTATTGTTCCTTCTACTTAATGTCATATAAAGAAATTATTTAAGCATCCAGAATAGGATTTATTTCATTTTCTAAATTTCTTGCTTTGAGATCTCAGGCCAGACTGATTTTCAATTTAAAATAGAAACGTGTAGTTTTTCAAGGCATACATAATGCAAAGCTATGCAAGCCTAATGCCAATGACATTCAAAATGTAGCAAAATAATTGCCCCCATGAGGATATTACATGCTTAAATAATACTTAACATGAGTATATGT
The DNA here is from genome assembly GCF_907164565.1 of Psammomys obesus. Classification (NCBI taxonomy): domain Eukaryota; kingdom Metazoa; phylum Chordata; class Mammalia; order Rodentia; family Muridae; genus Psammomys; species Psammomys obesus. The sequence goes on along the minus strand of NW_026592118.1, from coordinate 3,110,106 downwards.
CAAGAAAAGGCTATGTTTACATAATATAATCCTTCTTAAAATGGTAGTAAAATACAACCCTCAAAAAACTCTCATAGGAGATAACACTTTTATTTTGCCTGATGTTCTAATAAAAATCATTGTAAGTAAAAATAAGTTCTTTGAGGGACAGTTCCCTATTTGTATTCATCTCTATTTGTATTCGTGAAGCCTACGTGAGGCTTTTGCATGAGTTGTAGGTTCCAACGAATTGAGGAACCCATTTCATCAGAAGAAGAATAGCAGTTACACGGTCCCATTTTATAGAGTATTCTCAAAGCCGTTCTCTGACTGTAGGATCACCCTCCATAAGTACACGCACTGTGCATGCAGCGACTTGAGAAGACACCAATACATTGGCAGGGTTATGCACCTATTATCTTTTTTTTAATATCATTATAATACATGACCCTGGTAATACGCATCTCCAGGTCCTCCATTAACATAATTTATTTGTAGTGTATAGTTAATACAGAAGTAGTGTGAATGAGAATTCCTGAGAAGAGGAAGTGTCTGTAAAGGCCAATTTACTGATGAAAACTTCAATGACTGGGGAGAACATGGAACGTTGCAGGGCCAGAGCCTACTTACAATTTATCTTGGGCTATCTTTAGCCCGCTAAAGAACCATTCTCTGCCCCCCCCCCCCATTCCTTTGAGGAGATTGACCTAATTAATATTCTGAGACAGATAAAAATTTTTGTAGTATATTTACTTAACAAAACCCTAGTTATCCACCAACCAAAACACTAAGATAACATCTGAGACCTTCAGATGATATTTCAGTGCTGTGTTAACACACACTTGCTGTTTCCACCAACGTATTTGAAAGTACCTTGATTTGTGATTTTTTCATTCTGTTAGGATAAAACTTTACGAAACTGAGTCTGTGATGGAAAACGGAAATTGCAGTAACCTAAATTTGTGTTTCTCAGCCATGATTACTCAGGTTTGCCTCCAGAATAAACCATCTTTTATTTTCTGTGAAGTGATAAATGTGGATTTTTGCAGTAGAGAATGGTATCCAAATCCGGTCTTCCTGCCTGACTGTTAGCTTTCTAACAGGATTTACTTTACTTAAATAGTACATTACTGCCTGCTTCTATTTCCCATGCATGCTCAAGCTGTTGTCATTACCTCAAGAACTGAACAGAACATTTTCAATGACATTTCTTAAACCTTCTTCTAAATATTTGCCAATAGGTTCTTAGTATTATAACACCTATTGGGAATGTCTGTCATTTGAATTAAGACAAAGTAATTCATCTTAAGCAGCACATTGTAGTGAAATCTTTATCAGTCATGATGGGCTCAAGATGAGAAATTCTAAGGGACTGTTTGGGGATCTTGACAAACCCACATATTAAAATGTAACTGTTCAGAGTCACATTGCACTGCTTTGTAATGTGCAAACTGAGCGAGACTCTTGTCACTTCTCCTAGAGAGATGGTAATTACATCTTTGTTTACAGATGAGCTACCTCTGAGACTTGGCAAAATGGCTTCCACCATGCACTTTACCTAATTATCACCAGCTCTTCTACAGTCAGCTGCCATAAGACAGATCACTTTCAAAGTCATTGGTAGAGCTAATCTGAGTGCTTAGATTAAATCGAAGGCTTCAAATTACCCAGTGAAACCCCATCAAAAAATAAAGTAGTTGTTTTGAATTTTAATTGCCCACATTTGTTTTCTATATGCAGATCAAGGAAAGGGTCAGATGGAGAAGTCATTACTGAGCTAGTATTGATTTGATGATCAAATCTTCTTCGTAGTTATTAGAGACCTCAGTTTAATGCCTCCTCCTTCTCTCTCCCTCTGTGTCTGTCTGTCTCTCTTTCTTTTTTATATAATACATAAGCATATATGTATATAATACGTACATATATAAGATTTTCCCATAAGCCATAAAATACTCTTGAGACAATATATTTTAATTTAAAGCACACCACTGGCATGCTCTTACACATAAATGCATTTATAATAAAAATGAAATAAAGGCAATGAGAAAATTAGAAGTATATATCCATACATACAGTGTCTGTGAAGGCCAGAAGAGTCAGATCCTCTGGAACTGGGGTTACAGATGATTGTAAGCTGCCATGTAGATGATGGGAACTGAACATGAGTCTTCTATTAGAACAGTGTGTTTTTACCTGCTGAGCTATCTCTCCAATCCTTATCCTTCCACTGTTTTAACGACATTTTTTTAAATTGTTTAGCACCCTTAGGCTGTGAATAAGATTTACCTGATATATGATATGAATTTGGTTAAGATTTGATAAAATGTTTTTCTCCTTTAGAACTGAAAATTAACATGAAACAAGAAGCCATCATGCTTCAGAATCAATTATTTTATTTAATTTTTACACAATATATTTTGATCATGAATTGTCCTTGCTCAACACCTCCCACATCCCACCACACTTGCCTACCAACTCAACTTCCTTTATATTCATTCTCTCTCTCTCTCTCTCTCTCTCTCTCTCTCTCTCTTTTTCAAAAAAATAAAAAATAAAAACCAAAACAAACAAAGGAGACAAAATGCCTGAAGCAAAAGTCTCTGAAGTGCACTGTGCCTGTTCTATGTTGATCAGCTGCTCCTGGGTGCGGTGCCCGCCCTGGAGAATGGTTAACATACCCAGTGACATGGCAGCAGACAAACTCATTTTCCCTTTCCCCACCATTATCAATTGCAAGTAGCTTTTCGGTTAAGGGAGGGATCTTTTGCACACTTCCCATGATCAGCTCTGGAGTTTTAAGTGACATGAACCTGCAGCTGTGTGCATGCTGCCTTCTTCTTCTGTGAGTTCACTGTGCATCAGCCAAATCGTGTCTGCAGTCTTGGTCTTTGGTATCAAAAAAAAAAAAAAAAAAAAAGAAGTCTAAAGATTTTACCTATATTTCACCTTCCCTAGTTATTTTTCTGATGTGAGCCACCAAGAGAAAATACTCCCCTGGATGAAAAGCAGCACAGCAAGGAAAACAGGTTCTCAATGACAAGAATGGAAAGAAAATGTCAAATACTGAAAATACACAAGAAGAAATTAGAATAGGGAGGAAAAGGAGCAAATGTCACTCACTAAAGAAGTCCGTTTGAAGAGGATGAAGCCACAGTGATGGTGGGAGGAAGATTTGTTTTATTTGGTAACAGAAAAACATCTCCACTTTTGCCAATGATTTGTTATATAAATTTCAGAGAAAATAATAATGAATTTTTTACAACGAAAATATAGATTTATTGAATCAAACATTCTGCCCGTCCCATGCCTCCCATTAACTTGAGTTATGGAGTCAAATTTTGTACATCAAGTATAGAGAGAATTTTGGCAGTTGCCATCAGCCTTTGATTAGCAGACAAAAGCATCTCTAATACGATACCATACCGCTACTATGTGAGTTCACTGTCTTTACGATGCATTTGAGGAAATCAGCATCTATTAAAGAAGATTTAATAACTCAATGTGACCACAACAACTGCACACCAACTTTGTACACACTCCAGCCTGACATGAATTCTGCCAATTCCCCAGTAGGCTTTTAAATATTTTGCTGAAAAGGCTTTTCTAAACCCTTTGAGGGTCATGTTTCTGCAGAAACCCATTATAATACACACATTTCATTACCTTGGTGAACAGTATTTTCTTCCACTTCATTGAAATAAGCATATATGTTACTTACATAAATAGTATGTTTATTTAAACACATGCAAAACCTGCTTTCACTTCACCATAATGAATGGGAAAATATATACATATATTTTATGTATATATGCTCTTATGTACATATATGCATGTGTATGTATGTACATATATGTTTACACACATGTATTCACAATGCCAACATTAGTCACTATCACCATGCCACCACAGCACGTTATCTTCTTCCCTCTATTCCACCTTTTATGCTTTCTTACCTCTCTCCCTCCTTGTACTGCCTCCAGTCGTTTCAAGCTTAAACCCTGAAAGAAAAATATAATACATACTTATCCATAGGAATTAACTAATGATTGGCACCATCACAATGACTGGTCTTATCTGTAGTAAAGAAAAGTACTCTAGGGATTTGGTGCTGACAAGCCACTTCCTGCTCTAGTGTTAGGACTGTTTTCCACAGTAGAAGAAGAAAATGTAATTCTAGGCAAATACTCACTGTGCTTACAAAGAAGAAGGTTTACCTGTTTATCATCAAACTAATCGCAAAATAAGCTTGTGAAACAAGATGGAGAAATGGAGTGATTGCTCATCTGCCTATTTATCAATCTATCCATTTATCCTACTATCGTTTGTAATCTAACTTCATTGAGTCAATGAAACTTAGTAAGGGAATATAGTAGAAGACTGCTTTAACATGAAAACCAATGATATATTTAATTCCTATAGTAATTCCTATAGTAGTTACTTATCTTTGAGAAATGAAGTGAAAATCACATCAACAAGAGAAATAGAAATAATAACCAATGCTATAGCATTTGATTTATTTCACTTTTTTCTCTGTCCTAACATTTTCCTTCCTTGTTCTTTTCTTCTTCATTTTACAATGTGCATCTGTTGAATGATTACTATGATTCAGATATCATAGAAGACACTGAGAATACATACATACATACATACGTATGTATATATGAATCTGTAAATAGTACATAATTGAGCTAAAGAAATGTGAAGCCCAACTTCAAGAGATAGTGTTCTAAATGTAATTCTCTAAAATCTGTACACCTAAAGAAACTAGTCAAGAAGGAGGACCCTGGGTAAGATGACCAATCCTCATTCAGAAAGGCAAAGAGGATGGACACCAGAAGAGGGAGAAAACAGGGAACAGGACAGAAGCCTACCACAGAGGGCCTCTGAAAGACTCTACCCTGCAGGGTATGAAAGCAGATGCTGAAAATTATAGCCAAACTTTGGGCAGAGTGCAGGGAATCTTATGAAAGAAGTGGGAAATAGTAAGGCCTGCGGAGGACAGGAACTCCACAAGAAGAGCAACAGAATCAAAATATCTGGGTACAGGGGTCTTTTCTGAGACTGATAGTCCAACCATGCACCACTCATGGAGATAACCTAGAACCCCTGCACAGATGTAGCCCATGCAGTACAGTGTCCAAGTGGGTTCCATAGTAATGGGAACAAGGGCTGTCTCTGACATGAACTGATTGGCCTGCTGTTTGATCACCTCCCCCCGAGGGGGCAGCTGCCTTACCAGGCCACAGAGGAAGACAGTGTAGCCACTCCTGATGCAACCTGATAGACTAGGATCAGAAGGAAGGGGAGGAAGACATCCTCCATCAGTGGGCATGGGTGGAGAAGAGGGAGGGACAGTGGTATAGGGAGGGGAGGAGGGAGAGAGCTACAGATGGGATACAAAGTGAATAAACTGTTATTAATAAAAATAATATTAATTAACCCCCCCAAAAAAGAATGAGGCCTGTAATAGACATCTACAAAGACCTCAGCTTAAAATGATATTGAAGTATCTTCCAGCTTAGAGAGGAAAGGCATACAAAGAACTCCCTCCAACAGAGAACTCTTCTGAGTTCTCTGAACTCAGTAACTCTTCTGAGCACCCTGCTTGAGCTCCAGCAAGCTGGCATCACAGGCACACATTACAATGCAGAAGTCCAGCTTCCCCCCACCCCATGCCAGGGGTCCTGTGCACTGGGAGACGTAGAAGCGGGCAGAGAGATTAAACTCAAGAGTTGTGAGCATGTGTGTTCTTACAGTCAGCTCCTACCTCCTAGTTCAGATGGCTCCTGGTTCAGATGGCTTATAATAAGCTGTTACCTTCAGCTCTAAACTATCTAACACCATCTTCAGATCTAACTTTGGCAACTGTTCTCACATGTACATACACTCACACAGTCGCACAATTTAACAATAAATATTAATATGTTAAAGGGCTGAAAAGCACTGTACTAAAGAAATACTAATGACTTCACTGGCATACTTTGAACTGTGCAGAACGTTGAACAAAAAGTTGAGCAAATTGCAAGGATTTTCAAAGAAAGTTTGGACTTCCTTATGCAAATGTTATTTTGATACTAAAGAGGTAAAAATGAGGGCTGACATTCTCTCAATATTGACTAACTTCTTTTCATTTTCTTCTTTATAAAAGAATTGATCCCTCAGGAAAATGTTCATCACAAACCATGATAAATTCTTGAGTGATGAATATAATAATTACACTGATTTGATCATTATTCTTAACATATCAAAGCCTCAGACTGTATCCAGTAAAATCATATGGAATTTTATGTCATTACAATATGTTATTAGGAACCGGAGAGATGCCTCAGCATTAAAAACACTGGCTGTTCTTACAGAAGATCTGGGTTATACCACCAACACCTATATGATGGTTTACAGCCATCCATAAATCTATTCAGTGGGTTACAAGTCCTCATGTGGCCTCTGTGAACAGCAGGCACCTATATGGTGCACAGACATGCATGCAGCCAAAATATGCAAATGCACAATATAATTAAAAAATGAAAACAAATAAAATGAAAATATAGATATAAATATATAAATAAATTTAGAACATTTTTTTGCATTTCTTTAAATTAAGAGTGGGGAAGCATAAATTTTTCTTATTAAAATTAATAGTTTACTTAAGTCAGAGTAATTCTCTGTTTCTTGTGACAATCTGAAAGTTGCATAAATTGAGTTATAAATTTGCATTGACTTCAACAAATCTAGTAAAAAGATTAGTTTGGGAAGTAATATGCTACACTTAAATTCTAGCTATACATTTCATAATTTAAGAAAAAACTGTTAATTCCACTGTTAATCAAAAAATATTATAATCATTTAAATATTTCATATTTACAAGGAAATTACATTATTCAATTATTTCTTTGCATATGATTAAAAGATTATGCAATGTTGTTTTTACAAGTCATCTCTTGCTATAGAAAACTTCTTTCTTGAATTATTCTGATGAAGCTATTGAAGGAAAATATTATATAGGTACCTCCCCCACTTCACAAAGTAGCATTGTTGAGTCTGCCAAAAATTCTAGAATACACCTGAGAGAACATGTGTAAACCGAATGGCAGCCTGCCTTCTGAGCTGAAAGCCTTGTCCTCATTCATAAAACACGTTCTGAGAGTTTAATTTCCAAGGAAAAGAATACAAGGTGAAACAGCACCTCTCAAACAAGGAAACTATAAATAAAGTTAATTCATTTGCACAAGTATTAACATTTGGGAAAGTATGCAAGAGCAGGATTGAATTCAGGATCATAAGGGGTTTTTTTAAGATATTTTTTTTTAAATTTTGAAATTAAAGCTTAATTACAAAATTTTCCTCTTTCCCTGTTCTCCCTCCAACCCTGATCTTGCTCTCTCAGATTCATGATCTCCTTTCTTTCTTTCAATTTTTTTAAGACTGAAGATGACACCTTTTAACTAGATTAGTCACCTAGCAGACAAAGCAGAGAATGCTCACCCAATGCCTGGCCCAACCAAAGACAACAACAGATCATCTGGAGGTATCTCCATTCCCGATCTCAAGCTGTACTACAGGGCAACAGTAATAAAAACTGCATGGTATTGGCATAGAAACAGAAAGGAGGATCAATGGAATCGCATAGAAGACCCAGAAATAAACCCACACACCTATGAATTCTCAATATTTGACAAAGAAGCCAAATCCATTCAATGGAAAAAAGACAGCATCTTCAACAAATGGTGCTGGACCAACTGGATGTCTACATGCAGAAAAATGAAAATAGATCCATATCTATCACCCTGCACAAAACTAAAGTCCAAGTGGATCAAGGACCTCAACATAAAACCAGATACTCTAAATCAGCTGGAAAAAAAAGTGGGAAACAGCCTAGAATTCATTGGCACAGGAGACAACTTCCTGAACAGAACACCAACAGCACAGGCTCTAAGAGCAACAATCAATAAATGGGACCTCATGAAACTGAAAAGCTTCTGTAAAGCAAAAGACACTGTCATCAAAACAAATAGACAGCCTACAGATTGGGAAAGAATCTTCACCAACCCTTTATCTGACAGAGGGCTAATATCAAGTATATATAAAGAACTAAAGAAGCAGAAAAGCAACAAACCAAGTAATCTACTTAAAAAATGGGGAACAGAGCTAAACAGAGAATTCTCGAAAGAGGAACGTCGAATGGCAGAGAAACACTTAAAGAAATGCTCAACCTCATTAGCCATTAGGGAAATGCAAATCAAAACGACCCTGAGATATCACCTTACACCCATCAGAATGGCCAAGATGAAAAACTCAAGTGATAGCACATGCTGGAGAGGTTGTGGAGAAAAGGGAACCCTCCTCCATTGCTGGTGGGAATGTAAACTGGTTCAACCACTCTGGAAGTCAATCTGGCGCTTTCTCAGACAACTAGGAGTAGTGCTACCTCAAGACCCAGCTATACCACTCCTAGGTATATACCCAAAATTTGCTCAAGTACACAACAAGGACATTTGTTTAACCATGTTCATAGCAGCTTTATTTGTAATAGCCAGAACTTGGAAACAACCCAGATGTCCATCAACGGAGGAATGGATACAGAAACTGTGGTATTTTTACACAATGGAATACTACTCAGCAATCAAAAAGGAAGAAATCATGAAATTTGCAGGCAAGTGGTGGGATCTAGAAAAGATCATTCTGAGTGAAGTATCCCAGAAGGAGAAAGACAAACTTGGTATATACTCGCTTATATAGACCTACAAGACATGATAAACATAATGAAATCTACACACCTAAAGAAGATAATCAAGAAAGTGGACACAGGCGAAGGTGATTAATCCTCATTTAGAAAGACAAATGGGATGTGCATTGAACTTATGACAGGAGTCTATCACAAAAGGCATCTGAAAGACTCTACCTAGCAGTGTTTCAAAGCAGACACTAAGACTCATAACCAAACCCTCGGCAGAGTGCAGGGAATCATATGAAAGAAGGGAAGTTAGTATGATATGGAAAGGATAGGAGCTCCACAAGGACCAAATATATCTGGGCACAGGGTCTTTTCTGAGACTGACACTCAACCAAGGACCATCTATGGATATAACCTAGAACTTCTGCTCGGATGTGGCCTGTGGTAGCTCAGTAACCAAGTAGTTTTCCAAAGTAAGGGGAACACGGACTATTTCTAATAGGATCTCAAGGGCAGGCTGTTTGACCCCCACCCCAGGGGAGGAGCAGTCTGTTAGGCCACAGAGGAGGACTTTGCAGCCAGCCCTGAAGATACCTGATAAAACAGGGTCAGATGAAAGGGGAGGAGGTCCTCCCCTATCAGGGGACTTGGAAAGGGGCAGGGAGGAGACCAGGGAGGGAGTGTGGGGTTGGGGAGGGAATGAGGGAGCGGGATACAGCTGGGACACAGAGTTAACAAAATGTAACTAAAAAGAAAAATAAAATAAAAATAAAAAAATTAAAAAAAAAAGATATTTTTTTTAATTTTGAAATTAAAGCTTAATTACAAAATTTTCCTCTTTCCCTGTTCTCCCTCCAACCCTGATCTTGCTCTCTCAGATTCATGATCTCCTTTCTTTCTTTCAATTTTTTTAAGACTGAAGATGACACCTTTTAACTAGATTAGTCACCTAGCAGACAGAGCAGAGAATGCTCACCCAATGCCTGGCCCAACCAAAGACCTGCTCTATGGGAAAATGCGAACCCCTGGCACTATGAATGATCCTCTGCTAAGTTTTCAGACAGGATCCTGTCAGAGTTGTCATCTGAGAGACTCTACTCAGCAGTGCCTCAAAACAGATGCTGAGACTCACAACCAAACGTTGCAAGATGCATAGGGAGTTTTGTGGAAAAGTGCGAGGAATGAGCAAAGGATCTGAAGGTAATAGGAGCTCCGCAAGACTAACAGAGCCAAGTAACCAGGGCTCAGAGAAGCTTGCAAATACTGAAGCATCAACCAAGGACCACGCGTGAACTTTACCTAGGCCCCCTACAAAGAGGTAGCAGGTGAACACCTTAGGCTTCATGTGGGTCCTCCACTGAGGGAAGTGGGTACCGAGTCAGTCATTGACTCACTTGCCAGCTTTTTTATTACTTCCCCCTGGCGGGACTGCCTTGCCAGGCTACAAGGGAGAGGACAAGCTCAGTACTGATGCACCTCTGTGAGCTGGGATAGATGAAAAAGGGAGAGCACTTTTCCTGAGTAAGAGTGGAGGGAGAGTGGAGAAGGAGGGAAGGTTGTACTGGGAAGGGAGGAGGGAAGGGGCTAAAGCAGGATATAAAGTGAAGAGAAAGAAAGAAAGAAAGAAAGAAAGAAAGAAAGAAAGAAAGAAAGA
>NW_026592118.1:3099637-3099792 GCF_907164565.1 Psammomys obesus | reverse complement strand
AGAAAGAAAGAAAGAAAGAAAGAAAGAAAGAAAGAAAGAAAGAAAGAAAGAAAGAAAGAAAGAAAGAAAGAAAGAGAAAAAGAAAGGAAGAAAGAAAGAAAGAGAGAAAAAGAAAGAAAGAAAGAAAGAAAGAAAGAAAGAAAGAAAGAAAGAAA
>NW_026592118.1:2873806-3099627 GCF_907164565.1 Psammomys obesus | reverse complement strand
AAAGAAAGAAAGAAAGAAAGAAAGAAAGAAAGAAAGAAAGAAAGAAAGAAAGAAAGAAAAGGAAATCATGAAATTTGCAGGCAAATGGTGGTATCTAGAAAAGATCATCCTGAGTGAGGTATCCCATAAGTAGAAAGACACACATGGTATATACTCACTTATAAGCAGATATTAGACATATAATATAGGAAAATCATACTAAAATCTGTAAACCTAAGGAAGCCAATCAAGAAGGATCCTGGGTAAGATGCTCAATCTTCATTCAGAAAGTCCAAAGAGATAGATATCAGAAGAGGGAGAAAACAGGGAACAGGATAGGAGCCTATCACAGAGGGACTCTGAAAGACTCTACCCAGCAGGGTATCAAAACATATTCTGAGATTCATAGCCAAACTTTTTACAGAGTACAGGGAATCTTATGAAAGAAGGGGGAGATACAAAGGCCTGGAGAGGACAGGAGCTCCACAAGAAAGGCAACAGCATCAAGAAATATGGGCCCAGAAGTCTTTCCTGAGACTGATAGTCCAACCATGGACCATGCATGGAGAAAACCTAGAACCCCTGCACAGATGTTGTCCTTGGAAGGTCAGTGTCTAAGTGGGTTCCCTAGTAATGGGAACAAGGACTATCTTTGACATGAATTCAGTGGCTCATTCTTTGATCACCTCCCACTGAGGAAGGAGCAGCCTTACCAGGCCACAGAGGAAGACAATGCAGCCAGTCCTGATGAGACCTGATAGGCTAGGGTCAGCTGAAAGGAAAGGAGAACCTTTCCTTGGGGAGGGGCATGGGAGGAGATGAGAAAGGGAGGATGGGATTAGGAGGGGACAAGGGAGGAGGCTACAGCTGGGATACAATGTGAATATAAAATAAAAAATTAAAATTAAAAATACAAACAAAAGAGATTGTGCTGTTTTTAATCTCTAATTCCCAACTTCTTTATCTGTCCTTCAATATATTTCACAATCGCTTTCAACACAATATCCGTGCCTTAAATCAATAAACATCTAGCTAGCACATGTGTGCATCTTTAAGGTGAGATGAGACATGAGTTATTCATGGTAAAGGCCAATGCTGTCTTTGTTTTCTGCTCTTCATTTTCCAATGCATTGTCTATTTTCTGACCTTATCATCATTATTGTATGTATGTTTAAATATAAGACCAGTTTGAATAAAATACTTGTGGCTTCTTTGCTTTTGGAGAATGCAAATTTATAGGAGGTATTTCTGAATAGACAAGTAGTATACAATGAAGGAGTACACATAAGTATACAAGCTTAAAGTATTATTTAAATTATTTTGACACACCTTTTTTCTCATAGGTTATGTTGGTTGAAAGCTACCTTAGAGAAAATTTTTAAAGACGTAGTGGAATGACCTTTTTTACTTAAAAAAATCATTCTGTTTTTCACTTTCCCAACTACCTTTTTCAGGGACTTAAGTTAATTATAGGTCTCGTTCCATGTGCCACTTTTTTTTTGGGGGGGGGGTCTTTTTATTATTATTACATTTTAATTTTTTAAACATTAATTACAGTTATTTACTTTGTATCACAGCTGTAGCCCTTTCCCTCATTCCCTCCCAACTCCACCCTCTCTTCCTCATCTGCCTGCGCCTCTCTAAGTCCACTTACAGGGGAGGTCCTCCTCCCCTTCCATCTGACCCTAGCTTATCAGGTCTCTTCAGGACTAGCTACAGTATCCTCCTCTGTGGCCTAGCAAGGCTGCTCCTCCCTCGGAGGTTGGGGAGGTCAAAGAGCCAGCCACTGAGTTCATGTCAGAGACAGTCCCTGTTCCCCTTACTAGGGTACCCACTTGGAGACTGAGCTGCCATGGGCTCCATCAGAGCAGGGGTTCTAGGTTATATCTATGCATGGTCCTTGGTTGGAGAATCAGTCTCAGACAAAAACCCTGTGAAAGATATATTTGGTCCTTGTGGACCTCCTGTCCTCAAGATCTTAGTAACTCCCCCTTCTTTCATATGATTCCCTGTACTCTGGTTTGGTTATGAGTCTAAGCACCTGCTTTGATACACTGCTAGACAGAGTCTTTCAGAGGCCCTCTGTGGTAGGCTCCTATCCTGCTTCTCGTTTTCTTCTACTTCCAATGTCCATCCCGTTTGTCTTTCTAAGTGAGGATTGATCATCTTACCCCGAGTCCTTCTTGTTTAGCTTCTTTAGGTGTACAGATTTTCGTATATTTTTCCTATTTTATAAGTCTACTATCCACTTATAAGTGAGTATATGCAGTGTGTGTCTTTCTGTTTCTGGGATACCTCACTCAGGATTATCTTTTCTAGATCCCACCATTTGCCAGCAAATTTCATGATTTCCTTGTTTTTAATTGCTGAGTAGTATTCCATTGTGTAAATGTACCACAATTTCTGTATCTATTCCTCAACTGAGGGACATCTGGGTTGTTTCTAGGTTCTGGCTATTACAAATAAAGCTGCCATGAACATGGTTGAACAAATGTCCTTGCTGTGTACTTTAGCATATTTTGGATATATGCCTAGGAGTGGTAAAGCTGGATCTTGAGGTAGCACTATTCCTAATTGTCTGAGAAAGTGCCAGACTGATTCCCAAAGTGATTGTACAAGTTTACATTCCCACCAGCAATGCAGGAGGGTTCCCCTTTCTCCACAACCTCTCCAGCATATGTTGTCATTTGAGTTTTTGATCTTAGCCATTCTGATGGGTGTCAGGTGAAATGTCATGGTCGTTTTGATTTGCATCTCCCTGATAACTAAGGATGTTGAGCAGACGTTCTTTCAGTGTTTCTTTGCCATTCTGTATTCCCTTGCTGAGAATTCGCTGTTTAGTTCCATACCCCGTTTTTAATTGGGTTGCTTGATTTGTTGCTTTTTAGCTTCTTTAGTTCTTTATATATTCTGGATATCAGCCCTCTGTCAGATATAGGGTTGTTGAAGATCCTTTCCCAATCTGTTGGCTGTCATTTTATTCTGATGACAGTGTCTTTTGCTTTACAGAAGCTTTTCAGTTTCATGAGGTCCCATGTATTGATTGTTGCTCTTAGAGCCATGTGCCACTTTTACCTTATTTTGTCAAGTCATTTTTTTTCTCTTGGTTTCTCACTTTGCATATTTTCTAAAGTCATATCTACAATCTCATTGTTTTTATTCATGTTATCTACACTGTAACAGTTTCATTTCTCATCTTTCTATATACTTTGTAGTATTAACAGATGTTCCTTCTCATCCTCAAACCCTTCACTTAGTTTTATATAAATAAATGACTTGATTGTTTTACCCTTTTCATTTACAGCTCTGTTTCTATTGGCTGGATTTTCTTCTGGGTTACAAATATCACTTATCTATTTTTTATCTTCCAATAAATTTTTGTCTGACAATGTGAATTTTATTTGGTGAATGCTAGATTTTGCTATATTGTCTTGCTAGAATTTCCTCTTACAGACTTTTAAGTTCCTGCTTATTCAGACTAATTCCTCTGTAGCTTGGTTGAAAGTAAAGGGAAAAATCTAAATTAGTTTTTACTGTTAACTCCTGCTGTTTGTAAGACTCATCTGAGAACTCTCCATTGCATGGCTAGGAGCTGAACACTGTACTACCCTGGCTGAATGGAATTCTGGGCTGTCAAAGTGCTGGTAATATATGCACTAACAGCTCTCTAGGAACCACCTTCTTTGCAGGTGCTCTTCTCATGGCCATGTGGAAGACTACATCACACACATGGATATTCCCAAACAAAAACTCTAGAGCCAACAACAGTCATTAGCATCACCATCAACTAGCTGAGCAGAGACATTTAAGACCATGACTGTTTTCTTCTCCAGAGCATGCTGACTCCTTCCTTGCCATTTACCACATGAGGGGAAACTTTGGCATTTCTTATTTTTTTTATTGTATCCTTTGAAGCACAATGAATTTATTCAGAAGGTCATTAATACATTTTCACTCTATTCCATAATCAGTTGGGTTTTCAGAAAAAACAAATAAAACTATCAATAATCAAATCATTCATGTGAATATATTCAAATTTGTTTGCATATTATCTAGTTCTTAAAATTCATACAAACTTAAAGAATTTTAATTGATTTGAAATCTACTTCAATGTTCTTCCGCCATACAGATATCATATGTATGTAGTATGTCTAAAGGAAATTACATTTTAAAATCCTCTGGGAATGTGACTTAGGAAAACAGATATGCCTCACTATACATATTTTCTCACTAGAGAGTATAAACTCTTTGCATTGATCAAAATTAATCACCTGAGACCAAATCAAAATGTTATAAATTGAAGGTAGAGAGAAGAAGAATTACCCTGAAGCAAATGTTCTGCAGTGTGCTAAATTAAGATGGTTTAGCAAGGTATAAAGTAGAAAAAGCTATTAACTGGAAAGAAAATAGAACTTCTTACCCAGATTTGCCCTGAGCTAAGATGTGTGTACTCGTTTTGGCGACTGTGTGGGTGTGGGGTCAACTACTGGATGGGTGGGGGTAGCTGGATAGGTGTGTGCTGTCAGCTGTTCCAGCAAACTGGGCCTGTTGACACCTTCCTCTTCATGATCCACAATTGCTATCATGCCATGTACAATATCAGCATGACTGCACCCCAAATGTTGGACATATATTATTCGAAATCTGTGGTCTGGTTGGTTTATTTTTCTGATATAGAATTATACAGAATGGACATGCAGAATACACATTTTGGTCTTAGTACTGAAGATAATGCCTCGTGATGATTTTTTAACCTTAAGAAGTAATGATTTAACTGCAGAAAGTCATAATTCATTATTAAGCAGCTTAAAATGACTGTGTGAATTTTAACATTTAGTCCCTGTCATGGAGGCACAGGAGAGAGCCATGGGCACTGTAAATATCTCAGAGTTCAATAGTTCCATTTGACAGAGAAAGAAGCTTGCAGCCTGGATTGTGATTTATGCTAAGTGGCAAGTTTCGGAATTCAAATTCAGGCCAGTGGGGTTCAGATCCATAATTATCTTTGTTTAACAAAATTTTGCTAATATATCTATCATCCATCTTGTCTGAAAGGCTCTGTAACTTTTCGAGCATTCCCGAGCCACACATTCTGAAAATTCACAGCTTTGACATTGAAGTAATTTCAGGCATAATTGAGGTAATCTCCACAAGGCGTAGCACCGTGCTCGTCATCTAGCTATTTGCGGTGTGTAGTGAGCTTTATTAGCGCTTAAAATACTGCTGCTCTTCACGTTGTACAAGTGAAAGATGGACTCTAGCACAGTTTTTTAAATAACTTTTTAGTGTGTGATTTTTGTACAATGCTGTACTGTCACAGCATCTCAGCTGTTTAATGCTATTAATACAGTCAACATTTACAGAGTGGAAGAAAATGACCTTTTACTTGGTCTACTCTCCTTTAGGCTGTATGTTTTTAGAGTAAAAGGTGTACCTCTTTGTACATCATATTGTCCATCTCACTCCTCAGGTGTGGTATATGGCCTTGAGGAATCAGAGGTGTCGGACGCCTGACTCCTTTCTCCTTAGCAAAACACTTCAATCGAGATTCAGCATTTGGGGAGAACAGTAAACTCTTGCCTTGCCTCTCAGGAATGTGGCAAAGAGGTTTTCAGTAAACATCTCTGGGAGTTCTAAGATGGAACCTTTGTTTCAAGTTTGGTTGGTTCAGTGACTTCTCCTAAGGGGCTTGCTATAGTTTTTTTCCCGACCACCTTGGCTTGTCAGGGAAACTGATGGAACTATTCACGTCTTAATACATTGTGAGAATGTT
Organism: Psammomys obesus; assembly: GCF_907164565.1. Taxonomy (NCBI): domain Eukaryota; kingdom Metazoa; phylum Chordata; class Mammalia; order Rodentia; family Muridae; genus Psammomys; species Psammomys obesus. The sequence goes on along the minus strand of NW_026592118.1, from coordinate 3,093,875 downwards.
CATCTTGATGGGTTACTGAATTCAAGCATTTTACAATTTAGATCTAGTAGGCTTGATATTTAGTGTTAATTTTCACTTACTTTGCTAAGAAAAATTTTATGCTCATATGCAATTTTATACTTAATCCTTAATTTATTTTTTAAGTGTAAGTATTGAGCTGGGCACTCCTGATGTGTTTGTTGAATTAACTTAGAAATTCTCAACATTTCTTTAGGCTTCTTATCCTAACCAAAACCTCAAGAAAGCACTGTTATATCTATACCTTCTCTTCCATTAAAGTTAAAATTTGAAGTTTAAACTTATGTGGTTTGCTGATCATTCTTTCAGTCAACATATTGGATTTTTTCCCCTTATGTAATGTTGATATTGAAAATCTCAGAGAGATTTCCAAAGCATGTGCTTAAATCTTGAGATAGTTCATCAGAATTTAACTTGTTATCTGAAGACAAAAATCACCCAAGTGTCAACATTTATAAAATCATTTTTTTTCTGTTTTGCTTTCAGTGCTAGTCCTGTTAGGCACCTCTGTGAGCCTGTACCTAAAATCTGTTAATTCAGACTGGAAGCTTCAAATTGTTTCTCTCTCCTTTTTTTAAACAGAGACATCCTTAATCTCAGGCACTTCGCTGCTTCATTATTAAGTTCTATCATTTTGAAAATAGAAAGTGCACACACTGTCTTTGATAACTCTGCACTCTTCTAAAGGAATACATGTACATGTTTTGTGTATTGATTTCTAACTCCAGTGCAGCTTCCAAAACTGAGGTAGCAATCTTCAGGGGACTACTTAAGAAGGTGCAGATCAGCAAAGGTGCCTGAAAGTACAATTACCAAACATTACATAGAAAATCAACCAGGTAATGAGTGCAAAATCTTCCCAGAAGCAATTACTCACACAATTGCTCATTCACCATAGCTTTGTTTCTGAACAGGCATACTGTTGCTCTGTGAATGACGTCACACAACACAATGTCAATACATGCTCCCTGAAGCACTTTGTTTCAAGTTAGAGACTATCATATTATAAAACTTGCAATGATTGTAACGGATGTGCAGCGTTCTCTACTTACAAAACCATAATGGAATTGTTGTGGAAATACGCTAAACATTGCCCATCATCATCTTTCAGCATGTATGTATAAAATCAGAATGTTTTATTTCAAACTTTCTTTTAGTGTCTCTGATTTAAGTTTCTTTAAAATGTTTTTTGTTAAATTAGTTTTCGTATTTTAAAAAAACTACATCAATTTTTGTAATGGCCTTAACCACAGATCTGCCATTTTGTGCATCCTGGTCTTCTGAAGTGGTATTTTTAACTTTGACAGTTACAACATCAACATTTTGATCACTCTGATATGTGTAAGGTGTTCTACATCCTTCACAACATCAAATATTCAGCCAAATTTATTCCATTATGAAAAACTAAATAAACAATCCATCCCATTAGTGTGCAAATTTGCTTTCATCTTTCAGAAAGCATAAAATTACATTTATGTCAACACTTACTTTAAAAATAGATTTTCTTATAGTGTGTTGTTATAAACATTTGATTTACATATATGTTTTATATATACACATAAATCCAAGATAACACAAAAATATCTCCTATAAAAAGGGGCACCATTAGAACATACTTAAGATGACAGGTGCTATGGAAAGCACATTGCCAAATTACACTGTGTTTTATTGTAGGTGATACTGCCATTCCCTTTGAACATTGAGGAACTGAGGCAAAGAGGTCGGTAACTTGTATGAGAAGATTTAGGTCCAAGGAAGAAGATTTGAATGGTAAATCCAGAGTGTGTGGTTGCAGATACTCCTGTGCTCACACACAAACTTGTTCCAAAATCAACCCATTTGCTTGAGATAGCTCTCTCGCTTCAACTGGATAAGTATGTTTTCTTTTCATTAAATAATCCATCTATTTTATTAAAGTTTTCAGAATCGGCTTAAACAATGTAATTTTTACCTTTTGAAGAAGTGCAAGAAAATAAATTACTGGGTTTTAATTCACTTAAGATTTAGAAAGAAATGTAAGAAAGAAATTAAGGTAAATGAATTTGGATTTGAGAGTCCCTGATTCCTTGGAAAGAAATGTGAAATTCAATTGATATATTTCCTGAGGCAGAGAAAGATTAAAAGAAAATTAATGTTACTGTACTGGCACAAATAACATTTCATAGAGTTTGTGCTGACGTTGCTCCGGGCTAACTAAAGTATTAAACTAGCCCAATGCGTCCATGTCCCCAGAATCCTGGCAGGTTTCATCGTCGTATACTGCATAAGTTAAATTTCTTCTGCCTCAGGGACGTGGATCCTCTACTTTTTGAGACTTTATGTGGTAAAGTTTGTACTAAGCTGAAGTACTACTATTCGTGGCCTTCTGGTGTCCTCAGTGGGGTGGTCATTTCTAAAAGGTGTCTCGCTGTATCAGATATGAGACTAACCAACAACTCAGGATTACTGACACTCAGAGTGGTATTGCTCCTAATGGGTTCAAGCCAGTAATCCTATACATTAAGTTAAAGAAAAACTTCAGAAAATAAGTAATACACATATATATGGATATATATATGAAATGATATAAATACATATATATATAATGAAACACGTATTGCTTTTTTGCACAGTAAGGATGGAAAACAAACTAATAAGGAGTTTACACATGTAAAGACTGAATCATCCTCAAATATTAGATTCTAATGTGTGGCATGTAATAATGTGAACATTGATTATTTCCTTATTTTAAAAATTGTTGCTTTGCAATTCTTTTGTGTGAGTTCTGTTCTGTAAACTTCAATTTCCTCTGTCTTTCATCTTTCATATCAAATATTAAAGTCTACTGCCTTTTTTGCCTCCAAGAAGAAAAGAAATAGTTCAATGTGCTCCAGATGTTTGTTATTCCTGAGCCTCACCTGGAAGAGCCAAGTGAACAAAAACCCTCGATTTTATTATTTTTGTATGTTCTTCATTATCAAATAGTGCTCGATGGGTGCTAATTGTGTTAAATGTGTTATTAAGTATTTTTTGAGTGATGTATTTATTTTATTCTGTTTATGTGAATGGATGTGAAAGACATAATATGTGCTCCTGTGTGACCATGGAAGTCAGAAGACTCCTGGAGCTGGAGTTGTGTAGATGCTGGGAATTAAACACAAGTGTCTGAAAACAGATGACTTTTGGTCACTGAGCCATAACAGGATCTTTAGTCCCTGAATATTCGCTTTATAAACCATTTGTGTATTTATATGCATATTATATTAACAAGATTATATTACATGCAGTTAAAAAGCCTCATGTTTAAACCCTACCATCAAAATAAATACATAAAACTTTATTGATAACTTAGACAATTTTAAATTTTGTGAATCACATTAGGTAATTATAAAAATAAATGGGTGCTGTTAGATTTTTCTCTTGTATGCCTAAGTATAATTGCAGACAGAAATTTATGAATAAGAAATTGGTTATTCATCCTGAGTGAGGTATCCCAGAAGTAGAAAGACACACATGGTATATACTCACTTACTAGACCTATAATATAGGATAAACATACTAACATCTGTACACCTAAAGAAGCTAAACAGGAAGGAGGTCCTGGAGTAAGATGATCAATCTTCACTTGGAAAGACAAATGGGATGGACATTGGAAGTAGGTGAAAACAAGAAGCAGGATAGGAGCCTACCATAGATGGCCTCTGAAAGACTCTACATACCAGTGTATCAAAGCAGATGCTGAGACTCATAATCAGACCTTGAGCAGAGTGCAGGGAATGAAAGAAGGGGAAATAAGTAAAACCTGGAGAGGACAGGAGCTCCAAAAGGACCAAATATATCTGGGCACAGGGTTCTTGTCTGAGACTGATTCTCCAACCAACAACCATACAGGGATATCACCTAGAATCCCTGCTCAGACATAGCCCACGGCAGCTCAGTCTCCAAGTGGGTACTCTAGTAAGGGGAACAGGGACTGTCTCTGACATGAACTCAGCAGCTGGCTCTTTGACCTCCCAACTCCAAAGAAGAAGTATGCTTGGTAGGCCACAGAGAAGGACATTGCAGCTAGTCCTGATGAGACCTGATAAGCTAGGGTCAGATGGAAGGGGAGGAGGACCTCCCCTATTAATGGACTTAGAGAGGGGCAGGGAGGAGATAAAGGAGGGTGGGATTGGAAGGGAATAAAGGAGGGGGTTACAGCTGTGATACAAAATAAATAAACTGTAATCAATATAAAAAATAAAAAATTTAAAATAAATAATTAAATAAATAAGGTCTGTTGAAAAAAAAAGAAATTGATTATTTCAGACTACCCCTTAAAGGACAATTTTTTGGGGTATTTTTTAAAATTTTTTTTAATCTTTTTTTATTTTTAAATTCTTTGTTAATTACACTTTATTCACTTTGTTTCCCCCCGTGGTTCCCTCCCTCCTCCTGTCCCAATCCCTCCTTTCCTCCACCCTCTGCATGCATAGCCCTCCCCAAGTCCACTGATATGGGAGGTCTTTTTTTTTTTTTTTTTCCTTCCTTCTGATCCTAGTCAATTAGGTCTCATCAGGAGTGGCTGAATTATCTTCTTCTGTGGCCTGGTAATGCTGCTTCCCCCTAAGGGGAGGTAATTAAAGAGCAGGCCAATCAGTCCATGTCAGAGGCAGTCCCTGTTCCTGTTACAATGGAACCCACTTGGATACTGAACTGCCATGGGCTACATCTGTGCAGTGGTCTTAGGTTATCTCAATGTATACCACAAAGAGAGCAACAGAACCAAAAAATCTGAGAACAATTTTTGATTAAAGAATATTCCTTTTCTGTCAAGGTGATAGTGGTTATTTCTGGATCTAAATAATTGTGATATGCAAAATACAAATAAATAATTTTCCCCAAAATAAAGACCATGAGTGATAGAAAACTATTTATAATATTTAGTGTATTTTAATTTTTAATTGTGATTTAAAGAAAACAGACAGTGAAGAAAGAATGAGTCTGAATTATAAATTGAGTACAGATATTTAAAAAATAGACAATTGTATCTGATTCTGTCCAAAAACATGTTAAATGTAAGTGCATCTGAGGCCTAAATTTCCAGACAATAGATTCCTGTAGGAAATCCATAAATATTTGAGAGAGAATGGTGAAGGTAATTGAGTAGATTTGAGTTCTTCCATATTTGTAATAGCAATATATCTTTTAAAAGTCAGGTGAAATTTAAACACAGAATTTCCTGTCCTTACATTTCTATTGAGACTAGATTTGTTAGCAGAAGAAGCACCTTATCATGTAAATTCCATGGACGCACTTGGGAGAATGGATTTTTAAACAATCTGGGTGTTATCCCAAAGACAGTGTTCACTAACCATAGAATGGTCAGGCACTGTCACTCAAGAAATGCCGGTCTAGCCAAACCCTGAAAATCTAGTTATTTCTGTGGTATCAATGAATTGAAAAATGTTAATTTTTAGTTCTGGTATATATTTTAGATTTGAACTAAAACTTAGTCCTGCATACACACTAGGCAAGTACTTACTAATGAGCAGAACTACACCCTTTAGCTATTGTTATGTATTATTATTATTTTGTTTTATTTTATTTCAATATTTGTGTATATCAAAGTTGGTCAAGCAGGTCTTGATCTTGTGATCCTCCTTTCTCAGCCTCCTGAATAACTGAGATTACAGGATGCATTCTATGATTTAAAAGAATTTAAACTACTTATTAGCTTTTTTTTTTTTTTTAATTTCTGGTTGAATTTGCAAACCTTCAGGAAACACTGGGGCTCCAAAGCATTGTCTTCTGGTCCTCACCCCACCCCACCCTTCATCACCAAAGTTAATGCTGCTGTACCAGTGCTTGTGTGAGCATAATGTTGTGCTTTCTGGAAGTCATTTCCACATCCCACAAATGCCTCAATTTGTTTTCTAACAGGACCTCCTCTGGGGCTGAGTCAACAGCGACAAGGACCTTTTCCTTAAGGATTTACAGAATACACACTAACGGCAGCTTCAGGAGTCATTTATGCTGAGTCTCTAACGCCTTTGTAGAAAAGTGGGCTCAGGAATGCCGAACACTGTTCTGCGATGACTCGGGTAATGGGAACGGCCCACAGGGGGCACACTGCCAGTCCAGCCCTTGCTCTGCTATACTTTCACACCCAGGTGGATGGAGAACTGTATTTGCACAGCTGCCAGTTGTTCCTCACTCCGTGTCCTTTTGAAATTGGTTATCTTTCCATTCTAGTGTGCATGACCTGTGTGAAAGAGTTACACTTTTCATTTTGCCCTTTTCTGAGTCACCTTCAAGTTCAGAATTTTAATTGTTGTCTGACACCATACGAATAGTCTTGGCTGCAGAGCAGGCCAGGTGAATCCCCAAGGTCTACCGCTCTGTGCTTCGTTTCTATTCTGCCGCTAACTGTGAGACCATTTGGCACAGCTGACTCAGAGCCCTAAGATAATTAGCTTTTCCTCAGAATGGCTCAGGCTTAAGAAGGAAAGTGTCTGGCATTTGTTGCAAAAGCTAAATCTATCATTTGTAAATGTGACCTATTTTGGTGAGTCTTTGGTATTTCTGCAGACAGTTTACATAAATAAGATTCTCAAAGTGAAGATCCCCTGTGGCTCTCTTACCAGTTATTCCCAACATCCTCCCCATCACATTTTCCAAACCAAGAAAATAAGAAAAAAATATGATGCAAAACATAGAATACTACAAATGGGGTATAAAATGTAGAGAGTTTTAATTAAAGTGGAAGAATAATCTATAATCCAGTAATTATACACTTTATGTAACTCCATTTATAGACATAGGCACACAGCAATTTGCATTTAGAAAAATAACTACACATATTAAATCTATCAGTGGTCTCCTAACATTTTAATTCAGACATATTGATAGGAGACCTAATCAAATGAGTTCTAAAATGATTTTATAATTTTTCAAGATAGAGTGAATATCAATTATAATTTCTGCATACATAAGGGTATAATGTTTGTAATCTAGTTACAATAAAACTGAATGTTTATTAATATACAGAATAAAATTTCCCAAGTTGTTTAATGTAGAACAATTAGATCATGTTCTATGTAATTGTTTCTTATTCTTTATATGTAATCAGTAAAAATTCAAATTCATATGGGCCATTAAGAGACATCCACGTTTTTTGTTGTTGTTGCTGTTTTTCTTTGTTTGTTTACTACATACCAACAATGTAATTCACTGTTTGGATTTTTTTTAATTATGGAATATTGAAAACTAATTCCTTTTGCATGAAATGTAAAATCATTGCATCTTTTACTCAGTTTCCATTTTCAAAAACATTTATGGTTTATATTATAATCACTATCAATAATAGTGTAATGTGAAGAGTAGTACATGTCAAAACTGCCATATTAACTTATGAAATAATGTATTTCTTACATCATACGGTAACACACCTAGATATTACGTATTTCCCAATAGCTTGCGCATTCACAGCTCACTGTGAATCCTTTAGTTATAGTTGCCATCTTAGTTTACGTTGTCTTCAAAATGCAAATGAGATTATGAGTAAAACTTTAAACACCAGTGTTTATTCAAGTACCAACAGAGGACCATCGCTGTTTTTGGGTGGCTGTTCTTTTATTTCAATTGCAGATCCTTTTCCCAAGCCCTGCTCTCCCTTGTGACAATGTGTTAGAAAGTCAACACAGGCAGTCTAACTTTGTTCTTTGCAAGGCCTGCATTGCATGGAGAGCTCAGCCTTGGCTGATGTCTGGAAAGTAGTCTCTTGGAATTCTTTAAACTTGTTGAGGTACACACTTTCATCAAGGCACTAAATAGTGATGCCTCAACATTTCAGTGTAATAAATCCTGGCATTAGGTTTAATGTCTTTGAGCTAGTCCATCCAGCACATCCTCAAATAAGAAGCTATACAAGCAGCTTTTAGATGTATTTTTCAGCTCTTTTAAGAAACGTGCACAAGTCAAGAAACTTCCTCTAGTCAAGAGACTTCTGCTAGTCATTGTTATTCTTTTTACCAAAAATGAGCAACCTCTTATGTATTAAACAGAAAAATTAAATCCCTCTCTATCTGCAATCCTTAAAATCTCATTTGCTCACAAAATAGAAAAAAAAAATGGCTGTGACTGTTTAAAAGCTATGATGTAAAAAAGGAAAGTAAAAATATTTTAAAGAGATTAAGTTGTATTTAAAAAGATAGTAGGAAGATAATGAAATTGAAAAAAAAACTATCACTAAATTTATTATCAACACCAAATCATCCTATTTTCTGATTTGACACCTTAACAGAAAAATTTAATCTCAATCTGAGCCAATTGTGAGGGCATAAAAGTAGAGTGAGGAATCGTTCTGGCCACTCCTGTTGGCATGCTCATAAGATCTTTTGAGTATTGAAATGAACATGAGATCCCTTTATGATAATTTTCCTTGGACCTGACTCAGATTTGCTGGTATATCTTGAGTAGCTGCTATTTGTGTGGCCCTTTCTTCTGATGCTGCTTTGCCTCCTCAAGAACACTACACGCATGTTTCCATAATGTCACATGGAAAGATCAGAACTTCATGAATCTATACTAGTTCCCAAATCTTCCTTTTGGTTTGAGCCTAACCTTTGAAAGGAAGGCAGTCATAATGAAATTTAACACAGTTCATATGTATTTCATACCTCCTTCAACAAGGCCACTCTTCCTAATCCTTCTAATTTTATCAAAGAGATTCACTTCCTGGTGACTTAGCATTTAAATATATGAGCCTATGGGGAGAATCATCTTATTCAAACCACCACACATAAGAACCCAACGTTATTATTTTCTATTTAATTTGAATATGATTATTCATGTCAGATACACACACAAACACATGCATATATATATATATATATATATATATATATATATATATATATATATACTATTTCTTTTGTTTTTTGTTTTTTTTTTTTAGTAAATCATGATATTGTGATCTCTTAACAGTATTTGTGGTAGTTTAAATGAGCATGGCCCAAATTGGCTCATAAATTTGAATGTTTGGTCCACAGATGCTGGGACTGTTTGGAAGGGATTAGAAGGAGTAGTCTTGTGGAAGAAGTGATAGTCTTCAAAATCTATGCCTTTCCCAGGTAGCTGTTGCTCTTTGTAGCCTCCTGTTCGAAATCAGATGCAAGTTCTGTTACATCTCCAGTGCTATGCCTGCCTCTTTTTTTCCATGTTCCTTCCTATAATGGTCATAATCTCACCCTCTGAAAATATAAGATTCAACAAAATCTTCTCTAAATTACCTTGGTTTGGTGCCTCTTCACAGAAACAGAAAAATAAGGCAGAATTCAGGACTAGCAAGAGTGTTACTGTGACAGTCCCAGCATTTTGTTTTGGAGGAATATGAAGATTTGGCGACCTTGGACTAAGAAAGCAGTTTATTGTTGTAATCATGGCATAATGGAACGTCCCCGTATGAGTTTGGAAAGATAGTAGTACTGAGAGAAATATGTAATTTGCAAGCCCAGAACAAAAGGTTTCGGAGAGGAACAATATTAGCAGCTGAACTAGAGAACATGCTTGAGATATTTTGGGCAAAGAGTGTGGTTGCTACCAACATGCCTGAGGCTAAATTGAAAGGCTTTGGACTAATTTTGTTGGTGGTGGGAGATTTCAAAATTGCCTAATATTGACTGTGTTGTGTGGTTAAAAGTGATTATTCACATACCGGTCTATAATAAAAAAACAACAAGCATGGCCAAAAAGAAAACAAACAAAAAACCATAGTGTAATTAGAAAAAGATCACTGGGAAATTTAAATTTGAACTAAGATTTGTCTTGAAAGAGATAATGAGAAATGGAATAAAGGAAGTAGTGCCCTCAGGGCAAGAGCCCATCCAGCTAAGCTTCCCATTGTTAAAAGGAAACCTTATGCACCAATGTAAAATAACAAACCAAAGGTTACAAAAGTAATTCAAAGACGGAGCCATCCAGAGCAAACAGCAGAATCTTGCAGGCTTCTACCAAATGGTTCTGGCTTTAGAGTCATGAAAGATAGAGGAGTGAAGTGGTTGTGGAATCTTCCTTCCTTGTTAAGGAAAGTCACTGATGTCAGTCTTGGGATAAGGAAGTCCCTGCAAGAAGACCCAGCATGGCCTTTTAGTGCATGAAGCTGTGAAAGTGAAGCCTGATTTGCATTGGAGAGCCTGAAGACACTGAAGATGCAAGAGTCATGAGAGCTACAGATAGCTGGGGTGTCTGGGCAAATTCGGAGGAATAGGGGAGAGGAAATGCAGGAGGGAGGGTGGGACTGGGAGAAGAGGAGGGAGGGGCCTATGACCAAGATGTAAATTGAATTAATTAATTTTTTTAAAAAAAAATCACTTTTTTTTCTGATTCCAATGTGACTGGTTTCCATTCATGGCAAGATGGACCCTAAAATGGCTGGAACAAATGGTCAAGCAGAATTGTTCATCCCAACTGACTGCAAAAATAGTTAAAATCAGGGAATCATAATCTCATCACTTCCTCTGGGGCATAATGAAAGTAATATCAAGTGAGCCCTAGCGAGGCCTCACCTCCTGAAAGTTCTACAAAACCCTTCCTGTTAGTATTTTGGAACACAACCTGCTCCTGGGTTACCCAGCAACTTATGATGTCATCATGTGTCACCAGCCAGGTGGCCACACCTGGAACGCACGGTTACCTTGCCCCTTAAGGTGCTAACCCCGACATGTGGTCGCTCTCTTACGCTCTCTCACTCTTACACTCTCTTACTCTCCTATCTTTCTCTCTCTCTCTCTCTCTTTCTCTCTCGGCACCCCTTCCCTTTTTTTCTCTCTCTTCCCATGTCCTGCTCCCCCACCCTCCTAATAAACTTCTTGCAGAGAATATCGGTTGACACCAGCCTCATGATTTTAATAAATAATAACACTTCCTGTGACCTTTAGGGGAGATACTAGATCCAGAGTGATAGCACTACCTATTAATAACACATGCCAGTCACCACAAAGTAAATTAGAAGTAAACATATAGCCAAATCTGAGTCATGGGGTGAAATGAAGCTTCTAATAAATTTAAACTTAATTCCGAACTAGCTGAAGCAATAAGCATTGGCTCTCTAAGCCTTAAAACTTCAAAGACATTTAGTGCCCACATCCCCTGCAGAAGTTTTTCCTAGACTGAAGACAGCATAAGAAAGCAAGGTAGAAAAGATTAATCCACAGTGGAAACCACTGTAATTAGTCAGTCTAGAGCTCTTTTCTTTTTTCTGTTTTGTATGAGTTAAAGTTTTCTTCATTGTCTATGTAAGTTTGAATTGGCTTCTGTTTCATGCAAGTATTTGAACTGATATAGTCTGGCAGGAAGTCATTTAGCCTCATATCTTTTTCATTTACCATATGAGTCCTAAGGACATTAGCAGCTTATTACAGATATCTAATGCGATAGCACTTGTCACTATGCATTGAAATGTGTAAACTGTAATGCTTTTTAAAATCATTATTAGAATGAGAGAAGACAAAGAAAAACTGGCAATCACATTTAAGTTCACTCTCTCAACCACCGGCTGTTGTAAATTAAAATAGCAAAACAAAACAAAAAAAATGTATTTTTTTATGTAGAAGAACTCAGAAATAAGAATTACAACTTTTATGACAAGCACCAACAATAAAACTGGACCTTTTGATGAAAATTGGACCTTTTCAAAACATTTCCTCTTTTAGACTGTTAGAAAAAGACAAGGTCACTGAGGAATATTGAAAAGATTTTTTATTAACTTGCTTTAAATTATCTTAAATTGTTGAATAAGAAGCACATTGTGCATCTGGGAGAGAACACAGGGAGTAGTTCTTACATTTGAACACCACGAAGCAAATCTCAGAGAGCACAGGAGCCTGAAGAGCTGCTGTTTAGATATGAGGTAATGGGTAAGACCATTACCCATTCTACCTATGGGTAGAACAGTCACTTGGTAGTTGAAACAACTGGAGAGCTTTAGCATGCACTCAGTGACAGCTGCAACAAACTTCAGAGAATTTCTCAGGAAGACAAGACTATTAGCTTGCATTTTAACTTCATAGCTTTGAAAATTCATTCTTCCTTTCCAAAGCACCCTGTTTATATTGTCTAAGTTATCCAAATTTGTTCATGAGTGAAGAACACAATCATATTTTTGAAAAAGGAGTAACCAATTGTTTGTGTTTAAAGTCTAAAACCTCTCATTATGTCATGCTAGCACTTTCTATTTGCCATTAGTTACATAGACTTAATAATGCCCCTGCTTCTATATCACATCGCAGAAAAAGATATTGGTTATATAGTATTGCTGAACATTTTTGATACGTTTATAAAGAACATCAAGGATATTGAGTGAAAGGAAAACATTTTCAGAGCTAACCAAATGTTTGTACGTTCAGGTGAATTGAATACTGACTCCCAGAGGAAGAAAAGAGAGTTTGTTAAAGGACCATGGCTAAAGGCCTGGCTGAATGATTGCCCAGCAGCCTGAACTATAGCACCAAAATTGATCGTAGAGAAAAAAAGCAATTACTATTTTTGCTGGCATTTCAGCAGTGATAGAGAGGTCTGTGGGAATGCTCACTACACAGACTAATGACCAGGCTTTGGGGCTAGCAATACAGGCTTGCTTCAAAATCATGATTTCATTATGGCACTGGTCAGATATTGTATGCATATCTTTGGGGAAAGATTACCAATATAAACTCATGCTAGGCCGAATCATTTGTCTAGAAAGGGAGGTGTGATTGATATAGTTGCCTGTGGCTGTTTGTCTAGTTAGCCAGCTGCTGCCATCAGACTTATTCTTTCTCTCTCAAGCTTAAGCTATTTTTATCCAATATATTGAGGGTTGCCACACACCATTGCAATAAATAAAAAGAAATTTAGTATTCAACTTTGGGATTGTTACCTTTGGAATATATACACATTAAGTACACAAATCAAATCTTTCATTAAACAGCAGTATCACACAAGTCTGCACTCCACCTTAAATGCCTTGGTTCTACATAACAAATAAATAAGCTAACAAAGAAGTAAAACCATTTTATTCATTACGCATAAACAAAACCCAAACCTTGTGGGTGATTGTCTAACAAAAAATACATTATCACTTCATGACATTTCATTTGCTTTTCCCTAAAAAAAAAAAAAAAAAAAAAAAAAAAAAACTACTTGTTGTTTTTTACCACAAGTGTGTTTCCCATTTTTGCACAGAGAATAGATCTAATATTTTGTATATTAGAGGGGAAAAAGACTACAGAAATTATGAAAGAGCATACAATTTATGATGATCAATTTTGTTTCTTCATTACTAAGGACATTCTTAAGGTTTGGGGAAATACTGCTGCTCCATTTTTGTTAAAGGTAGTTCAGTCCTCAAATCCTGCAATTAAGAACTATGAAACCCACAGCATTCTACTTAAACTTCATAAGCTTCTTAGAGTTTTGTTGACAAGATAGAAAGCCCTGTACATAAATGTTTTTCCAAACTAATATGTTAAGTTTATAGATCCTTAATAATAAGGATCTATATTTGTAAGAATAAAGGTTACATACAAAAATGATGAGGAAAAACACTTTATATTTCATCAGGCCCAGAAAATAGAGCAGTGGGAGAAGAGTAAGACTTCTAGGGGCAAGAGTAACAGTATTGTTGGGAAGAACACAGGAGAATGATGACAGGTCGGAAGTCTGGCTCCACACAAGTCCTACTGTAAATTCTCCTTGCATTAAGAACTTATCTGGAATCGAGAGAGAACCTGTCTCAATGCCTGGCATTGGTAGTTGCTGAGGCTGCATAGGTTGTCTCGTGAACAAAGAAAACATTTGCTTTTTTTTTTAAATGAAAGGTAGATAGGGGATATCAATATTATAATCAGACAAATGAGTTATAAAATCTACCGTAGCAGTTATTTAGCTAGGAGATGCCAGTAAAATTCTATAGGATATATGACATTCAATTTACTAAATAATCTGCACAATAAGGGGTGGGAAAAACATAAACCTACATTTTCAAGCAAATTAACTTGCAGGAATGTTTTGATCTGATTTGTGTATGAACTGATAATCATCTTATAGACACCCTCATGGTGATGGTCAGCCCTAACCTAGATCTTGTAGGCTAAAGCAATAATTAAGAAGGATGAAAACATCTGAGAGAAAATTCAAGAATTACCAGCACAGATATTCATGGGTGGGCATTTTTGAGCAGACAAGAGCTTCCAAACACCACTAGCCTTGTGAGAGGACAGTGAGCTGATAGTTGCAGTTAGGACTGTGACACTTTCACACTATTATTCAGTAAGTTAGCCTCTTTTCTGTTGCCCATGCCGTCACAATAAAATCTCACAACTAAAAAATAACTCAGGAAAGGTGACACAAGAGGAAGCAATTGCACAATCCATCAAAATAACAATTATACTCACTGAGTTTCTCTGATTATAGATACTGATGACATATATGTACAGACACGGTTCTGTACCTGTTACATGTAATCAGTGTGTTCATGTATATATACCTATGCTGAAACTCTGGGCGCTATCAAAAGCTTTCAGCTTCCTCAGGATGATGGAGGAAATTAATATGTGGACTATACTTCCTTACTTTGGCAATGTCTACCCACTTTACCGTACTCAGCAGCTGTGCGTTTGCTTCTGAAGCCTATCGCACACAATGTACAGGATCACACAGAAGCACAGGGCCCTCGGCTACAGAATCCAGCTTCTGGTCTTGGAGGAGCGCCAGCAGCCACTGCTGCCCCACTGCCCCTAGCCTTGCCAGCGGCAAGGCACTTCACCTTTGGCTTAAAGACTTCTTAGTGATGGAGAGTGTAGGCAGGCAGGTTTTCAATATTTAAATGCTCACTTATTTTCTTTTCAAATTAGATATTCAAAACTAGGAAATTTATTAGCAACTATATATATGAATTATGGATTTATAAAGTCACCAAACAAACTCAAAGAAAGACAGAGATTTGAGAAAATAAAGAACAAACAAATATGCTCTGCCAGCTAAGGGTCTGCTAAGCCGCCAGTGCCCCTCATAGGTCTTAACCTCAGTGTTACTAGATTCCAGGCCATAAAGTCTTTACTTGTTAATATAAGTTAAGCATAGTACCTACTGTCTTCTCTAACACAATCAGGGGAGCAGGTCTTAAGGTGCAATCCTTGAGGAAAAAAAATAAGGATCTTTTCTATCTTCTACATGCAAGCCAACCAGTTTACCAGCACCATTTGTTGAAGATGATTTTCTTTCTCCAATACTTTGACCTCTTTAACAACAACAACAAAAGCTGGGGAAATGATGGCTTGGGGAGTGGAAAGACAGTTGGGTTTGACCACTGCATGCTGAGCCCATGTTCAAAAACATCACACTAAATTCCATTAGAAGTATATATAATTAATGTGTTTCATTGAAAAACACAATGTTATATATGTGTGGTAGAGCAACAATTAAGGAAAAACAAAAAACAAACAAACAAAAAGGTCTAACCCAGAGCTAACATTTGTGTTTAAGAAAGCAGCCATCACTAAAGAAATCGTTGTGAAGACTTCTGAAAAACCTGAAAAAAAAAAATCTGTAACTATCATGTGACCCACTTACATAACTCTAGAGTATATACCCAAGAGATTAAATAGTCTCCCAAATAAATATTTGCTACTCATATGTCCATGTTTATTGATATATTTTTCACAATAATAAATGGAATCAGCCATTTAGAGTAGGTGTGTTTTATTCAGACAAAGAAAAATAAAATTAAATTCTCAGGGAAATCGATGGAAGTGAGAAACATTACAGCTACATAAAGTGAATAAACCAGGATGGGAAAGGCAAACAGTAAGGGTGTTCTCCCATATGCAAATCCTGCTTTCTTACAATTGAATATATGTACCCTGTGGGAGCTATATGGACAAAGGCTAAGTAACAAGAAGAAGACCCATGATTTTGCAAAACAATGTGTGTTGTTTAGGGATGAGGAAAGAAAGACAATAAAGCTAAGTAGAAGAGGAAATCCTGGGAATCAGGGAGGTAGAGTGGGGAAAGGTGGGCACTGAGATGAAAGGGAAGCAGTGGGGGGAATCATTCAGAACAAAGCATGTATAAAAAATCCCATATACAACAAAGGAGAAAGTACAGTTTAATGAAATAGTCTATTGAGAGCAAACTTCAAACAACTAGAGTTGAAAAAGGGTTTTACTAAAAACTGTCACAGGATGGGGAGTTGACACAGCTAATAAAGCTATGGAAGCAGAGGACCAGAATCCCATTCCTGGAATATAAGTAACTTGCTTGTAACTCCAGTCTGGGAAAGCAGAGGCAGGAGATCCTGAGGTAAGCTGGTTAGCAAAACTATCCATATGGGAAAGCTCTCAGTCTGCCTGAGAGACTCTGCCTCAGAAGAATACAGTTGAAGAATGATGGAGGACGAGGACTTTCTCCACAACAAACTTGGGAATGTATGCGCACACTACACACACACACACACACACACACACACACACACACACACACACACAATGTGTGCTTCTGGAGATAAAGCTCAGGGTCTCCCATGTGCTGGCAGGGATTCTACCATAAAGCAATAACACTAGGCACAATTTTACTTTTTATTTTGAGACAGAATCTCACTGAGTTACACATGTTCGCTGTGAATTTACACGGAAGAACAGGCAATCCTTGAACCTGTGATGACCCTGCTTCAGCTCTCTGAGAGGATTAGATTACATGTGTGTCCTGGGCCCTGATTACGTGCTTTGTAATATTTCAAAATGTGAATAAATTGGTAAATTTCCATTAATGGAATGAAGTTATGCAAATTGTCTCTTCAGAATGTGTGTGCAGAAGTGTCATCTGAAGGTAGCTGCTAGAAGCTTTAGGCAGAAAATCAAGAAAGTCCACTTAAGAGGGAGTTGAGAGTGAGGCTAACCAAGGCCTCGCTGGAATTCCCAGGCTGTGTCTGTACTCCTTTTCCTCCCTGTTTGCCACATGGGCTTCTTGTTCAAATTAAGACATTCCTTCTGTAACTGCCTTTCATTGTATTTCTGCATATCCAAAGCAAACAGAATCATGTGGGGAGAGCTCCCTGCTGCTTGTGTTGACAAGCAGATCTGCATTGAGACTCTTACACTAGAGCTTGCAGAATACATCACAGTCATTCTAGAACTATGCGCAAGAAGGAAAGTGGTTTCTTAAGGATAGCTGCTTTCTGTCTTTATTCTCAAACTGCCTTTGATCCAATACTATTGCAGAATTGTAAAGTATTGTTTTTATCATTACGATTTGACTTTAGCGTATTTTCAATTACTTTAATGGTTTCTTTGTGATATGTAGTTTTACCAGAGGAAACCTTTGCACCTCGACCATGACTGCAGGATATTGCAAGTGCTTTAAGCTATTTCTTTATTATTATTATTATTATTATTATTATTATTATTATTATTATTATTATTATTATTTATAATTTATTCACTTTGTATCCCAGTTAGAGGCCCCTCCCTCATCTCCTCCTGGTCCCACCCTCCCTCCTTCTTCCTCCTCTATCCTTTCCTGTCCACTAACAGGAGAAGTTCTTCTCCTGACCGTCCGATCCTAGTCCATCAGGTCCCATCAGGATTGGCTGGATCCTCTTCTTCTGGGGGCTAGCTAGGCCATGAAGGAGCAGGATGGGAGCTCATGACAGATGTCCTCTAAAAGACTCTACCCACCAGGGGATCAAAGCAGATTCAGAGACTCACAGCCAAACTTTGGACAGAGCACAGGGAGTGTCTTATGGAAGAAGGAGAATATAAAATGATCCAGAGGGGACAGGACCCACACAAGGAGACAAAAAAAAAAAAAAAAAATATATATATATATATATATATATATATATATATATATATATATATATCTCCCAGGGGGGACTGCAGAGACTGACAGCTCAACCAAAGACCATGCATAGAAAGGACCTAGACACCTGCTCAGACGTAACCCAAAGACAGCTCGATCTTCCTTAGTAAGGGGAGAAGAGACAGTCTCTCAAATGAACTTTGTTGCCTGCTCCTTGATCTCTTTAAGCTATTTCAATAGGCTCTCCCTATCTTCTTAAGTTTCAAGATTTAAATAAAAAATTATACCATATGAAGAAATATAAGCTTGGTTTTGAGAAACTTTGAAGTCTTGACAAGAAAAAAATTTACATTCTAGAATATCTTGTATAAAGTAAAATATATTTAATCAAGATATTTTATCATTCATTTATGTGAAGATAAAATGTTAAGTTGTACTCAAAATATATTACTAATTGATCTATATAGGGATATAAAGACACATATTCATGTGAAATGATATAAACGCTCGTGATCATTAGAGCTTATGTTTATAAGAATTTTGTAGCTTTTACTAACAAAGTATCTAAGAAACAGCTTGAGTTTTTGAGTTCTTGAGCCAGTCCACAGCAAAAAGTCAAGTGTAAAGTTGGAACTGCTTTAACTTTCACGCCACACACAAATATCAAATAAAGTCTTATGCAGAATATTGGCATTAATGTGTATGAGTTATCTAACAATCAACAGGAGTCATAGAAGCTTCCTAAGTTTATGTGATGAGAAAATTTGTCATTACATAAATATATTTTAGCCAATAAATTTGTTTAGTAGACCATGTAGATGAAGTAATTATTGTACATAAAAAAAAATTTTAAACTTTCTAATACTGTGGAAAAAGGATGATAAAACATGGCAAATTGGTTAATAGTACTCTACCAACATTGTTAGAACACAGTAGCATTTCCTGTGTAGCTTCTAAGTGAACATTAAATAATGACACATGTGGTAGTGACCAACATCTCAACGTGGATCCGTAGGTTTTTCAGTCTACTTGAAGGTACTGCAGTTGAGAACTTAAAGGAAGGAAACTGTGCCATGTTGTAATTTTACAATACGACTCAAGCGATATAGAAGTATTATATATGTAGACTCAGTACCTGTTCTCTGCAGAAATCACGTTATCAATCTTAAGTCCTACAATTTCTATAGGTACAAGTGGAAGTCGTCATTATCTGCAAAGACAGATGTGCTATTGTGGTTTAGAGTCTATCTCTGTTGATTTTAGATTTATCATCTAAGTGATCAGATGATTTAGAATTTAAGTTACTAAAAAATACTTATAGAATAACCACAGATATTCCTTGTCTTATAGTGGCCTCAAGCTACCAAAACCCATAATACAATGAAAATATTACAATAAAATTTCATGTAAAACATTTAACCAATGGACTACGGAAGCTTATACACCCCACCTTACTTTCCCACCATACTCAGAGCCAGTCTTCACTATTCAAGAGATGGTTAAGACCATTGAACACTGAGCCTACTTTAAAATAAAGTGTTGAATGTCTTGTGTGGGTTGCTGAATGCCTGTTTTCAAACTGGTGAAATAGTAAATACATAGCAAATACTCCATAGTTTGTCTTAAGATCCCTTAGTTGAGCAAGATTGCTACTTGCTAGCCTCACATGACACATTCCACATACATCCTTACTCCAAAAACAGAGCCAAATCCAATGTGCAACATACAGTTTCTCAATGTACTTTGAAGACCCAGTCATTGCTTCTATATCACTGTGTGGAACATCAGTGTGTCAATTCATAGAAAGGCTTGAGGTTCAGAAGTAGTACATGTATTATGCTCTGTACTCTTGTTAAAATTCTAACTTACAAGCTTTAACCCATGGAACTACAAAAATATATTATTGTAAGCTACTTAAAATGCTATTTGAAAACAGGAAAGTAACATTGTAAGTAAAGTGCACATACTAAATGAAGACAATAAAAGTTTAAGGAAATAAATCACATATAAATATTTAAAATTTGCTTTAGGGGTGAAAAATCATTTTACACGATAATAAACTGCAGAAAGTTTATACATATACAAGGGTCAGAATTCTATGTGAAATCTTAATGGCAGCATTAAACATGCATGGCAGCCTCAAGTAATGCAATGAATTTTTTAAAGTTTTTTAATTTCAGTTTATACCTCTTTGGTCCCACCATTTTTTAAGGAACAACTACATTGCAAAATGTGTATAGAAACAAAGAAAAGGCTTTTAATATTGAACAATGTGAGTAATTAATGTCCTCAGAATATGATGCAAGAGATTTTATCATTATATATTATCTCGAAATTCTGGGAAATTATTCCTTAGAAATAGCCAGAATCTGGAAACAACCTAAGTGTCCCTCAGCCGAGGAATGGATACAGAAATTATGGTACATTTACACAATGGAATACTACTCAGCAATTAAAAAGAAGGAGATCATGATATTTACAGACAAATGGATGGAACTAGAAAAGATCATCCTGAGTGAGGTAACCCAGAAGCAGAAAAACACACATGGTATATACTCACTTATAAGTAGAGAATAGCCACATAATATAATATAAACACACAAAAATCTATAGTCCTGAAGAAGCTAAACAGCAAAGAGGACCCTAGGGAAGAGGCTTAATCCTCATTCAGAAGGTCAAACAGGACAGATATTGGAAGTAAGAGAGGACAGGGATCAGAACAGGAGCCTTCCACAGGAGCCTCTGAAAGACTCTACCCATCAGGACATCAAAGAAGATGCTGAAACTCATAGCCAAACTTTGGGCAGAGTGCAGGGAATCTTATGGAAGAAGGAGAAGATAGAAAGACCCGGAGGGGACAGGAACTTCACAAGGAGACCAACAGAGCCCAAAATCCTGGACCCAGGGGCCCTGCAGAGACCTACACTCCAACCAAGGACCATGCATGGAGAGGACCTAGAATAAGCACATGGCTGCTTATTCTCTAAGTGGTTTTCCTAGTAGGGGGAGCAGGGGCTGTCTCTGACATGAGCTCAGTGGCTGGCTCTTTGATCAATTCTCTCTGGGAAGTGCAGCCCTGCCAGACCATAGAGGAAGATGATGCAGCCAGTGCTGAGGAGCCCTGATAGGCTATGGTCAGAAGGAAGAGGAGGCCCTCCCCTATTATTGGACTAGGGAAGGGGCATAGGAGGAGAAGAGGTAGTGTGGGTGGGTCTGGGAGAAGAGAAAGGCGGTGCTATAGGTGGGATACAAACTGAATAAATTGTAATAAATAATAGTTAACTAATTAAAAAAGAAATAATCAAGCACTATTAAGAAAAATGACCATAATTATTTTCGACTAAATTTTGGTTGTCAATTTTCTTAAAAGTATATTTCATAAAAATAGCATATTAATATTTTAATCATAATTTTACCTCAATCAGTGTAGTCTTTCAAAGGCCCTCTGTGGTAGGCTACACTGATAGAGGTGTCAAAGCAGAGACTGAGACTCTTAGCCAAACTTTGGCTGAGTACAGGGGATTTTATGAAAGAATGGGGAGATAGAAACACCTAGAGGAGACAGGAACTCCACAAGGAGAACAACAGAGTCAAAAAATAAAAAAATAAAAATAAAAAGCTGCGCCCCTGGGGCCCTGTAGAGACTGAGAGACTGATACCCCAACCAAGGAACATGCATGAAGAGGACCTAAAATCTCTGCTCAGATGTAGCCCAAAGACTCATTTTCCAAGTGGGTTCCCTAATAAGGGGAGCAAGGGCTGTCTCTGGCATGAACTCAGTGGCTGGCTCTCCGATCATCTCCCCCTGAGGGGGGACCAGCCTTGCCAGGCCACAGAGAAAGACAATGTAGCCAGTCTTGATGAGACCCCTATTAGTGGACTTGGAGAGGGGCATGGGAGGAGATGAGAGAGGGAGGGTGGGATTGGGTGGAGAAGATGGAGGGGACCATAGCCAGAATACAAAGTGAATAAATTGTAATAAATAATAACAATTAAAATATAAAGAAAGTGAAAACATGCTTTTAGCTTCATTACAGTGGATTCCTAAGAGATTGAGCAAATTTTAAATCTTTTCTTGATCAACCAAAATTCCACAGAACCTCATGAGGTTTTATTTGTTTGGTTGGTTTTTGTTTCTTGTTTCTTGTTTGTTTGTTTGTTTTCTGTAGCAATTAACTGGGCAATTATAACATTTACAAATGTGTGTGTGCACGAAGAATCATTTTGATGGGAGAGTCTGTGCTGATATCTCCATGCATGCATAAACACGCTTTAATAAGCCAAAGAAGGAGACATAAAGCCCACTTTACCATTTAAAAGAAAGCACTTTTGTAAAAAGAAACATAAAAATGAAGTTTCTGTTTTCCTTATTCCATTTAGATTTCATAACCTAATATGCAGAAGTGTCAGCTAGCATATCCAAAGCAAGACTGTAAATGTTTGCCAAAGCATATTTCAGTGACTAATGAACTCAGGCACAGATCTCGGATGGCACTGCTTCAGTCATGCAGACAACGTCAACTCATCCTCAGGAGCTGGGTGGCCTCCGCACTGCTGCCTGAGCACCTGGAGTGTGCGCGAGGGATTTTGGAGCGCAGAATGCACGGAAGCATCGTAATTGATGTGGACTGACACAAGTTGTTCGGTCCTTCACTGAAACAGCTGGAATTTATTTTGTTGAAATCTACGACAGACATTTTATGTGGTAAAAATCTGTTTTGCTTATTTGCAAAGGTGCTTTCAAGAGTTTTCTTTCTTTTACTTTAACACAGAGATGTGTGCAACACCTGGCAGCTGTCATGCACACTCAGGTGTTGCAGATGATGGCACCATCCCTATCAGGGGATCTGTTGTTCACAGTCATGGGACTTTTTACTTACTAATTATCTCCAAGTAATGGGTGTCTCCTACATAATTAGAACTGAGCATCAGAAATGAATTGCTTTTCAAAGTTTCTCTCACACAACACAGGAAGCAATGCTAGTTTATAGAGGGAAATTAATAACCTAGAACAATACAAAGCAAAATTCTATCACATAATTTGCCACTTTGAGGGCTGCTGAACTGTTGCCAAATGAATAATGTAAGGAGAACAATACAAAAAGAGTCAGCCAGCTCTTCAAGAAGTTAAAAGGAAAAGCATCTCCTTCCTCATCCCTCCCTCTTAAGTGGATGATCTACAGCCATAGAAAGAATAACAAATGCCCCACAAATAGTTGTAAGTGCATGTGTGTGTGTGTGTGTATGCCTTCGTGTTCACGTGTGTGTGCATGTACATATAGTCACATGTGTGTGACTTTAGTGTTTGTGTAGCCAGTGGTCAACTTCGCTGTCACTCCTTAGGTGCAGAGCACATCTACTTTAAGAGGAGCTCAGTCATTGCTACTGGAGCTCTCTGCTTAGGCTCGGAATAATAGCTAGTATCAGGGATCTACCTCTCTGCCTTTCAAGCATCAAAACTCCTCACTTTTTTCCTTTAATTTTAAATTAACTTATTCTTTTTGAGAATTATATGCATAAAGATGATGTAATGATCACTGTCACCCTCACTTCCCAAATCTAAGACCACCACAGTTTCTCTCCTTTTCCTATGTTCTGTCTCCATCCCAACTTCACATTCGTAATATATAATCACTGAGTCTAGTTAATTTCTCCAATACAAGCATGGGTATAAGGCTCAAACAACCCACTAGGGACCACACAACCTTAAGGAAATCTGACTCTCTCCTCCCTCCCTTGGGCCTGATTAAATGCCTGTAATTTCTCTAGTAGGAAGGGTACCCTTCTTACTAGCAAGCTGACTAGTAGGACCTTGTGCATGTCTTCTGAGGTAATCACAGATCTCAGACTTCCCTCGCAACATCACTGTCATTTCCAAAAGAAGCTGCTTTGCAGCATTCTTCCTGGCTCTTGGCTCCAGCAATCTTTTGGTCTCCACTTCCTCACAACATGTTCCCTTGGAAGGAAATGTGAACAGAAGTCTGACTGGGGATTAGCATGCCACTGGTATTCTCTGCTCTAAGACCAGTAGTGATTCTTGTCATTAATGTCGTTCCATCATAAAAAAGGAGTTTCTCTAATGATGGGTGTGAGCTGCTATAAGGACATGCATTGGGAAGGCAGCTGGATACTATATCCATTCAACAATATAATAGTAGTGGACTCCTCCTTAGGCCTATGACATCTCTAGCAACAGTTCTTAGCCAAGTTTACATTGCCAGGCATGAGTTCCTTCCTATTAAGTAGGCCTTAGTTTCCATCAGACAGTTACTGGTTACCTCTAAGATATTCATGCCCCAACGTACCAGTGGCCTATTTTTCTAGGCTGGACCTTATTGTACCTTAAATAGTTTGTATCTAGGTAGGAATACTGGCAATTTTTCTCTCTGGCAGCCTGCATAGCATCTTTCAGCACTATAAAATCAACCCATCGGAGAAGAGATTTCCAGGTCAGTACCTGCTTGACTTCTCCAAATCAGAAGACTAAAGAATGTGTTTCCTTCAGCAATAGGGCTTTATCCTCCAGTATGGTGGAAACCTAGAGCAATGGCAATATCCTGTGCTGTTTGAGGAGTCCCTTAAACCTGTGACAAACAACTGGAAGAGAAGCTTCCAACATGTGGCACTGGCCTTTGTGTCACGCTTCATGGTCTTGGGGAGGAGCACTATCTCCCCATGTGAAATAACACTAATTAAACTATTTTATTTACATGTACACGTATGAAACTTTAAAAATAGTTGCTTTCCATATAGCTTTTTCATATATTCTTAAAATTGTTAATCCTTTCTTCCTAATCCCTGTCTGTTTCTTTATGTAATTTCTGGGGACAAAACTCAGGTCATAATGATTAGGTAAGAATAATGTTACCAACTAAAACATGACCATAGATTATGGGCAGTTAACAGCCTCCAAAATATGGCTCCACATTGCATCTCTACTGTTGAGTACTTCTGTGACTTCCGTCACTCCCAGCATATCTGTTTCTCCTGAGTGCATTTTGTCTCCAGTTTGAAAAAACTTTGTCTTTGTCATTCTACTTATGGAAGTGTTAGTTGTCTGCCTCTAGTATGGCCACTCATAAGTCAGTTCCCAGCCCTGCCACAGGACTTTTATGGATATGCTCAGGCATCATTACTCCCTTCATGATGCAGTTTACTTATGTGGATTCTAGACTGAGCTAAGACTGGGACAAAGACTTAAGATTATTTCTCTATAACACACTCAGCAAAAGGCTGGAGCACAGGAAGTTGTCTAAAATCGTGATTCAAATTGTTTGTTTTATATGATGTCATTGTTGAACGCTAATTTTTTGATATTAAGATATTACCTATGCCTCAAAATCAGCGATCCTATTTATTTTAAAGTTTCTTTTGATTAAGTGAATATAATAAATGAATAAAAAAATGTTTAAAATATGGGGACATTTCAATAGTACTACCTTAACAATGGCATTTGTACTTGAGATATCGCACATGAAGCATGTACTGTGTGATTATCTTGAATGTGTATAATACATGGCTATGAGCAAGTAGTGTTAACTATTTAACCCTTGGTAGTCTCCTGGCTTGTGTCTACTCTCTTCCATCTTCCTTCACAATACAGTAAATGTACAACAGAGTCAAGCATCAAAAGTAAATAAAAAAAATACCAAAACAAAGAAGTTTTTAAAAATCTTCTTTACAGCAATTCTTGCCCTTAGAGAAGCCATTAATATTTTATTTTTTATATCCACATAGTATGTGTATGCACGTCTCATGTATGCTATACACATGCACATAATTCTACATTCAAGATTGGATTTAACAAGTAATCCACTTGTATTAATCCGTGCACTTACTATACACCTATATAAACAGGTTATGGGCACACATGTGATGCATGACACGTGTCTGTAGCATCTAGAAGTTGTAGGAGAATAGAAATCTATACTCTTAAACTAAGAATAAAACCCTGGGCTTTTTTCCATACAAGTAAAGCTATCGAGAAAAAGACAGCAGGCATAAGCAGACATTGGAGCTATGTCCCGAACATATGCTAACATTTTTTAAAAACAATGCATCACTAAGGGGAAAACGTAGCACTATTTCTTTGGTAATTGAACATAGTAATAAACTGTCATTAAGTTCCTATCTTTATACCTGTAAACAGAGAAGCTTCTTTGTGCAGTGAATTATGATTACCAAACAGGGTCACAACTGGTTCACATGCAGGAAATAAAAGCCTGTGGAGTGGCCAAATCTTAAAAAGACATCTATGTCAAACCCCTCAACCCAGGGTCCAGGGGTCGTTACAGCAGGGTGATGGGAAGATTGTAAAACAAAAGGTGATAGATGTCTGCAGGGAGTTAGTAGTTGCCAGACATGACAGCAGGAAGGCACGCATGAGCACACATGTGGAGGCACATACAAGGCTTGGAGCTCAAACTAGCCGACATTCCAGCAGGGAAAGCGGGATGCACGAAGCCCCGCACCTGGCTGAGGGGCTGTTGGTGACCGATGGCTGCTGAGCCAGGCAGAGTCAGGAGCCAGCATCCGGGCTGTTTCCAGCTTCCGGCTATAACAAATAAGGCTGCTACAAACACGGTTGAGCAAATGACCTTATTGTGTACTTGAGCCCCTTTTGGGTATATGCCTAGGAGTGGTATGGCTGGATCTTGAGGAAGCTCTATTCCTAGTTGTCTGAGAAAGTGCCAGATGCCTCTCAACTGAAGAATGGATGCAGAAATTGTGGTACATCTATACAATGTAGTATTACTCAGCAATGAAAAATAAGGAAATCATGAAATTTACAGGTAAATGGTGGGACCTGGAAAGGATCATCCTGAGTGAGCTGTCCCAGAAGCAGAAAGACACACATGGTATATACTCACTCATATAGACATATAACATAGGATAAACCTATCAAAATCTGTACATCTAAATAAACTAATCAAGAGAGAGGACCCTGACTAAAATGCTCAATCCCCATCCCGAAAGGCAAAGAGGATGGACATCAGAAGAAGAAAACAGGAAACAACCTAGGAACCTGCCACAGAGGGCATCTGAAAGGCTCTGCCCTGCAGACTATCAAAGCAGATGCTAAGACTTATGGCCAACTGTTGGGCAGAGTGCATGGAATCTTATGTAAGAAGTGGGAAATAGTAAGCTCTGGAGAGGACTGGAATCCCACAAGGAAAGCAACAGAACCAGAAATTTGAACACAGGGGTCTTCCCAGAGACTCATACTCCAACCAAGTACCAGGCATGGAGATATCCTAGAACCCTGGCACAGATGTAGCCCATAGCAGTTTAGTGGCCAAGTGGGTTACATAGTAATGGGAAGAGGGACTGCCTCTGATATAAACTGATTGTCCTGCTCTTTGATCACCTCCCCCTGAGGAGGGAGCAGCCTTACCAGGCCACAGAAGAGGACAATGCAGCCACTCCTGATGGGATCTGATAGACTAAGATCAGAAGGAAGGAGAGGAGGACCTCCCCTGTCAGTGGAGTTGGGGAGGGGCATGCGTGAAGAAAGGGGAGGGAGGGTGGGACCGAGAGGGGAGGAGGAAGGGGCTTATGGGGGGATACAAAGTGAATAAGTGTAATTAATAAATAAAATTAAATTAAAAAGAAAAGAGTCAGTTTTTCTCAAGGATGCACCTTGCAGATGGCCCATCACATAGAGGAAGCATGCATGGACTCAGTAAGTATAATATAGAGTACATGGATTGGATGAAAGGGGTGAGAGAGATAGAGCAGGAAACGGAGAGAAGGAAATGAGGCACAGATATGAGCAAAATTCTCAAATAAAGAAAAAAGCAACAGGTCATATTCTAACTCTTCTGTGCAAAAAGGACCCCTGATTCTTGGTAGCAAAAAAAAAAAAAAATTATAATTTGAAAGTACGAAGTGCTTTTACCTTTGGCCAGTGTAGGGCTCTCAGATAATCCTGACATGTTTCCAAGCTGCCTCTGTGCCAACTCTGACTTTTGCTTCACAGTATCACTCTCCTCAGCACTTCAGCACTTTAATCTTATCATCTTTTTATTGTCCCTTAAGGAAACATTTAACATAACCTGAACTTTCAGTCCACAGTAATTTGAGCCAAGCTGAATCTATGCAATCTCTCTGGAATACAAGTAGAGAAGTATTCAAAGATGTCTTCATCTTACTTTCTGTGGTCTAATTCACCAGTGAATGAGAGCAAATTCTGATCTATCAATAAATAAGTATTTAGACTAGAAAACTAACTCTCCGACCCATGATCATTAATATCTGATTGTATTAAACATAATTTCATTACTGTGTTTATTCACACTGACAATAACGGGGTATATCAACTTTCTCTGGTACCATAGGTATAGTTGTAATTTGTTAGAATATTTATATGTGGTTTTGTTTTTTGTTTATTTGTTGGTTTCTGTCAATTGTATGTTTGTAGACACACCCACAAAGCATCAGTGGCTGTTTTGGACATTTCATTTTAAACATCTTTTTCTTTTATTATGTTATTTTCTAGTGCATTGGGAAGCAGGTGTCACTATTGACTGTGTTCTTTTCATTGTAAATGAAATGAAAATGGAAAATGGCAGTAAATTCGGACACTTCACAAGGATACCCTGTGTCTTTCCTGCACATCAGGGCTGTGAATTCCCTTGCTAAGTGGAGACAAGCTGCTGTCCCTCTGGGCTTAGACTGGGAAGAATGGGCTGGACACAGTGTGCCGGTCAGAGGATGTTATGTTTGCTCTAAGGTGGTCAAGTTCCCAAAGCTCTGAAACTCTGAAATGCATCCAGTTGTTTCTGGTTACAAAAGTGAGATATGTTTATTGTAAATATAAAAGTTGTAAATATGTATTTATGAAAAGTATTTATTTCCACTGCGCCAAGATGTTGTGTATGTAGCATTGTTTTACACTAAACTTTTCAAAATATTGAACTTCTCCTTTACCTACTAAGTACAGATATTTTGTAATTATTGAATATAGACAACATTTATTTTATCAAATACTTTTAAAAGCAAAGAAATAGTTTGTTCATTAAATATATTTTAAAATATGCAAATAATCAACAGTGAAATAGTTTTCCTTTTGAGTTTAATAAGAAAAACAACTGTCATTGGTAGTTCTATTAAAATGAGTGAAAAGAGGAGGCAATTGGAAAGGAATACAAAGAAAAGTAGACAGAAAAGCTAGAAAGAGTGATATTTAGTAAGTAAGCATTGGCACTGAGTCAAAGGTGACTGCAAAGTATTTAAAAATAAACAGCCTGTCAGCGGGTAGACTCCTGTCCTCTAACAACTAAAGTTTAATGTGCTCCAGTGAGATGTGAAGCTCCTGATGGGGCAGGCAGAACAGAGGGATGCCTGCTCAGGGCAGGCAAATCATCAGCCAGCTTGTCCTCTGTGTCACAGATATGAAAGTGAGGCCTCCCCTCTGACCTTTGCAGTGTGTGTGTGTGTGTGTGTGTGTGTAGCTGTGAGTGTGTGTGTGAGTGTGTGGTGTGAGTATATGTGTGTCTATATGTGTGTGTAAGTGTATGTGTATCTCTGTGTGTGAGTCTGTGTGAGTATGTGTGTCTGTGAGTGTGTGTCTGTGTCTTCCCCAGGCGACAGTGACAGGCGACAGTGGCAAAGAAGGATGCAGAAGTCACCACTTGTCTGGCTCTGCTCCTTAGTTACAACGCACTTCATCTTCCAATTTCAGCTCACACTCTACTTCTTTAGTTTTGATCCCCATTTTCTAACCCTTTCCTAGTTCTCCAGTAGTTGTTTTATCCTGCAAAAATAAAAAAGAGGGTGGGCGGAGAGGTTTCTGTTTTGGGTATTTCTGTATTGCTGTTTTATGTTGTACCTGACGGCCATGACATGGAGACAGAATTAGGAAGACACGCTGCAGCTGGGCTGGCACGATATAGCTGTCTTCTCTTTACCAGTGAACAGCTGATAGTCCATTTGTTGTGATAAAGCATCCCAATTTGAGAAAGCTGACATTCAAGCAGATTGTAGACATTTGGCATTCTGTTTTGATTAATAACTGTTCTTTTTTCCTTTTTTTAAGTAGAATATCCAGGAAAAGGGTATACTTCGCAACATGTATCTTTAAATAAAAACATTAATTCATGGACCATGTACCCTTCTTTACTATGTATTTTAAAAAGAAAGTAACAAAGCACTGTTGCATATCAAATAATATTGTTCAGAAAATTCTTCCATGATAATTTTTTTTGTTGTTATTTTAAGCAATTCAATGCTTTTGTTTTGCTAAAGTATCATATAGCTTTCAGGACATTAGGTCACTGAATACTGGTGTCATTAAAGCAGAAATAAGCAAATACCTCTGAATACACACACACACATTTCTGGATACCCTTCACAAAGGCTGAGATCTAGCTCCTGTAGGTAAAGTAAAACCCGACATTATTCTTCAAGTCCTGGAAGACCCATGAAGATCTTGTGTACTGAGTAGCCAATAAACAATACACCGGTGCACTTTCAAGATGTGTTTCTGATTGAATATCTGCGCCATGGCATTCTACAAGTGAGTTCTGAAGCATTTGTGAACCACCGCTCCAGTGAATGGCAACCTGAGAATGTCAATCAACTCTGGAGTGAGATAGTTGGAAATTCAAATGACTTACTGCTAAAGCAATGCATCGTACTGTAAAATATTTTAAAATATGAAAGAAGAAAAAATGTTCCTGTGTCTTCCCCAACCCCAGAACCTCAGCAACACAGAGATAAATTAAGAGCTTGAAATGGATTTTTCCCAGGTATTTACAGAATGTCTTCTTTCCGTGGGTTGTGATAACCTCCACGGTTGCTTTCAAGATGCAGTGCAATTTAATGCAGTCACCTGCCAGAACCTGTCACTCATAGTCCCTGCTTGACTGACCATTAAAAGTCCTAGATCAGAAAAAAATGATCCTTTCCATTACACTACCAATAGAAAAGACTCACCAGAAGCTCAGTTTAGATTAGCCAAATTTATGGTAGATTTTCTATGGGAAATTGTTCTTTTTTGTTTCTCAGATATTTTAAATTTTCTTTTGATTAAGGCACCCTGAGAAAGACTATATTTCAATGGTGATGAGCACCTGTAGAGTAGGCCTGCAGGGCTGGGCTGTGTCATGGTGCCCTTTACTTTGATGGCAGGAAGTAGCAGGCTGCAACGTGCATTCACTCTGAGAATGTCACTATCTACCATATTAAGTTACATCTTTTCTTTAATCTTCTAAATGAGGCCAAAGGTAGCTGGCTTCTTTCTGGACTCAGTTCCAGAAATAAATATATTTCTCTTAAAAAATGTATCTTCTCCCTCCTTATGTGTAGCTGTAGTGCCACGGGGTGGAATGTCCTATGTCTAAATAAAGCTTTGCCTTATGACTTAGGATGCTTCCAAGTGCTTGTAGCTTAAATACTAACAGTGATGAAGAACTCATTGTATTTTACTATATACTAAATAGAATATTTATTTTTAATCTCTCTTTTTTTTGCAATAAGATAAAGTCTTTATTTAGAAGCAACACCCCCCTCTGTGAGTACCAAGCTCACTTAGAAAGGAGCTAAGAACGGACCTGCATGATTATCTTCTGGAAAAGAACCAATCGCATTTGGAGACCTCAGCAGCTGAACACAGAGTGACAGCTGAAAACTAAAACATGTTACAAAGATCAGAGACATTGCTGAATGCTCCATTTTGAAGTTTGATCCAAAGACCCAATTTATGTCCTGTTGATTTTATGGAAGAGTAGAGGTTTGTTCCAAAGGCTCTTTTAAGCTCTGCCCTCATTTGCTCCTGCCCCGCAGGATTTTCAATATCCCTGAAAAGTATTTGCTCCTCAGAAAACAGTCCAGCGGTGCTTAGGAGAACATTATGTATTCCCACTTCCTCCTCCAGCACTGTACTTATGAGCAGGAAGTTCCCCTCTATTCTCATAAGAGAATACATTTCTTGTTTGCCTGAGAAGCATGGGCTGCTTGTCCATGCAGGGGTCCCTTTGATATGTCTGTGGTTTGCCCAACATTAAAGAGAACAAAGAAAAAGTAAATTAAATATTTACTATGATTTAAGTTGAAAAATATTGCATACATATATGCATATATATGTCATATACACACATATATATATGTATATGACAACTAAATAGGGAGACATTTCAGTTGGAGGTCTTAGGCACTGGAGACTGGCAGATGGGTTCTGGGATGTGCCTGCTTTATGACCTTGACAATCCAGACCTTAATGTCTCCTCTTTCTTGTCCATGTAAATAGTCATCCTTACTACGCAGTACTGTTTAATGTTGCAGATACTTTAAGCCTGATCGCAGTTAATGAATGGGATGCTATAATTCTTAATGTAAACTGGCTCCAACTGTATAATCTCTATTTTTGTTTAAGCTCTTTTCTCTGTGCTTAGTGCTGTAGTCTTACTCGTCTGTCAGCATTCTTTATTTCGTATCTATTTTTGAAAAACTCTTTAAAAGATTCTAATTAACAAGCTTTCTGTACATGTGCCTATGCACACATTATACATCTAAGTTTTTGCTTGGTTTTAATCATAAAGGAAGGTCAGCATAGGTTCCCTTCTCTATTGCTCACTATGAAGTTTTAAGGGTTTAAATTACTGCATGGATTTCTGTTTCTTTCTAACTTAATTGAAGGTAATACAGACTTTTTTTTTATGTCTTACCATGTAAGAAATACTGCAAATACAAATGGAGAATTGTAAGCAAAATTTCTGGTTTATTTATTTATTATGCATTTATATTTACTTGCTGATGGAGACTGGGCTTGTGGCTACAGCTGAATGGGCGCTCTACCCCTGAGCTTCAGAGCTAGCCCATAGTTGGCTCTTTAACTTGCCAGTTATTATCACCTTTTACATGTCTGAGCCTTGGAACTGTTCCTTGAGGCAGGTTAGACAGTTACTGTTTTACAGATGAAGAGAGCAATGCAAAAGGAAATCACTTATAAAAGGCTTATAGTGATTCCATGCCAAGCCCCATACATACTTTTCTGTATAACTCAATAAAGTTAGTAGCAAAGAGCATTATCAAAACTGTATTTTTCAAAGTTATTTCTACCTATAACATAATATACAATGAGCTTTCTTAAATTTCTAGAATTTTTAGAACTGGTTCTTATGGCTTTATTCTGGAATGGGGTGAAACTCAGTGTTTTTCAAACAAACAGAACATGGAATCCTTATGTTATCTCTAGTTTCATGTCTGATTAATACATTCTGTTCTGTATCCTTAAATGCAATGTTGCAATAGTTAAGGGTGAATCACAGAAAAATTAGTATATGGAGAGAAACTACATATAAAAGTAGTTTCAGCAAAAATAAACTTCATGAACTAAAATGTGGAGTAAATTAAATATGTGGCATTTGAGGAAAAAAAATAACAACCACCTTAGTTTGACTGAAATTGAGGGTATGTATTGCAAAGTCAGAGGGCTTAAGGCTCAGCAGCCATTTGGGATATTCCTGACATCTTGAATGTCAGACACCATCTCACTGCCGTAGCCAGGCAGTGAATCTGAGTGGACTCCTGTCTTAGGAAACCTGAAGGGACTGAGGAGAAGTCCTAGAAGGCTGGATGTAATAAAGGCATTCCCAGGATTACGACTGAGAATTGTAAAATGATGCTGGTATTTATCACAGTTAAACTACCCTGCGGTATTTAAAACCATTCTAAAGGGTGCTTCTTCTTTGGTGGTGAGACAACTAAGCTCTCAGTGCCTTCTTGGTATTTATACAGGAGCCTCAGGGCGTTAGAAGTCCACGCAAAAAGAAAGAGCAAATCGTCCCTGTGCAGCTCAAGTTGGTCAATCCTTTATCTCCTTATATTCAGAGCAAACAACAGGCTTTTAACAGCATTTTTGAGTTATGAGAATGTTTTGCCTATGGTTCTGCTGCATCGGGAGTATTTGAACTTTTGCCCAAACAACAGAGAAGCTCTAAAAACACTTCTGAGTCTCTGCTAAGTAAGCCATTAGACTGCTGTCCTCATGGTGTGCAGCACCAGGCTTAGCCCGCTGCTCTCTAAATACAGAGACACAGAAGAAAAATGGCAGGTAGTGCCAACCTGTGCGGCAAACCAGAATCAAGGTTTAAAATAAGGATAGAGGGAGGGAGGGAGAGAGGGAGGGAGGGAGGGAGGGAGGGAGGTAGGTTAATTTCCCTTCCCTCCCACCAGCACCAAGTTATCCATGGTGCACAACAGGCAGTGTTGTTTTGCCCAGCGACACCTGAGCACACTAGCTTGAGGTTGGTTTTAGCTAAGAAGGCTTGAGCTGAAGACAGAAATGCAAGAGAAAAAGAGCTGCTGTGTACCTTTCCACCACCATCCTTGCGTCCATCCTACTAAACCCTGACTGTTTCTCTTCCATGGTTTCCACTCTCTGTGAGATGTGACAATATTCTCACGGACCCAAATGTGCCCACGGAGGACAGACACAGGCTTCCGTCTTCAGTTGTTACCACATTTCTATTAACCTTCTTTTCACTAAAACCTCTCAGGACTCATCTTAGATTCAGGCAAAACAGCACTCTGTTTTGGAGATTCTTTATCAAGCCCCTAACATAACACAGATCTAACTCTGTATTTTAATGCACTTCCCTTTAGATTTGTCTTCAGAGAACATCTCAGTGTACATTACAGGGTAGCCGCTAACCCCTTATTGAGAGGAAGAGGCTACAAAGTGAAAGTTTTGCTGGAGATCAGAAGTCCACCAAGCTCCTGGACCAGACTTCCTATCTGGGAACTCATTAAAAAAAAAAATACTGAGGCCCTGCTCAAGACTAAATTGACTCAGAAACTCTGAGGATAGGGATAAACAATTTGATTTAAAAGACCTTCCGAGGAATCTGCATGATAAAAGTTGACGAGTACAGAGCTTGATATAAACTAAGAAACACATTGTACTGCCTAGGAATTTCAAACTTCAGCGCCTGCTGTTTCTTGCACTATTCTCAAATAATTGTTTTAAACATCTTGGTATCAGTGGCATCTCATTTACAAATTTATAAAAATAAATTTGAAGAACCAAAATCAGTACACATTCTCCTTTCTCCCATCTCTAGATATATTTCTTTAATCAAGGGCTCTTCCCAAACACAAGGCTTAAATGCAGACACACTAAGTAGGAACTGATGGAGCTGCCAGAATAGCTTCAGCTCGAATATTGATGATTAGGAATGTTCAGTGCTTACTTAGTGTGGAGCATTTATTAGGGATAAGTAATATTAGAAAATACCATATGACACAAAAATGCATTTATGGCAAAGACATTTTTACAGTATAGAATACTGTGTATTAGTGATTAATTTCATTTACTTAATACCACACATTATAAAAACATATCTAAGTCACTATGCAATAATTTTTGGATAATGTGATAAACAATCTGAGGTATTTTAAATTTCTACAGAATTTATGTGACTCTAAAGAAAGATTAATACTCAAGAAACTACGTAACTTCGCAGAAAAGAAATTTCAGTATGATTTCCCCAAGGACACATGGCTGTAACATTTCCGTACCTCTAACATTTTAAATACCAGACAGGACAGAAAAAAACAAAAAATAACAACAACAACAAAAAAAACAACACGTAGTCAAACCAATGTAACTTAGACCATTTTTTTTCTTTAAAATGTCTACTAGTAAAGATACTTTTTCACCCTTTGTTTCTAAGATTCAAGGCGATTTTATCAGAGAAGCATTAGGAAATCCTTCTTGTGCATCTGTAAAAATAGGAAACAAATACTTTGAAAATCCACTTATTAAAAGAAAATATATTGTTTTTCTCAGTGCTATAGTAGATCCAGTATATTAAGTACTGTGAGGAAGTAAGGCAGGCAGTATTCTGATAGAGTATTGGAGGGCAGTACGCAAAAGAGAATTTATTCAGAAACAATCTAACAGACTTGCACAACTGAAGATTAAAAAAGGGAAAATTAGTTACACACATGTAACAAAATCCATCTCATCCAGGCAATGGCCACTTCTATAGTCTGACTTATAGATACATTGTGCACTAGGAAATCACTATGTCCGTCATAGCAAAAGAGAGGAACAACTTCTTTCTCCAAAGAAATTGCTTTCCTTTTGTAATAGCCAGAAGCTGGAAACAGCCCAGATGCCCCTCAACTGAAGAATGGATGTAGAAATTGTGGTACATCTATACAATGGAGTATTACTCCGCAATGAAAAATAAGGAAATCATGAAATTTGCAGGTAAATGGTGGGATCTGGAAAGCATCATCCTGAGTGAGTTGTCCCAGAAGCAAAAAGACACACACGGTATATACTCACTCATATAAACATGCAACATAGGATAAACCCACTAAAATCAGTATTTCTAAACAAACTAAGCAAAAGAGAGGACCCTAACTAAAATGTTCAATCCCCATCCTGAAGGGCAAAGAGGATGGACATCAGAAGAAGAAGAAAACAGGAAACAACCTAGGAACCTGCCACAGAGGGCATCTGAAAGCCTCTGCCCTGCAGACTATCAAAACAGATGCTGAGCCTGATGGCCAACTGGCGGGCAGAGTGAATGGAATTTTATGTAAGAAGTGGGAAATAGCAAGAGCTGGAGAGGACAGGAACTCCACAAGGAGAGCAACAGAACAAGAAAATTTGAACACAGGGAACTTCCCAAAGACTCATACTCCAACCAAGGACTATTCATGGAGATAATCTAGAACCCCTGCACAGATGTAGCCCATGGCAGTTTAGTGTCCAAGTGGCTTACATAGTGATGGGAAGAGGGACTGCCTCTGACATAAACTGATTGGCCTGCTCTTTGATCACCTCCCCCTGAGCGGGGAGCAGCCTTACCAGGCCACAGAAGAAGACAATGCAGCCATTCCTGATGTGATCTGATAGACTAAGATCAAAAGGAAGGAGAGGAGGACCTCCCCTATCAGTGGATGTGGGGAGGAGCATGCATGAAGAAAGGGAAGGTAGGGTGGGACTGGGAGGGGAGGAGGGAGGGGCATATGGGGGACACAAAATGAATAAAGTGTAATTAATAATAATAATAATAAAAAGAAAAAATTAAAAAAAAAGAAAGAAATTGCTTGCCCAGTAAAGATACAATTTCACTTCTCAGTTCACTAAAAGTAAAGCAAATATTTATGAGATACTGGCTCATTAAGAACATGAACATGGACTTTCTGCAGAGAGAACACAGGGCCTGGGAGACAGTAGATACCTATTGTAAACAGCTATGCTCAACATATTATAACAAGAAAACATGTCAGAGAATTGTGTGTGACAACAAAGAGGACTTTAGAATTTAATGATGGTTTTTCATCAAGCTTGTACATTTACAGCTAAAGAAACTATGCATTGGAACAATTTCTTTACAGGGACACCTGCTGCCTTTTTTATTTTCAAAAAAGTTAGTACTTGATTTCTTTTTCACTTATACTGAAAACTGAGAAAGACGATCAACTAGACTGAGAGCTCTGCAAACACTTCCCATTATGGCTTTTCTACCCTTTTCTTAGATGGAGTCACATCCACAACCCCCTAGCCCAGTTAACAACAAAGAGACCAGCAGCTTTCTCACCAGTAAGTTCTTCTTCCACAGCCTCATGTATTCTTTTGCTGCCTGTCTCCAGCTGTGCTACCCAATGGCCATGTGAAATTACTGAAATTTATATCATGGTAATGGGTGTGACCTTTAAAAGGCAGCCTCCCAGGCATGATGCCACATGTGGCTGCCGCTCTCATGTCACACAGAGGACATGGGGCATCTCTATCATTGAGTAGGGCCCTGCTGATATCACAATTAATTTGGACATTTGTTTGATTTTCCCTGCAGCACATATGATGGGATTTGTGAGTCTCCTTTCACTTTTGTACTCCGATATTCCATTCTGTTAGATTCTGTATTACAGTGACTGTCTTAGCACAGTGAGCATCATATATTTTAGGTTGACACTTTAAAAGTAAGAAGAATTATTAATGACCCACTTAATGGCCCGGATCGTCTCTATTTTTATTATTTTAAATTAAAATATTATTACAACTTTAACTATTTTTCCGTTTTTTTATCCATCCAGTCCCTTACATGTAACCCTCTAACTTGTTCTCTCTCAAATTCAGTCTCTGACTTCTTTTTTTAATTGTTGTTACACACACACACACACACACACACACACACACACACACACACACACACATTCCTATACATGTAATACAACATTCTGAGTCTGAATAATATTACTTGTATGTATATATTTTCAGGGCCAAGCACCTTGTAGTACATAACAAATTGTTGTGCTCTTTTCTGGGGAAGACTGCTTCTCCTGCTCTCAGCATTTCTGAGTTGCCTATAATTCTTTGTCTAGGACGGGGTCCATGAGATTTACACTTCATATGCTAATGTGCCTGTGGTGTCAGGTCTTGTTCAGGTCTTGTTTAAGCAGCCATGTGGATGAGACTTCATGAGTGTTGTTTCCCTGACATTTATAGGCGAAAAAATATCACTGTTTTTAATTGATTTAGTTAATAGAAGAGAGCCATTGACTGTAAAAAAAGTAGTCAATATCAGAGGCAATGAGTGTATGAATTCAAAAGAAGAATATAGTGTTGCAAACACTGAGAAGCTTCAGGCAGCATCCATTTTTTCTATGCTGTCATAAAGTAGGCCTGCACTTGTACATTTCAATACAATACATTCGGTATTAGAAAGCACTCACTCCTTGAAGTGATTTGTGTTTGTTACTTGCTTTAATTTTTTTCAATAAACCATTGAAATAAGCACAATTATAATGGTATAAAATAGGAAATTGTGGTAAACAAATTAATTTGCTTGAGATTGTAGAATTACAAAAGTATAGTGATAGTCTGGCTTTTTTGGCTGTTCCTGGGACCTGGGCTAAGGCCAATTATTCTACTTAAAGCCACATACCTATTATTAAACATGGAACTACTATATGATCAATACAGTCACAATATGGCATGCTTCTTGAGTGCAGCCAACATTCATTGAACAGTTCTCATTGCCTTGTTCCCCAACATGTCTGGACACATTACCTGATAACTAACGTCTAAGTCATGCGTGGTTGTCTTTAAGTATTTAAAGGTCTCT
The DNA here is from genome assembly GCF_907164565.1 of Psammomys obesus. Taxonomy (NCBI): domain Eukaryota; kingdom Metazoa; phylum Chordata; class Mammalia; order Rodentia; family Muridae; genus Psammomys; species Psammomys obesus. The sequence goes on along the minus strand of NW_026592118.1, from coordinate 3,054,975 downwards.
GTTAGCATGTTTGTGTTTAATAGATTATTTTATTAACTAGAATCTTAAGTCTCTTTATATATTTTGTGTATAAGAAATCATGTGTTATAAATACTATTACAATTACTGAGAGAAATTCAATAAAAATTCTATGCTAGTACCTCTTGAAATACTATAAAGCTATTTAATGACGACATCAGAGGCAATGAGTGTATCATTACCTGGCAGACTGGCAGGCATTCCCTTTGTTTTCTTCTGTGAGAAGCTCATTCTGTACTTCTTCCTCTATTAGAACATAATCCAGAACATTTACAAGGGCATTGGCTATGGCTCAGGTAGTGAATTTAATTATGGCCTTAACACACGTGACTCTTCAATGTAACTCTTAGTACTAACTGCATTTTTCTTCTGGAAATTTATTTTTATTTCTTGAAGCTTGTAATTATCTTGAGCATGTAGCTAATGTATATTAAAGTGTCTAAATATTTCTACATTAGGATATATATTAGAATATCCCTGTGGATACAGCTTCTCTTGTCTCAAACCAATTTAATGACTATATATAATTATTTCCTACCCACAGGGAACCATGCTCATCATATTCACCACGTTAGCGCTTCAAAGATGGTTGTTTTTTTTTTTTGTTTGTTTTTTGTTTTTTTTTTTCTGGATGAATAATCAAAAACTGTTATCAAGTTCTAAAACCAAGTAAGTATTTGTTGTGTATTTGTGAAGCATTTGCTGTTAGGTGTGTGCCATGCTTTCTTTGGTTCAAATTGTTGTTTGTTGCCATGGCTGGCAAACGTTGTATACTTGTGTTTCCAGATTGTAACACTACTTTACTTTTGTTATCAGATAAAGGCTTGCCTGGTCTAGCATGTGTGTTCATAGTTGCATGAGAAACAGTCTCTGATTCATTCTAGCTAGGTACAAACTTGAAGGACAGTTTGCCCTGCTGACCATTTTCACCCTGTTGCATGAAGAGCAGCTAAATGGAGGATGTTCTGTTTAAATGAATGAATGAAAAGCAGCTTTTAAAATTTGGGAGCATTGCCACCTCCATATGTCAACTGCATTTTAACAGAGAAGCTCAGCACTGTGTAACGGCCACAAGCACAAAAGAGTATGACTAACCATTTCTCCGGGTTAGGGTAGTGTGGTTGCGATAGGAAGCCAACTGACATTCCTATAAAATTTCAATTGCCAAGCCTGGTCCTGGAAAGTTTGGACAGTGTGGTACCCTCTTGTGAATTTGACCAGTAGCCACAAGCTGCATCTGCCTCAAGGTCAACAAAAATACTCTAATATTTGTTGTGTTATCAAAAGTTGGGGAACAGCTTTTTGTCATATGCTTTGCCCAATTATAAGCACTGTTAATGTTCTGATCATACCTAAGATAGATAATCTTAGGTATTTGGGAAGTTTGGTTTTTAAAAATACTTTTGGCTTAAATAATTTCACCTTATAATTGGACATATCATAAAATAATCATGTCACAAATTGAGGAATGTCTATAAACTGTACTCCTAAAAATCATACTACTTTTTGTTTTGCTATAAAAATAGTCTGATTGCATAGTTATTGTTTGTTCTAGTCTACTGATACCTAGAGCAAAAAGGTGTTAAAACAAGCCTTTTCTCTGTACAAATGGCCCAGTGTGATATTTAGGGAAAGTGCGTGTAGTCCAAATAGAGAAAATATTAATGACTTTGTTTCTTTACACCCAGGAAAAACAGCAACAAGACATGAATATCTAAGTAACCAAATGGAAAATGTATGACCACACCACGAAGTCATGGAATGAAGTTATAAAAAGACAAAACTGAAGCAACCCAATGAGTCATGTACGGAGTCAGAGATACACAGCATATATGACTGCAAAGGAGCACTGGTAGGTAGGTATTTATATGACATGAAAAGGGAGAGGGTCAGAGGGAAGGAGGAAGAAATGAGAAACATGAAAAGAAGGGAGGGTCCTGCCCTGTTCCTTGTCTTCTCCCACTTGCAATATCTATCCTGTTTGCCCTTCTGAATGAGAATTAAGCTTCTTCCCTAGGGTCTTCCTTGTTTAGCTTCTGATTTTAGTATGTTTAGTATGTCTAATATCCACGTATAAGTAAGTATATACCATGTGTGACTTTCTGCTTCTGGGTTACCTCACTCAGGATGAAATTTTCTAGTTCTATCCATTTGCCTACAAATTTAATGAAGCCTAACAAAGAGGGCCTCTGATAGACTTCTGATCAGGGTATCAAAGCATACGCTGAGATTCATCCCAAACTTCGGGCAGAGTGCAGGGAATCTTATGAAAGAGGGGGACACAGAAAGACGTGGAGGGGACAAGAGCTTCAAAAGTAGACCAACAGAGCCAAAAATTCTGGGCCCAGGGTTCCCTTCAGAGACTAATACTCCAACCAAGGACCATGCATGGAGAGGACCTAGAATTCTTGTTCAGATGTAGCTCATAGACTCAGTCTCCTAATGGGGTTCCCTAGTAAGGGGAGCAGAGGCTGTCTGTTAGTATTTTGGACACAACCTGCTCCTGGGTTACCCAGCAACTTATGATGTCATCATGTGTCACCTGTCAGGTGGCCACACCTGGAAGGCATGGTTACCTTGCCCCTTAAAGGGCCAACACTGACACATGGTCTCCCTCTTACTCTCTCTCTTACTCTTTTTCTCTCACTCACTTACTTTCTCTCTCAGGGCGCCCCATCCCCCTTTCCCTTTCTCTCTCCCCACCATGTCCTGTTTCCCACTCCCTCCATACCCTCTTATAGACTTCCTGTATAGAGTATTGGTTGACCAGCCTCATGCTTTTTTAATAACTAACACTATCTCTACCATGAACTCAGAGACAGGCTTTTTGACCATCTCCCCCTGGGGGTACAGTCTTGCTAGTTTACAGAAGAAAACAATGCAACCAGTCCTGATGAGGGTAAGATAGTGTCAGATAGAAGAGTGGGAGGACCTCCCTATCAGTGACTAGGGGAGGGGCATAAAGTAGAAGAGGGAGGGTGAGACTGGGAGGGAACGAGGGAGGGGGCTATAGCTGGGATACAAAGTGAATAAATTAGGAATAAATTTTTTTAAAAAACTGAAAGAACTGGATTACTTGGCCATTTTTACTATGTTAATCCTGCCAAGCCATGAGAATGGGAGATCTTTCCATCTTCTGATATCTTCTTCTAATTCTTTCTTTAGAGACTTGAAATTTTTTTCATACAAGTCTTTGACTTGCTTGGTTAGGGTTACTCCAAGGTACTTTATGTCAAGTAATCCAATTAAAAAATGGGGAACAGAGCTAAACAGAGAATTCTCTGTAGAGGAATATCAAATGGCAGAGAAACACTTAAAGAAATGCTCAACGTCATTAGCCATTAGGGAAATGCAAATCAAAACAACCCTGAGATTTCACCTTACACCCATCAGAATGGTAAGATCAAAAACTCAAGTGACAACACATGCTGGAGAGGTTGTGGAGAAAGAAGAACCCTCCTTCACTGTTGGTGGAATTGTAAACTTGTACAACCACTCTGGAAATCAATCTGGCGCTTTCTCAGACAACTAGGAATTGTGCTTCCTCAAGATCCAGCCATACTACTCCTAGGCATATGTCCAAAAGAGGCTCAAGTACACAATAAGGACATTTGTTCAACCATGTTTGTAGCAGCTTTATTTGTAATAGCCAGAAGCTGGAAACAGCCCAGATGCCCCTCAACTGAAGAATGGATGCAGAAATTGTGATACATCTATACAATGGAGTATTACTCAGCAATGAAAAATAAGGAAATCATGAAATTTGCAGGTAAATGGTGGGACCTGGAAAGGATCATCCTGAGTGAGTTGTCCCAGAAGCAAAAAGACACACGGTATATACTCACTCATATAGACATACAACATAGGATAAACCCACTAAAATCTGTACATCTAAAGAAACTAAGCAAGAGAGAGGACCCTGACTAAAATGCTCAATCCCAACCCCGAAAGGCAAAGAGGATGGACATCAGAAGAAGAAGAAAACAGGAAACAACCTCGGAACCTGCCACAGAGGGCCTCTGAAAGCCTCTGCCCTGCAGACTATCAAAGCAGATGCTGAGCCTGATGGCCAACTGTTGGGCAGAGTGAATTGAATCTTATGTAAGAAGTGGGAAATAGTAAGAGCTGGAATGGACAGGATCTCCACAAGGAGAGCAACAGAACAAGAAAATTTGAACACAGGGGTCTTCCCAGAGGCTCATACTCCAACCAAGTACCATGCATGGAGATAACCTAGAACCCCTGCACAGAGGTAGCCCATGGCAGTTCAGTGTCCAAGTGGGTTACATAGTAATGGGAAGAGGGACTGCCTCTGACATTATCTGATTGGCCTGCTATTTGATCACCTCCCCCTGAGGGAGGAGCAGCTTTACCAGGCCACAGAAGATGACAATGCAGCCACTTCTCATGAGAACTGATAGACTAAATGTTGGGATCAGTAAGCAGGCACCTCTACAGCCAGCCCCAAGGGACCTGACAAACCGGTTATCAGGCATTTGTGAAGACACCCAGACCACCTGCTGACCACCTAGAACTACCTGTGCATGCCCTGGGTCACCCTATAAGAGAACTAGAGCCCCCCCCTCTTCTGCCTCGCCTCTCTCTGCCCGGTCTACCGATAAGTACTATCTGTATCCAAAGAAAATATGTTCCAATTACCCAAAATCTGGGAATGGGAGAAGTAGAAGAGATAATTAAACACTCCTCTAAGATTATTACCTCTCTAACATCCCCTCTTATGAATGACCCAAACCTGTCATTTCATCTCCTACTCCAGATTCTGACCTCGGCCTACAAGCTCCTTAATGTGACCCAACCGGACCATTTTAAAGCTTGCTGGTTGTGTGTACCACAGAGGACCAAGTCAGAGGTACCGCTGACAGCCTCTGCAGTGACTGTCAAGCAACCTCACCTCACCATTTACTAACTGCCCCGACTCTACAGTTGCCACAACCTCCTACCTTTCTCATATCACCCTCTTTGGCGTGGCAAGCTGTTTCAGGCATCTGGGACACACTCTGTAGAATTCTGTAGGAATACTAAATTCTTTAGACTGTAATGAAACTGTAATCCTTGAAACCTCATCTCAACCCCAACTCCCTACCGGCAATAATATTTCAATTCTTTGTGGCACTCAGGTCTACCATCGTCTGCCTGCTTGTTGGTCAGGTTTGTGCTCTGGTACTCCTCTTCCCTGAGCTGGGGGGACAGAGAGCTCCTAAGGTTGTGGACTCAAAAGCTGCCCAGCAGGAGAAGAGGGCAATTCACATCCTACCCCTGCTGGCTGCTGCCGGAATCACGGCAGCTTTAGGGACCGGAACAGCAGCATTAGCTACCTCGCTAACTCTGTATTATCAGCTTTCTTCCCAGGTTCATCCAGGACCTTCAAAGGGTGCTCAGACAATACTAACCCTCCAAGGTTGACTCCCTGGCAGCAGTAGGACTTCAAAACCGATGGGGATTGGATCTCTTCACAGCCTCTGCCTTTTCCTCCAGGAGGAATGCTGTTTTTATGTCAACCAGTCAGGTATAGTAAAGGACAAAATGCAATAACTCAAGACAGATTTACAAAAACAAAAGGAAGAGCTGGAGGCGTCTAGCTCTTGGGCCTTTCAGAATTCCATATGGAAATGGATTCTGCCCCTTATCTCACCTCTCTTGCTAGTTTTTCTGCTTTTGCTTTTTGCACCCTGCTTAATTAACTTCCTCTCTATATTCTTCAAACAACAAATGCAAAAAATCTCCAACCAAACCATTAATCAGTTACTCTTGCAGGATTATCAACCTCTGCCCACAGAGCCAGATGACTATGACTCCGATCCTGTGGACCAGCTGTATCCCGAGATGGACAACGCCCCTAATCAGCAGGAAGTAGCTTGAAGAGCAAAAGTCGTCCCTGTGCCCTTCCCCCACCATCACTCCTTCCTGACTCCTCACTTTTTAATAAAACAAAAAGGGAGGAATGTTGGGATCAGTAAGCAGTCACCTCTACAGCCAGCTCCAAGGGACCCGACAAACCAGTTATCAGGCATTTGTGAAGACACCCAGACCACCTGCTGACCACCTAGAACTACCTGCGCATGCCCTGGGTCACCCTATAAGAGAACTGGAGCCCCCCCTCTTCTGCCTCGTCTCTCTGCGACCCCTTTCCCTCTTCCCCTAATAAACCTCCCACGTGGAACCGATCTTGTGGTGTGATTTGTGAACCTGCGTGTAACCTTCACAGGCACACAGGCGCACTGGTGCAACTTTCCTAACACTAAGATCAGAAAGAAGGAGAGCAGGACCTCCCCTATCAGTGGACTTGGGGAGGGGCATGCGTGAAGAAGGGGGAGGGAGGGTGGGATCGGGAGGAGAGGGGGGAGGGGCTTATGGGGGATACAAAGTGAATAAAGTAATTAATAAAAGTTAAATAAAAAATTTAAAAAAACTGAAAGAAAAAGAAAAGAAGGGAGGGAAAGGAAAGGTAAAGGACAAACTGATGGTTTATCTCCTTGGACCAAATATGCCAATCCAAGCCAGATTAAAAGTATAAATATAAGAGTCTGAGAATCGCTGAAGGAAGAACCCAGACTTAACTAGTGTGTAAAAGCAAAGAGAGTTCATTCTACAGAGACATCCAGCAGGCAGGCGACAACTATTCATACAAAATGGAAACCACAAAGTGGGGTCACAGGCTCTTTTAAAGGCTTTAGGGAAATTTCTTCTTTGACCTTCTGACTCTAATTGGGATTGGCTCTCACTTTGGAGAGAGGATTACCTCATAGTAAATTTGGCCCTCTCATAAAAGGAACTGATTTAGGGATTGATTTAGGAACTGAGGCCCCTGGGCAAGGTTAGCAGCCTCAGGAGATGAGTTCAGAGGGAGTAGCACCCAGACTTTGGTGCTTGGGGTTTTTAAGTGACAGAAAATGGCTTGTGTGCCTCCTGCTGTACTTGGGGAGCTGGTGGCTCCAGGTGAGAGGGTTGGGGCAGTCCTCAGGAATGCCAGGAATGTGGAGGCCTTTCCCAAAGTGGGCAAGGTTGGAGAGAGAACCCGATTTTACCAGATCATGTGGGGAGGGGGTGCTACAGGAGATGCCAACTGAAGACAGACTTTAAAAGAAGTGAAGAAAATAGAGAATTAGAAGAAACAAGCTTATTTAGGTTCATTAGTCAATGCTTCTGTGATTATATTCTTTAGCTCTTACTTAGATAATGAAGCATAATGACTAGAGGGTACCAGAACCAATACTCTTTTGCATTGGGGCCATCAGTAAGCAAAATCAGATTCTTGTGAACAAAAGACTTCTGAGACAACAATAATTGGGACGGTGGGTACAAAGTCAGTAGGTGACAAATGTGTAGGTAGCTAGTGAGGAATTTTAGATAAAATAATTTTTATGCAGTACATATCATACTAAATGTTATTTGTTATTCATTGAAATTGGTATTTAACTTGGGAGTCATGTGTTTAACGCTGCAGTCATCTTTGACTCTGATGAGTTCTGTGGTCAGTGGTTAATATCCTTTTTAAAATTCTACCTTTTTATTAACACCACTAAAAGAAAATAAGCTTATTTAATCTTGATTTTGATTTTGAAATGTACATGGTAATGAGAAATCGTAAGTTTAAAACTGCAATTTGTCCCCAAACTTCAGACCAACCCTGAACCTTTTGTGTCTGAGATAATTTTCAAATTTTAGCTTTATTGCTTAATAAATCACAATTTTATTAATACCTTTCAGCTAATGGTATGCAAACACATGGATACTTCCTTTATACAAGACTGTTTAAATCCACTCAATAGCTTTTAAGACATTATGCTTAGCTATTAACATAGACATTACTGACCAATTTAGTGTTTAAAATGATACACAATAGAGTTAAATTGAGGAATAATTGAATTGATTAAACCTGCTATTCATTGCATACAAAATCTGATGTTTTATTTCCTTGTCTCAGAGAAGTAGTTTCCATTATTTGGAACATTTCATGTATTAACTCATTTCTAATCTTACATTTCAATGTAGTTTAGTATAATGAAGACTCTCAATATTGTGACAGTGACAGCATAGCAAGAAGACACAGTCTCCTACAATGTTTGAAATTTATTGACAGAAAAAGAAAATTTCAAAAGATGACATCAATATGATGTGATTGCTATCCTAGATTGTCAACTTGACTACATCTGGAATTAACTAAAACCCAAAAAATGGAGGGCACACCTGGGAGAGAATTTTGCTTAATACTCTTAACCTAGATCTTAGAGGTAGCAAAACACGCCTTTAATATAGATCCTGATAAGGAGAAGAGTTGCCAGATATCACTGTGAACTCCAAGACTATGTTCTTTCCTGGAATAACCTGTTTCCAATTGTGGTGTGGCTCAGCCCTAGCACATACCTTTGATTCAAGAACTTTCTGCTAGAATGTTATAAACAGGGTTAAATAAACCTAACCCTAGGTCAAGAGAAAGAGCAAGCAACCAGTTGACAGGGATTGAACATGGGGAAAAAAAGAGAGAGCAAGAGGAAATCAGGAGGACAAACATAGAGACTCACAGGAAATAGAAGGAAGGGAGATTTGGTTTGAGAGCTTCTGAGACAACATGAGGAAGAAGAGATGGTCCTTTTTGGGACATCTGTTGAAATGGATGGCCAGCTCAGTGCTTTGTCTGCCTCTCTGGGCTAACAGGCTTTCTCCCCAGCATCTGACTCCTGAGTCTTTATTGGTAAAGCCTAATATTTGAGAGGGAAGATAAACCTTTAATCCTGATCTTTGTGCTGAGAAAACTCACCTTCTACTGAAAGCCTATTTAAAGACATGGAAGAAAGAAGCTTTTCTCTGACTGGTTACCTTGCTAGCATGACCATTCTTTCTCTGCCATTAGAGCCTACTTCTTTCATTTCCAAAATATACTGAAAACCAGCTGAGACATCCAGCATCATGGACTGAAGAGTTACCAAATTTTGTATTTTCTTTTCATAGCCAGCCATTGTTGGATTAGTTGGACCACAGCATGTAATTCTAATCAATCCACTTTCTTTATATATTCATTTTGTAAGTTCTGTTACTCTAAAGAATACTATTACATATGATTTTTAGTTATATATCCTTTAATGCTTTAATTGATCAAGAGCAAATAATTTAGATGACTTTACATTATTTCTTAAGAAGAACTGTAATGGGAAACAAAAACATGAACTATACCAAGGAAATGATTAACAAGGAAACAAACAGCAATAGCAAAGCCTGTGGCCATCATCATCTGTCCTGCAGGATGGGCAGCCCATTTGAGCTCAGACACAGCGTACTGGAGAATGGTGTTTTGTGAATATTTCTCCTGTAACAACTCCATTTTATGCTTACTCTGTGAACACTCCCTGAGACAGAAGGTCTCAGGTGGTAACAAGTGATTTCACCTCCTCCAGAAAAAGGCTCTCATGTTTGTTATTCAGATTGCTGAATCTCTTCTAGTCAAGTGCTTAGAGAGCTCATGTAGACAGACTAGCAACAATGAGGGAAACAAAACCAAAGCCAAATTCACTTTAACATGGAAACAAACACACCACATATATATATATATATGACACACACGTGCATGCACACATGCACACACTGACCAACACACAGAAAAAGAGACACACACATCACACACACAGAAAAAGTGAGAGAGACACACCACACACATACACACACACATACAAACACACCCAGAGAGAGATGGAGAGACAAAGAGACAGAGAATGACAAACACCCAGAGAGAGATAGACATAGAGAGAGAGATGAGAAAATAAAAGTTAAAAGCTAAGATACTTTATCAGAAAAAGTAACTCCTAGTAACCAAAACAGAGTTTTGAGTCCACTGAAGCAATATTACACAGAGAAAGGAATCCCCCTTGGCAGTTCAGAGCACTACTTATTTAGGCTGTAGTGATCATGTCCACAAGCACCCATCATCCTAGGCAGTGTGCTCATGCCAGCAGGGATGCCCTATGGAGCCTTAACTTTGAGCGAAGGTGACTTAGGCCAACATTCGTCTGTAAGAAATTTTGTTGGCCAAGGACCATCTATGGATATAACCTAGAACTTCTGCTCGGATGTGGCCTGTGGTAGCTCAGTAACCAAGTAGTTTTCCAAAGTAAGGGGCACAAGGACTATTTCTAACAGGATCTCAATAGCTGGCTCTTTGACCTCCCCCCCCAAGGGGAGGAGCAGTCCTGTTAGGCCACAGCGGAGGACTTTGCAGCCAGCCTTGAAGATACCTGATAAAACAGGGTCAAATGAAAGGGGAGGAGGTCCTCCCCTATCAGTGGACTTGGAAAGGGGCAGGGAGGAGACCAGGGAGGGAGTTGGGGAGGGGAAGAGAATGAGGGAGTAGGATACAACTGGGACACAGAGTTAACAAATTGTAACTAAAAAGAAAAAAACAAACAAACAAACAAACAAAAAAACAAAGTTGGGAGAGTGTTGGTATTAAAAAAAATTTTTTTTGTTGGCATCAGTCTCCGTGTAAACAAAACCATGAGCAACCACAAGAAAATGTGTCTCCACCAAGAACCATCAGGATGTTTGAGACCTCCAGAAAAACCTTATCTCAGAGTCCCACAGTGGGGCTGGAGATGGAATGGATGACATAGAAATGGAAGGTCCTGTGCCCAGATTTTTTGGTTCTGTTGCTCTTTTTGGGGTGCTCAAGCCCCCTCCAGGTCTTTCTATCTCCACCTTCTTTCATAAGATTCCCTTCACTCTGCCCAAATTTTGGCTGAGTCTCAGCATATGTTTTGGCACCCTTTTGGGTAGAGTCTTTCAGAGGCCCTCTGTGGTAGGCTCCTGTCCTGTTCCCTGTTTTCTCCCTCTTCCAATGTCTGTCCTGTTTGCCTTTCTGAATGAAGACTGAGCGTCTTACCCAGGGTCTTCCTTGATTAGCTTCTTTAGGTGTACAGATTTTGTGAGACTGATACTCCAACCAAGGATCATGGATGGAGATAATCTAGAACCCCTGCTCAGATGTAGCCCATGGCAGCTCAATGTCCAAGAGGTTTACCTAGCAATGGGAATAGGGATTGTCTTGGACATGAATTCAGGAGCTGGCTCTTTGATCACCTCCAAATGAGGGGGGGAGCAGCCTTGCCAATCCACAGAGGAAGACAACGAAGCCAGTCCTGATGAGACCTGACAGACAAGGGTCAGATGGAAGGGGAGGAGGACCTCCCCTATCAGTGGCTTGGGAGGAGAAGAGGGAGGGAGGGTCGGATTGGGAGGGGATGAAAGAGGGGGCCACCGCTGGGATACAAAGTGAATAAACTGCAAATAAAAAAAAAAGAAAGAAAGAAAGAAAGGAAGGAAGGAAGGAAGGAAGGAAGGAAGGAAGGAAGGAAGGAAAGAAAGGAAAAATTGCAAAGAAAATGTGAGTAGAAAGAAGAGACACAATCTTTAGTCAAAATAATTGAAAAGTATTGGATATCTTATTAATGACATAAGTAAAATCAGTCAGAAAGCAATCGCCTTTTTAGGGTTACCTATAATGGATTACTACAACCCACTGGACAATGTTTAGAAAATGAAAAATAACACATATTCTGAATTCAATTGACAGTCATAATTCACAGATTAAAGAGTTCAACTAACCCAGGGAAAAATTATCTTAATTTCTCACTAAAAGTATTATTTATGTTTAAGTGAATTTGTGCTCTTCAGCATTTCAAAAACTTAAATAATCAATTCTAAAAATAAATTTAAAAAGCCTGAAAAAGGAGACTCAAAATAAGTAGACTCAACAGACAAAAATGACCCTGCCCGGTTTTGAAAAAATTTGTAAAAAACTGATTCTCATATATGTGTATGCATATATGTAAATATATATAAATATATGTATATATAAACATATATCTGAGAGATATAGGTGATGGTAATAATGATAATAAAATATGTAACCCGTTACTGGCAAGAGACAACACAATGAAACAATTCTAAAACTAATAGCTGTATAGGCAATAGACATACAGATAGATGACAAATGATAGGTTTATATGTATATATTGAAAACTTAGATTGAACGTGTATATTGAAATTGAAAATTATTAAATTATTTTAAAACCATAAAATCTAAACATTTGAAGTATTTTGGTTCATGTATTCAACCAAAGAATAACACCTGTGCTTTTAAAAACCCTGCCATGGCTGGTATTGATTTCATCACAGTAAACGCCCAGACCATGCTCACACAGGCTTACGTGAGTACAGTGTATTTGTACACAGTTTCCCTTAATAGAGGTGCAAGTATAAACAATAGCTGTGTTTGACAACAAAGATTTACATTGTTCGTCAGGAGCAGAACCATTCTGCTGTCTAAAGCTAGCCTGGCTGAACTGAGCTCGAAGACTCTCATTCATCAATGAGTGTGTGGCATTTCAAGTGGGATTTCATGTAACTCTCATCTAATGTCCATGTAATAAGCCTCTTCTGAGTGAACCATGTATGATATTTTTCATCATTATTGATTACTCTCCCCACTGATAGCCAAATATGCAAAATATTCATGAAAGGGAAGAAAGCCAGTGTGTGATGGCAGATGGAGTGCTCATATTACCTGCTCTTTATTTCTTCATGCACCTTGCAAAGGCGGTACAAAGCTAACAGCGTGAACTTCTCCATGGGATAGTGAACCAAGCTCGCAGCACTAACTCAAACTGTGATGAGGAATTTTCTCCTCTATTCAGTTAAAATTCATTGTTTTCAGAACCAACAAGATACAACTCCATTTGTGGTAATAAAAACAAAACAGTAACTAAAATATTTTATTTTATTTTATTTTATTTTATTTTATTTTATTTTTTTAACTAAAATATTTTAAACAACTTCGGTATACATACAATTACCATCAATTGTGGGGGAAACCAGATTCATCTACTGGAGATGCCTGTGCTTATTTCCACTAAAGCAATTATATCTTGTTAAAATATGTGATACTGCAGAATGAGCACTGTCTCAGCATTTTACAGGGTTGGTCAATATTTTGATGTTATAGTGGCCAAATATATATGTATGTATATATATATGTGTGTGTGTGTGTGTGTATATATGTATGTATATATATGTGTATATATATGTATGTATATATATGTAGATATATATGTATGTATGTATATGTAACAGCATGATAGAAGTTTGTTTAGAACCATTTGTTAAAAAAGAATTTTCAAAATCAAACATTCTAAACCTAGTACAGCCCAAAGATTTTCTAACTGATACATGCTGAAGAATGATGGCAGAAAACTATTTTGTTTTCCATAGCTAAGCCATTAGCTTTCTATAGGCTCAGAGGCCTAATAAGAGGGTGGAAACAGTACAGCTTTTCTAACATGGGGTTGCATTGCTCCAGGTAACGTGTGTTTACATTGTGCACCGCAAGGGATGATCAGGGGTTGGAAAAACGTGCTCTGACCGGGAAACTTAAAGGGAAATGGATGAAACGTATGTAGAAAGTCCAAAGAAACTAGAACTAATACAAGTGGATTCATGTGCATATCTGCAAGTCATAGAAAGAAAACAGAAAAATAAGCAGAAAGGACATTTGAAGAAAAAGTGCTTGAAAAGTTACAAATTCTTGGGACAGACATATACATCCAAACTCAAGAATCTCAACAGCACAGAGGTCACCGCAAGGGTTACTACACTTGCATGACAGGGTTCCCCCTCGTCTGCCGTTTCCGGTGAGTTCCAGGGCCCCTCGTCTGGTCCTGGAAATCAGGCCCTTGTGCTTGTCCAGAGTCCTTTACCAACTGAGCCATCTCTCTCCTGAGCCCAGACATAAAGGGCTTGTAATACATTGGTAGATTCACAGTTTTTGGTGAAGACAACCACATTGTAACATACCAATATTTTGTTCTCCCATCAGACAGAATGACTTGTGTTTAGCATTACATCATTTTTTCTGGTGAATAAAAATCTTAAGTATCTCGTGCTTGCTTTGCAAATATTTTTTTTTACTTAAAATTTTATTTTTTTATTATTAGTTATAGCTTATTAACATTGTATCCCAGCTGTACCCCACTCCCTCATTCCCTCCCAATTTCATCCTCCCTCCCACATTCTCCCTACCCTTTTCCAAGTCCACTGATATCCACCTCCTCCCCTTTCATCTGACCCTAGCATATCAGGTATCTTCAGGGCTGGCTGCAAAGTCCTCCTCTGTAGCCTAGCAGGGCTGCTCCTCCCTCGGGGGGTGGGGAGGGGAGGTCAAAGGGCCAGCCATTAAGTTCATGTCAGAAACAGTCCCTGTTCCCCTAACTAGGGTACCCACTTGGATACTGAGCTACCATGGGCTACATCTGAGCAGAGGTTCTAGGTTATATCCATGCATGGTCCTTGGTTGGAGAATCAGTCTCAGATAAGCCCCTGTGGCCAGATATATTTGTCTCTAGGTCATATTAACTCCCCCTTCTTTCATATGATTCCCTGTACTCTGCTGAAGGTTTGGTTATGAGTCTCAGTATCTGCTTTGTTACACTGCTAGGTTAGCAAGTATTTTATTGAGAATTTTTGCATCTATGTTCATAAGGAAAAAATGTTCTGGAATTCTTTTCCTTTTTGAGGGTCTTTATGTAGTTTTGTTATCAATGTAACTGTGGTCTCATGAAGTGAATTGGGCGATGCTCCCTATTTCTATTTCATAATTCCAGGAGCATTGTAATTAACTCTTCTCTGAAAGTCTGGTAGAGTTCTAGGCTAAAATATCCACATCCGGTCCTGTGTCTTCTTTTTTGTGTATTGGGAAACTTTTAATTAGTGCTTCCATGTCACTAGGGCTTAGAAGTATGTTTAATTTGCTTATCTGATCTTGATTTAAATTTGGTAAGTGATATGTATTGAGAAAATGTCCATTTCTTTTAGATTTTCTGATTTAGTGTATTACAGGTTTTTAAAGTGTGTCTTTATGACTCTCTGGATTTCCTCAGTGTCTGTTGTTATGTCCTGCTTTTCATTTCTAATTTTGTTGATTTGGATCTCCTCTCTCTGCCTTTTAATTAACTTGGATAAGGGTTAGTCAATCATATTGATTTTCTCAAGGAATCAGCTCCTTGTTTAGTTGATTCTTTGCATTGTTTTTGCTATTGCTGTTGGTTCTGTTTATTGATTTCCACCACCAGCTTTGTTTCTTGCCATGTACTTTTAAGTGTGACTCTTCATTTTGTTCTGGAGCTTTTGCCAGTGTGAACTCTTTCCTGTTTTTTTTTTTTTTTTGTTTTGTTTTTTGTTTTTTGTTTTTTATCATGCACATTTATTTAATAATACTTTTTCACTACATAGTATGAGGACTTAATTCCAAAGAGCCAGCCTATCCCGATCCTAGTCAGGCAGCTTCCATCAGTACCAGTCAATCCCAGTCAAGGTCAAATATCCACAGTGGGAATTCCTCTTTCTGGCATTAAGTCCGAGCTCCCCTTGGGGTCACCAACATTTTGTGAAGGTGGTGACCCCAGTATGCTGGAATTGTTGAATTTGCAGAATAAACACTCTTTGCTTTTATATTTATATTTTACTTGAGTCTGGGTCTTTCCTTCAGCGAATTCCAGACCCTAACTTGTGGTGCATTGGCTGGGAATCTGATGATAAGCCCTGCTCAGGCAGTAGAGCATTTAAAGGGAAACTTTAACTTCCCTGCAGATTGGTATGTAAGTCAGGAGGGCTTCCTCATCAGATATATTTGTCAGCGTTTCTGTTTATTGGAATTAGCTTGTGTTTCTGTTTTTTATTTTCTTTGGTATTGGAATAGGCCATCAGGGTGAGTGTACAAGCTGGAGATCTCCCCCTCCCACCCCCCACACTACCTGAGGTGTCAGAGGATGCTCTCCACCCCTCTTCGGGAGAACTTGAAGGTTCTCATTTGGTGTTGGTTTTTTTTCATGCTGAATATCTCTAGTCTACCAAGCCTTCAGTCATTGCTTATGTTTTCCCTGGAAAATCTGTCTGTCTGTGTCTGTCTGATTGTAATAACTGTTGTTACTGTTTTATTGTTATGGTTGTCAGATTAATTGTCATTTTATCATGGAGCAAACACTTCACTTACCCTCTTAAGCCATCTGTGTTCCCCAGGTCAGATGTGACTCACATCTGTGGTGGGGGGACCAGCAGAGCAGGGGCGGGCAGCAGCTGGGGAGTGCGTAGGCACTCTGCTAGGGCCCCCTTCTAACCAAACCCAGCCAGAGGCCATCCATGTGTGTCCAGGGGGTACAGACACCCCTAGGTAATAGCATGTGAAGTGGGTGGGACTTTCAGCTGCAAGGCTTGTACCCCTGGCTATGTCAGGCCTTAGGGAGGGGGAGAGAGAGCTCAAGGCTGTAACTAGCCCAACTTGTGCACCACGATTGGTGAGCCCAGCCTCCAGAAGCTGAAGCCAGTGAGCTTCCACCATGGTGGTGCCCACTTCTCTTCTGGCAATGGGCAGAGGAGAGCAGAGGAGAGCAGAGGAGAGGGGGCACCAGGGTGTAGCTGCTGCCACAAACGCCTGTGTCCACTGCAATGAAGCAACACTGTTGGCAAGCCCCAACTTCTGACTGAATTCAACAGATAGAACACATTACCCTTGAAATTACAGCTGGAGAAATTAAAGAAACTTTTATCTGTCTGTTTTAAAGTTGTGTATGACCACTGAATGTTTATTTTTGACTGGTCTTAACCCGAATTGGGTCATCCAGTATATCCTTGTTGTTGTTTTTTAGTGGAGGCACTTAGTACAATGAAATTAGAGCTCTTAGAACCACCTTTATTGTGTCACTCAAGTTTGGGTATGATGTGTATTAATTTTCATTCTATTCTAGGAAGTTGTTAATATTTTTTCTTTATGTCTTGACTTATTTTTTATTCAATAGTGAGTTCTTCAGGTTTCAAGAGTTTGTAATCTTTCTGTTGTTTCTGTTGTTGCTCTACAGTTTTAATCTATGGCAGTCTGATAAAATGCAGGGAATTATTTCTTGAGACCTACTTCTTGTTTAAGCATGTGTTCAGTTTTATAGAAAGATCAATAAAGTGTTGGGAAGATAGTATATTCTTTTGTGCTTGAATGAAATGTTCTGTAAGTATATGTTATGTCAACTTGGTTCTGAACATTAATTATTTCCCTGTTTGGTTTTTGTCTGGATGATCTGTCAATTGAAAACTGTTTGTAAGAATTAAGTTTAAAAATGAGTCACATTATATTCAAGGTACTTTATAATAATCATTTCTATCTTTGCAATTTAAGAAGTATATACTTAGTCATCAATCTCTGTAGAAATATTAAAATTTAAAGATAATTTTGTTGTTTTGCTGCTGATTTAAAGAACTCATAAAAACAATTTAGTGTAAAAATTTTTGAGAAGAGAAAAATGTATGTAAAATGGAATCACTAAACATTTAAAAATTACTTCATGTTCTTTTTATTCAATATATAAGATTCTGGTTTGGGAAGAGATACATAATTTGGGTAAATGGAATTCCTAGAACCAAAATAATACATTTCTATTTATTCTACCTTAAATGGTAAAGTGAAAGTTGGTTCAAAATGCAGAAATTTTAATTAAATGGAGTTTGTCATCACTCATCATGATGCAGGAAAAACAGGTTGAGCCTCCCTTCTTAATTGCTCTGTTTTTTTCTTGGTTTTAATACTTTTAGTAGTTAACATTCAAATTACTTATAATTATTAACTTTATAAAAACTGCTTAATGTCAAGAAGGTCTTTAAAGTGTACAAGAATTTATAAAATTTGGAAAAAATGGATTAGATGGGAAATTAAATTGTGAAAGTTCCATTAAATATTACAAGTACCCATACTGGAATTTGCTAACCTTTCTAATTTGTATAAAGGAAAACATTCTGAAACAGATATTTTCAGTTTAAGGTTTTAATAATTTCAGTCCAAGAATGAAATCACCTAATGCAGGCTCTGAGTAGTTTATTTCAAACATCCAAGTTCATCATCTATATCATTCTTCTAGAATATGTTCCTTATCTAATATGTTACTTCCAGAAATACTTCTGTAAAATAAATTTTATATTTAAAAAAACACTTAAGAAAACTAGACGGGTATATGAAATGCAATGCAATATTAACCTATCATTTACCTTGACATTGTACCTAAAAAAGAAGGGTTCTGAAAATAAAACAAAAGGGGTATACAGACAGAGAGCAAAGTGAATTTCAATCATAATGAGCAACATTGAACTGGGGCAAACACATGTTGGACATACTCTTTTAGGGCGGAGGTTAAGACTTCACTGGGAGAAACACCTGGTTAAGCTGGACATTAATATTCTGCTCTCAGCTGTTATCAGATATCACTGGAAGAAATATTCAAATGAAATATCAGTACTGGGTGTTTTGTAAAACCAAAGCATATTTTCTCACTATGTCTTTCATAGAGTTCCCAAGGAAGATGCTTTCTGAGTTAAGAACAATAAAATGCTTTTTTGGGTCCTTCATTTGGTTAATTAGAACTATGTAATTTACATATATAATCTCCATATACATTTGTGAGTGTGTGAAAGAGCAAGTATGTATGTCTGTTTCTGTTCTTCTTAGGGATCCGGGGGAGAAAAAAACCAGAGAGGATTTAGAGAGTATGTATATGACAGTGATGAAAGGTAAAACTCACAGAATACATAACCACATGACTTCTTTATTGTCTATGTTTCCTCTTACATGTCATTGGAACATATATGGGAAGAAACAAACATGAATATCCTTGGAAAAAAATTCTACAGTGTTTTAACACATAGCAGATACTTTCTGGAGTCTCATATCACAGAGGTCATTAGGCTTTTAAAGTAGCTTATGAGTAATTATTTGATTGACAGGGACAGAGAAAACTAAGTCTATAATTTCCAGTAAACAAATCAGTTCTAACAACCAGCTACTGGTTTTCTTTCATGTGTTACAAGAAATTTTACCCATGTGCCATGTTTTTAGCTTAATAAAGAGAAATTATGTGGTAACTCAAATACTTAGCAAGAGAGTTGCAGAAATTTCTAGCAGTATGTCATACTGCATGTAACAATGCCCAAGAGGGAAGCTGCTATGTGGGATCCTAGTTATCTAAGCATAAAAATTTACAAATATGGTTTGCCAATTATACTGTAATTCCCTTAATAGATTCCCAGAAAGATTCAAGAGCTCTAAGAAACAGCAAGAATACTTTACTAAATCAAAAACCATATGGCACATGAAAATAAACTTTCATTCTGTGTGATACCATGGGAATGGGTAAAAAGTCTACAAATTAAAAGAAAATGTAAGCTACATAGCTGAGAATTATTATTTAGATAAAAAAATATCAGAAACCAATTTTAAAAGCATTAAACCATCCAATTTGATATGGACAAGTGACATGGTCATTTTACTATCCAGGGGAAGAGGTAAACAAAAGCTACCATAAATGGTTCAATACTTTCAGCTGTGAGAGAAATGTAAATTAAATCCCAATACTATATCAGTATACACACTGCAGAGCAGATAGAATCAGATGTAGAAACATAACCAAAGCTGTTGATCTGAGGATTCAGAGAAATTGAATTATTCACATACTACTTGTGAATGAAAAATGACTATTACTCCTGCAGTCGGTCTACCATGCCTCCCAAACTAAACTAGAACTTCCCAAGAGGGCCAGCTTCTTCCATGTAGCCTCCTCCTGCTCCAACAGATATCTAAATTCCAGTCTCCAGAACTTGCAAACATATGACTTTCTGTACTTAGAAAATGTATTTTGTACAGTTTGTTTAGCTTCTTGAAATAGGAAACTGACTCTGATTAGGTTTTGGTCCATATTTGTTCACAAAAGTACATACAACATAAAGCAGGAGACAGAAGGGCTAATTAAGCAGGAGACAGAAGGGCTAAATCAGAAGCAATGATTTGCTTCTGATAAAATAGAAGTGAGGAAGAAAAGCACCAGAGTGAAATATGAGGATGTTGGGCTGATGGGATTGAATATGGGGAAGGATTATGTATGATTAAAGAATAGGTATAGACCTAAATGCTAGAGAAAGCCAGCAAGCAGATTTTCCACCAAAAGCTCCACAAAGCACATCTATCTATTCATGCCTTGCCTTCGGTCCTATCAAAACTGCAGCCTGAAAACCTATAAGATAACAAAGTTTTCTTTAGTTTAGCACAAGTGGTAATTTTATATGAAAAAATGATAAAAAATATATAACACACTCATCTATGTTTGGGCTATTTTTCAAAAAGATGAGGCCACCAAACAAACACAGTATCATTATTTGTAACTTAACTATTAGGGTCAACCCAATCTCCTGTGCTGAGGTTAATCACGGTCCAGGTATGGAGTTCCACTCAGTAATAAAAATAACAAAGTACTGATGCAAAAAACATGATCTTTCCTACTTGAGTTGTTTCAATTTAAAAATGTCAGTTTCAAAATGTAACGTATGACCTCACTCCTAAACATTAATATTTTCTTTATACCATTTTAGTTAGTTATGGTGTATGTGTGTGTGTGTGTGTGTGTGTGTGTGTGTGTTGGAAGTGGCATGACATCTTCCAAATGTGGAGATCAGAGGACAACTTGTGGGAACTGATTCTCCCCTTACACAATGTGCATTAGAGGATTGGATCTTGGATTATTAGGGTTAATGTTAAGTGCCTTTGCCTACTGAGTCATCTTTCTGATGCTCAACAATATCTTGGAATGACACAAATTTAGAATGGCAAACATATTCATGTTTGCCAGGGATCAGAGATGATGAAGGAAGTGGAATTTTTGTGGTAAAATATTGATAAACCATTAATGGAAATTCCACAGATAAAATAATTCAAGTTTTATTTAAACTGATAAAAATAGTCATGTTTTCACTGATTCAGTTTGTTACCTTTCTTTCTAATACCCACTCCTTGGGTTACCTTTAAATAGGTCATACAGAGCCAAAACTGTTCAGATAGACTGCAGTGACACCAACTGATGCGACGTTTGGGCAGCGACATGAGAAATCTCGGTGAATAGCAGCTCCCCTAGATGATTCATGCATAAAGACCCACGTGTGGAAAACGTGTTTGGTGAACTTTTTCCTGAATTTGGTCTTAGTACATGATTCTCATGACTGAAATGACATAAACAAAGTATAAGAACTAACCAAGTTTTAAATTACTTTATTTATTCACTTTACACCTAGCCATAGCCTCTCCCTCCTCTCCTCCCAGCCCCACCCTCCCTTCCCTGTTTCTCAGAAAAGGAGAACCCCCTTACCCACCCATCCCAGCTCATCAAGAGGCATGAGAATTGAGTCTGCCTCTGCTCCTGTGGCCTGGTCAGGCCATCCTGTCAGGAGAAAGTGATCAAAATGCAGGCAACGCAGTCCATGTCAGAGACAGCCCGCCCCACTCCCCCCAAAAATTTATAGATATATTTTTCTTATTTACAACATTGTTGAAAAAGTAAAAGGTCATTTTCATCATTTTGATTTTGACCATAAATCATACCTCTATATTTAAATGCAGATGTTTCAAATCTGAGAAAATTAAAAACCTTATATAAAGGCTTTGTAGTAATATGTATTTTCATATAGTAATTCAACATTGAAAGAATAAAATTGAGAAAAGAACTAAAATGAACATATCTTGTTCAATGATCAAGCGTATGGTCTTTGACTCCACTAAGACTCTGTAATTAGCTTCACTATCAACTACCTGGTGAAATGGAGGACTGGTAGTCTTAATTTGGCTTTCTGAATGACAGTACAAATAAAGTATATAGTCCTTCCTAATTTCACTATTATCCTTTATATTTTGGTTGCCTTTATGTTCATAAATAGCACTGTAACTTTAAACTATTTTGTAACAATTAATCTATGTTCTAAATTTTGGCTACGAATACAAAATATTCTTACTAAAATATTAAAAACTATTACTTCTAAATGAGAACTACATTATTGAAAAGTTTAAATTATAAACTAAAAAGTTTTACAAACTTAAGTACAAGAATCTCTATTGAAAGATGTAATTGATTTGAACTATATTCTTTCTTTAGCTTCACTTTTACATGTTCCTCAGAAGCCAACAAACAAACAGAATACTTATCTAAGGGCTGAATATCAATTTACTGTGAATTCTTCTGGGCAGTTCCCAAAGCTAATAGAGAGCAAATCATAAAATTTTAAATCATCAATTTCAATTTTATATGTTAAAGTCAACAAGATATCATCCAATTTTTCTAGAAGCTGAGGTCCAGAATATCCAATGGCAACCTTGATCTTCCAATCAACTCACTCTCTGCCCTTGAAGAACATATTTAATTAGCCTCCATCAAACATTATGCATCTATAAAATGGAAATAATGAATATTCATTTTCCTCATGGGATATTTGAAGGAATGCATTATTTTAAGATAGAAAAATATTTGTGGATGGTAGTTATATGTCAAATCACTGAGTGGGGACTAAGTCAGATGAGTGGTTCAGCTGTGTATTAATAAGCACTAAGCAATGCTTGAGAATAACAATATTAATAATATCCACCAGAAGAAGAATCCTAAATATACTGAATGATGTCAAGACATTAAAACACTCTGGTGGAAAATAAATGGGACCTCATGAAACTGAAAAGCTTCTGTAAAGCAAAGGACACCATCATCAAAACAAAACGACTGCCTACAGATTGGGAAAGAATCTTCACTAACCCTTTTTCTGACAGAGGGCTAATATCCAGCATATATAAAGAACTAAAGAAGCTGAAAAGCAGCAAACCAAGTAATCCAATTAAAAAATGGGGAACAGAGCTAAACAGAGAATTCTCTGTAGAGGAATATTGAATGGCAGAGAAACACTTAAAGAAATGCTCAACCTCATTAGCCATCAGGGAAATGCAGATCAAAACGACCCTGAGATTTCACCTTACACCCATCAGAATGGCCAAGATGAAAAACTCAAGGGACAACACATGCTGGAGGAGTTGTGGAAAAAGGGGAACCCTCCTCCACTGCTGGTGGGAATGTAAACTTGTATAACCACTCTGGAAATCATTCTGGCGCTTTCTCAGACAACTAGGAATAGCGCTTCAATGGACTATGGAAGGGGCATTGTAAGAGAAGAGAGAGGGAGGGTCGGATTGGGAGGGGTTGAGAGAGGGGGCCACAGCTGGGATACAAATTAAATAAAATATAAATAATAATAATAATAAATGGAATAAAAAAAAGAGTTGAAGTGATCTTGTAAGTTAACACTTCCTTAGTTGAGCCTCAGACAACACAAGTGTTTAGGAGATTACCTTGATTTCAACCTAATAAAAATTTAAAAACCAGCTAAGTCATCTTAAACTTTTTACCACAAACAGTGACATCAGTAAGATATTCTATCCAATCCACAGGTGTATGTGTGTTGCTTTACAATGCGAAAGTAGTTGTAACATGGTCACTCAGCAATAAGTAGTTAACACAATAGATCAAACTGATGGGAATATACAAGTGCCTATAGATATGATAAGAAATAGGATCCATGTTACATTATAATATTTTTAATACAATTGTAAACACTTTTGCATAACCACCGTCATAAATTATGAGCTTTCACAAAGCAGCAGCATTGTCTTTTGGAATGTCTGTTTCAGGTAAACATTATATTCATAATAGTGACTGTAACATTCACAGGACAAATTCCTGTGGATAATCATAAAGATTTTATGGAATTGTTTTGAAAGTTTAATTAATATAATGTTTATGCTTTGCAAAATTTTATCAGTTTTTTTCATCATAAATTCTTTCAGAGATTTAGTGATTAACTATAATGAAACTAGAAGTCATACATAAATGAGTTGTCTTAGGTCAGTTCAAATAGAAACTGACAAGAAGAAAGTTCCTAATACTCTGGAGTACAAGATTGACAACAAGAAACATTTGCCTTTGGATTTTTCAGCTAAAAGTTCTTTTTCCCTCTGGGGTCTTCTTTTTCTTTTTACATTGTTATTGTTATTATTATTATTATTAATTACAATTTATTCACTTTGTGTCCTGCTGAAGCCCCTTCCCTCATTTCCTTCCAGTCCCACCCATCTTCTCTTTTCCCTCCCAATACCCCTCCCCTAGTCCACTGATAGGGGAGGTTCTCCTCCACTACTATCTGACCCTAGCTTATCAGGTCTCATCAGGACTGTCCAGATCTTCTTTCTCTCTGGCCTAGTAAGGCCACCCTACCAGGGGGAGGTGATCAAAGAGCAGGCAACCGAAGTTCATGAGAGAAACAGCCCCTGCTCTCCTTACCAGTGAACCCCCATAGAGACTGAGCTGCCTATAGGTAGCATCTGAGCAGGGTTTCCAGGTCAACTTCATGCATGGTCCTTGGTTGACTCATCAGTCTCTGCAGGATCCCCTGGGCCCAGACTTTTTGGTTCTGTTGCTCTCAGACTTTTGGTTCTGTTGGTCTCCTTGTGGAGCTCCTGTCCCCTTCAGGTCTTTCAATCTTCCCCTTCTTCCATAAGATTCCCTGTACTCAGCCCAAAGTTTGGCTATGAATCTCAGCATCTGTTTTTTTTTTTTTTATTACAGTTTATTAACTTTGTATCCCAGCTGTACCTGCTCCCTCATTCCCTCCCAATCCCACTCTCCCTCCCTCATCTCCTCCCTGCCCCTTTTCAAGTTCACTGATAGAGGAGGAGCTCCTCCCCTTTCACCTGACCCTGGTTTATCAGGTCAGCAGCTGTTTTGGTACCCTGCAGGGTAGAGTCTTTCAGAGGTCCTTGTGGTAAGCTGCTGTCCTTTTCCCTATCTTCTCCTGTATCCGATGTCTATCCTGTTTGCCCTTTTGAATGAAGATTAAGCATTTTCCTTAGGATCCTCCTTGTTTAGCTTCTTTAGGTGTGCAGTTTTAGTATGTTTCTCCTATATTATAGGCTAATATCCACTTATAAGTGAGTATATACCATGTGTGTCTTTCTGATAGAATTTCAATGGTTACTGAAACAAATACTTGGCATGTTAGCAGAATCCCAATGCCAGGTTATAGTAGGCGGGAGGAAGAAGTGTTAACAGTGTGGAGGACAACCGGTGCATGTTCTCAGCTCCAGGACACAGAAGAGGATTGGGTGACACTGAAGCTATAAAGTGCTGTAGTGGACAAGACAGCATTCTATAACAGTATATTGAAATCTGAACCTGTCAAACCTATGAATGTGACAAATTTGGAAATGAGGTATTTTAAAATACAATCATGTTCAAATGAGGTCATACTAAATAAGAATGGAAACTTGTCCTGTATGCATGCTGTCCTAGAAGAAAGTCAAAGCAGGAAGAAGAGAGCTACCTGAAAATTTCGACATGCAGGAGAAAGATAGCCGTGGGAGACCCAGCAGGGGTTATTCTGGGGAGCTGTCAGCTAAAGGATTCCAGCAGCTGGAAGCCAAAGAGAGAGATCTTCAGATCTGTAGAAGGAGCATTGCCCTTCGGGCTCTATTTCAGGATTCTAGCCTCCAGAAATGTAATAAGGTACAACATTGTTTTAAACCATCTACTTGTGGGACAGAGTATGGTTAACCTTTTAAGCCAGTCTGTAGATACTAATGCAAAGGTTAAAAAAATACGTAGGAATTGAAAATCACAATATTTTCAGTGTGCAGACAGTTGGGAAGCTGAGGGTTGAACTGAGAAGAAAGAAAGGGGCAAAGGACAGATCAAGAGCAGAGCTCAAACTGGAAATCACTCCTTTGCATGATCACCAAGATTGCTGTTTAGCTAAGACCTCAGCCCGAGGTCAGCAACTGAGATGGGTATTTGGAATTGGTTTTGAGATTTTTCAGATCTCATTATACTACATTTCAAAACAACAACAAAAAAGCTGACAGGTTATAGGTAGCAAAAGTATGTAGATAATAGAATTTGTAATTTAAAATCCCACGAGCTCTGCAAGCTGCAAAGTCAATGCCAGGTTGGTCATTGACCAGTATTTTTGTTGTCCCTTCGTAATGGCCAATTCTTCCTAAGTTTATATATTTACACATGGTAAATGGCTCTTCCTTGTATGCCAGTGGAAGACATACAATCTGTTTTTAAACTGTAGGTCCATTTGAAAGAGCTATTTAGAAAGAAAGAAAGAAAGAAAGAAAGAAAGAAAGAAAGAAAGAAAGAAAGAAAGAAAGAAAGAAAAATGGGCACAGAACTGCACACCCACTACTTGGGAGACTGAAGCAGGAGGATCATAGTGTGTTGCAGAAAAATCTGGACTCCATAATGAGGCTGAGGTCATCCTGGACCAGAGCAAGGCACTGTTGAAAGAAGCAGAGAGAGAGAGAGAGATAGAGAGAGCAAAGAGAGCCCTAAGAAGTATACTGTGCTTGAAATTCAAGGGACCCTAATTCTTCCCATAGGGGCTGAAGGATTTGTACTTGCTGGCCATTCCTCCTGATTCTCTATCCAGGGCAATCTAGACATTGTTTCCAGAAGCAGTCTCCAAGGACTATTCACTGAATGTTAGAAGTAATTGCAGAGTGAAGTATCCCAGAAGGATAAAGACAAACATGGTATATACTTGCTTACATAGACCTACAAGATATGATAAACATAATGAAATCTACACACCTAAAGAAGATAATCAAGAAAGTGGACACGGGAGAAGATGATCAATCCTCATTTAGAAAGACAAATGGGATGTGCATCGAACGTATGACAGGAGTCTACCGCAAAAGGCATCTGAAAAACTCTACCTAGCAGTGTTTCAAAGCAGACACTAAGACTCATAACCAAAACCTCGGCAGAGTGTTTGAATCATATGAAAGAAGGGGAGTTAGTATGACATGGAAAGGATAGGAGCTCTACAAGGATCAAATATATCTGGGCACAGGGTATTTTCTGAGACTGACACTCAACCAAGGACCATCTAGAACTTCTGCTCGGATGTGGCCCGTGGTAGCTCAGTAACCAAGTAGTTTCCCAAAGTAAGGGGAACAAGGACTATTTCTAACAGGATCTCATGGGAAGGCTCTTTGACCTCCCCATCCCCCCCCAGGGGAGGAGCAGTCCTGTTAGGCCACAGAGGAGGACTTTGCAGCCAGCCCTGAAGATACCTGATAAAACAGGGTCAAATGAAAGGGGAGGAGATCCTCCCCAATCAGTGGACTTGGAAAGGGGCAGGGAGGAGACCAGGGAGGGAGTGTGGGGTTGGGGAGGGAATGAGGGAGTGGGATACAGCTGGGACACAGAGTTAACAAAATGTAACTAATAAAAAAAATAAAATTAAAAAAAAGAAGTAATTGCAGGGTCTGGTAAAGCAGACAGAAGTGCTAATGAAATCCTTGGTAGCATTAAGAGCTGATAGTATGCAGAGCTGTGATAGTCAGATAAAAGAAGGGAAGTCTTTGGTCTACACCATGATCACACTGAGGCTAAAGCATTGTTTTGTTGTGTATACCATATCCTAAAAGGCACATGTGTTACCCTCTGGAAGATTTTGACCCCGGGAGTACAGTTCATATTAATGATAGTACAGTATGGTACAGTCTATGCCCGTGCCATGATGGGGTTCTCTCCACTTGTGGGTACATTTTAAATTCTATTTCAGGGAATTGTTTCATTTCTAAAGAGGAATAAAACATTTACTTTGCTTCGGTCACCTTTGGCACCTAAGGTTACATTTCAGAAGGCCAAGCAATCTCTACTATGCAGATGAAAGCACACCCACTTTGCCAGGGCGTAGGAACAGGGAAAGAGCTCTGGTTTAGGCCACACAGTTGAAGTTGCTAGTCCTTCCTGCTGTCCTTCAAAGGGAACTATGTGTATCTCTGTGTCATCGTTGCTATTCCTAAGAGTCAGTCTTATTTTACCCTTAGATCAGAAATTCTCTCAGTCATTCACTTTTTCTAAATAGAATTCGAAGTTTTACACTTTTCCTCCAGAGGGCTATTTCTTCCATCTTTTCAAATTTCTGGGTAGAGATGGCCAGGCACAGTTTTAAATGGATAAATATCTTCTCATTTTTCTGCAACATTATATTGTTAGTGTGTTTCATCTCTCTGAGAAACAATGAATGTTTAAGTGCATAAATATCCCAGTTAATTATTGTGGTGATTAGTATTAATTGTGTCAACGTTTAGTGTCTGAGAAAAAAATCATGACAGACTATGGACAGAACATAGATTTAAGTTTTACATCAAATTCCGTGTTCCATTATGATAGCAGCTCTTTGAAGTTTCTATAGTAACAGAGAACATCAAAGATACGTTACAAATACATAAATCAAGAGACTTTTCAAACTCATTGGTGGGAACATCAGGTAGGCAGGTTATAGAAAAATATGGAAATCTCAGCTTTAGGCCTTTGACATTGTTTGATGATGTTCTTGACATTTTTGTTGGCAGAAACAAATCTGTTTGTATATTTAAATCTATTTACCTAGTAGTCATAAGGAGTTTAATTGAAACTCAGAGCTGAGCAAGGGTAGCTATGAATGGGCCTAAAGATAACTAAACTAGGCTATTGACCTGTAATGGCACAACTCCTCCATGTTCACAGAAGTATAATACATTAATCAGGCTTGTTAATATATGTTAAGTATAGTAAGTTAATCAGACAGTTCAATGTAGGGTGCATTTATTTATTTTTATTTCCTACAAGCTTATCTTCTCAATTGTCAGTTCCTAGACCCCGTAAAGGAAGGCTTCCAGCCAGTATTGGGAGAGACTGTGAGTACGCTTGGGGGATTGTTTTGACTGCATTGGTTGCTGTGGGAAAACCCGTCTGAGTATTCCAGTGTGGGGGTGGGGACTAGCAGGATCCTGCAATCCTGGACTCCATACAATAAAGGGGCAAGCTGAGCACTAGCAAGCATGCACGCCCTCCTCTATTCCTGATAATTCCTCCGGTTTCTGTCTCTGTAACTTCCTTACTATGATGCATTGGAGTCTGCAGCTCGAGGCAGAAATATCCTCCCTTTTCCTTAAGTTGCTTTTATAAGTATATTTTAATACAGTAATAGGAAAAGAAATGAAGACATTTACAGTTTCTCAGCAACTCAAAGTTCCACAATGGAAATGCTTAGGGATGTTCTTCATGCATATTATTAAGCATATTCAAGGTAAAACTGAAAGGTCTGTACCACTCACACAGAGTGTCAATGATTCCCGTGTGTAACCAGATGGAAAACGTTCTCTTGAAGCTATAAGAAGTACCTGCTGAATACTGGCACAGTACAAAGCCTAGAAATTTATGGATCTGCCTCAAAAAAATCAGAATAACATCCATGAAAATTCAGGCCAACAGTATTGAAACTTTGTCATGAATTGCTACACGGAAGCCTTGTTGAGTCTAGAATGTATATATCGAAGAGCTTACTACAATAATTATTGTTTGCTATTCTGTTGAAGAGCTGGCTATAGCAACAGCTATAATTATCCTCTAAGAGGAGAACAAAATAAAGTAGAATGTTGACTTGTGCCAGATATTGAAGAGAGTCTCATTAAATTATGTAGCGATTAAAATACCTTCTACTATCACATCCTTTGTCAAAACTTAAATGTATCAGCAAGAAATAGAAAAATGTAAGAGTTTCAATTATGTATAAAAATTAGCTATCAATCTTATTTTAAATATTTATGATTTACATTGCTTAAGACAAATATGAGGTGTAAGTTTACCTGACATCTCTCCCACAATGTAGTAACATAAATTTCACTTCTCATGTTCCAACATCAGATAAAAACATTGCAAATATTACTAGCAATGACTATGGTATTTTAATATAATCAAATTCTCTCCTGGCAAAGATGTGACTGTTGAGGAAACCAGAAATGCAGATTAAGAAAAAAAATGAAATAAGGATTATATTATATCAACTAACAAATATGTTGAGAAAATATTTCCCACTGTTTTTCTCTTTTACAAACTACAGTAATATGAATGGTATTCTGATTTTGTGTAAAATAAGCTCTTTCTAGTAATCTCTAATACAATATGTTATGTCTATGCAAACATGTTTATAAGACTAGTCAAAAGTGTGTGGTTTTATATTACATTATTTTCAAGACTATTGCTTGAGATAAACAAAGTCATAGTTAATTTTATACAATAAAATATTCATTTTCAAAAATAATAAAAATAATTTTTTTTCTAAAAAACCTAACCTACAGCATCCCTGATTATGAATGCTTCAATATAAAAAAGATTTATTTAGGGAATTGGCCAACATTTGCAAGTCTCAAAACCAGACAATAAATTAGCTTCCAGGAGAATTTATTCAGAAAGTACACAATGGTTCACTGTGATCCAGGTGAAGAACCTGAGGTGAAGATCAACAAGGAAAAAAAGTCTCTACCACTATAGTCCCAGAAAAAAATGTGATAAAGGACATATCAGTTTACCTTGAGCTTCCAGTGAGCTGTAAAATATTTATGAGAAGAATAAAATGCCCCACTTAAATGCTGTGAAAGGGATGTGTAAGTGTTAATAGAAAAGTGCAGTCAGTGGTCTGAGGGCTAGATAGAAATAAAGGCAAACCACAAAATTCCACTCTGACTTGTTAAGGAGACATACTATAAAACTTACAATTTGCCTGGCACCCTAACTAAACTTAAATGTTCTTGGCACCCCTCATGCACAAACATATCTGTCTAGCTAGAACTACAAGCTGACTTACCTCCATAGTTCCATATACAACGTGGAACCACTACAGTTTCTCAACTCACCTGGTTAAAAAATGTATGTGTGTGTATATATAGATAAATGTCTGTATGTTATATGTTTATATAATATATGTTTTAATAAAGAAGGCTCAATTGATGTTACTTTATTGCTCATGTAAAGATGTGGGAATGTTTGGGAATGGCAGGCTGGCTGCAGTGCTCAGGGCTGACAGATTTTTAGGAGAGTCAGTCTACCACTCCTAAGTAAGATTTTAATTGTCTTACTGCCAGTATTAACTGTTGTGAGCGTAGGAGAGTGGCACAGGCATTTTGAGGAGATGGATCCCCATATTTAAAACAGTTCCAGCGAGTGCAGTAGTTCTATTTCATTCTTTCCTTCTTTTTACTATACATTTCTACATCCTGGCAGGGCCACACTAAGTTAGTGTCACTAACTGTCACTGTGATTCAAATTACAGTTACACATCACAGTTCCTCACTGAAGGAAGTCAGGACAAGAGCTCAAGCATGGAAGTAACATGGAGGTTGTAGCTGGTAGAAAGGCCACTGAGGACTGCTGCATATGCACTGGCTCATCATGGCTTGCTCATCCTGCTTTCTGCTTGAACAGACTACTAACCAAAGGATGGTACCACCACAATGGGCTGGTTTCTGCGATGAATTACTATGAAAATGTCCTACAGGCTGGTCTGCTGACAGCCCAATCTTCTGAAAACACTTTCTTAATTGAGGTTCCCTCTTCTCAGATGATTTTAGCTTGTGTCAAGTTGACATACAAATAGTCAACAGACACATACACACTGTGATATTTCTATCATTTATTTTGAGATCTCAGCCTATACTATGCCATGTTAATTTTACGTTTTTTCATTACAAGCATTCAGGTTCACTTAGGCAAACCCATATACCCCCACTCTAGGATTACGGTGCTGAGCACAGGTGTGCAATGACAGCAAACCTTTTAGGGATCATCTTCTGTGATGCAGTGTTTTGGAAAGCGAGTTATTTTTTCTCTAAATTTATAGTCATGTTATAGCCAAGAAAGAAGAACCACGGCTATTGCTTGCAGAGCCTATCTGTGTAAGGTAGAACAGGAGAACAATCCTGGATGTGTTAACCTAAAATCAAGTCGTTACATAAAACTTCTGCTGTTTAACAATTTGGTTTTCCCCCCTATTGATTTACATTGAAGTAAGTGTGAGTCATTTTGTTCCTTTGGCTTAACTAAACTCTTACAAGTGAGGAAATGGTACATTGCAGTTTTCCAAAGACGTGCAAGGACAAGCTTAGATAAGAGAAATTGTTTAATTCATCCTAACAACAGCAATTCTTCTCCAGTGTGTGTTTTGTTTTAATTTAACTGACCAAGAACTTGTCCATTTATTCATTAATCCAAACAACATGGGATTTCATTATGAGCGAGGCATTGTGCCCAATACTGTCAGTTATACTGAGGGGTGTAGTAATGATTACCTCACAACTCTTGTTGATGCAGAAAAAGAACGAGCCAGTATTTCATCAAATGGAATGAGCTGTAATCTCCCAAGGAGACTAGCATTTAAAGAGCTTTATAAACAATAAGCAGTTGTGTGCCAAGTTCTATGGTACAGAAGTAAATGATTATTACAGACTGACTACTGAAGAGTCACACAATAGGACAAATGCTCTAGAGAAAAATGTCTGGGTCTTAAATTTATTAGCTAATATTACAATCAAACTGTGAGATGAGAATGTCAAAATACCCAAATAAAAACTTCTATTCCCTTTCCTTTAGAAGTTTTTTTTTTTTTTTTTTTTTTTTTTTTTGTGGCTGCTGTTGTGTGGTTTTAGATATTCAGTATTTTATTCTTTAAATACTTACACATTGTAGTTTTCTCTGAGCAGGCCATAGCTACTGTCCATCAGGCTTCTTGAGCTCTGAATTGTTAGTAAACAACAGGAAAATGGGGATCTTCTGGTATTTTAAAATAAACACTTCTGGAAAGGGTTTGTAGAGGTTGAATGAAATGAGCCTCATATACTCACAAGAGTGGCACTGTTAGGACACTGTGGCCTTGCTGGAGTAGGTGTGGCCTTGTTGGAGGAAGTGTGTTACTGGGGGTGGTATTTGGGATTTCAAGTGCTTACCCTAGTGTCACTGTCACTCTTCCTGCTGCCTTTGGGCCTGGATAGAGAACTCTCCACTAGCTCTCCCGCACCATGTCTGCCTGGGTGCTGCCATGCTTCCTGTATCATGATCATGGACTCAACCTCTGAAACTGTAAGGAATCTCCAACTCAATGTTGTCCTTGGAGCAGCTGCCACGGTCATGCCATCTCTCTCCGGCAAGAAAACCCTAACGAAGACAGTGTTTGATAGCATTTAGGCAGAAGATCACAGAATTTCAAGGATATATTTGAGAAGCCACATAACTTATGGTGTTAACATAAAAATAGTTTATTAATATGTAAAAAGTAAGATTAAACTCTAAGGACTAGTTATAGAAACATTCTTAGACATGAGAGAATAATTTACAAATAAATGTTCATTGAAAAGAACATGATCCACCTACTATAGAAAAATCAAACACTGTCCTGGATTACATTTATCCAAATGAAAGAAAATGGATCTGTAACAGCCCTATTTGTTCTTTAGGGTTTTATTTTAATGTACTCCCAACTGTTAGAAGGTTATGGTAACGACCCCGGGAAGATCATGCTGGGGCCCTGTGCTGGAGGCAGTGTAGAAGTAATGTGCATGACATAACTCATGCTGCTGACTGGTGAGAGGCTAAGGAGAGTGAGACAGATTGAGGTCATGGAAACGTGAGGCATTGCACTTAGGTGCATTTCTTTAAATACTGATTTATCCTCAACCTGAGGGCCTCCTGGATATGAGTTTACTAGCCTGAGTTTTGCTTTTTCCTCTTTGATTGTCTCTAGGTTCTCAAGCCTCAGATCTATTCCATGAGTCTTATCATGGGTCTTTCCATGCTCTTTTCAGACTTGTAGATTCAAAGAAAAGGTCTTCATTTCCCCCAGGGGAACACTTGTAATCTAGGTTCTTATCTTGTTTCCTAGTAGCAGGATCTTTGATTTGTCATGTGTCAAGACATCATAATTCTCAGGTTGTTGTTGTTAGTGATGGTGGAAAGGAGATGGTGTTGTGTGTGTTTGTGTGTGTGTGTGTATTTGTGTATGTGTGTATATGTGTGTGTATGTGTGTGCATGCATGTGAGCACTTGTACTGTGTTGTTATTTACTTGTTGAAATAATGAAGAAGGAAGTATCAGAATTCTATTGGGCCCTGTCTAGCATTTTACAATATTTCTCATACTGGTCCTCAATTTAAGCCTCAAGTGAAATGTTCTATAAAAGTTGATGTAATCCTATACATTTATTATCATTGTAACTAAATGAATTTTAAAATTTCCCCTTAGATTTATGTTGATGTCCTAATCAGAATTTAATACTTGGATGTGAGACCTTTGAGAAATGAGCTAAGTTCGGGAGGTTTGGCTTCCTTTGGATTAGCTTTTCTTTTCGTGTAAGAAGAAACGGGACGCTCACTTTTCCACAGCACAGACATGTGATGTTGAAGACTAGTCCCTCATAAGCCAAGAAAAGAGCCTTCAGACCACAGTGAATTTGCTTTCACTTTGACCTTGGATTTACAGCATCCAGAATCCTAAGAAGTAAATATTTTGGCTAATCTAACTATTAGTGGTTTTTTAACACAGCAGCATAATGCATAACATTTCCAAGGCACTCATTTTTACATACACTACTGAAAGCAAAACTGTCTGCTAAGAGGAAGGGAGAGAGACAGGGCTGGGTTACAACCTAGTTACTTTAATTCATCAGTTGAAGGGGCTGTCAGTAGTGTGATTGCTTCTAATAGCTTCCTTAGTGGTCTTAGGAAAGTGCCCTTCATATCGCAACATTAATGAGATGCTGTCACCCTATAGTTTACTGAGATTTTCTTAGTTGGTGGTTCATACTAACTTGGAAGCTCCTTTGCCTTTCTAGCTCAGGCGGATAATCTTTTGAACCCAAAATTCTCAGCAAAACAAACTTCTCTGTCAGATGAAAGTTGTTGTAACCTGCTTAAATTCTATAGCCCCTCTGTTGAGACCTACTTTATTTCTTAGCATAACTACAGCTCCTCTGTTAACAACTGCTATAGCCTTTACCATGTTAGAAGCCATTTTGCCTCTAAGAATGTCTCTGATTTCATTTCTCAAACTGTGTATACTTTGTTACCTGGATACTCCAAGAAGTCCCCCAACTTTAATTTGAACCAATCAAATTAAAGTCAGTTAGAAACCCTTTGTCTAGCTATCAAAAATTATGTCATGTTGCTTCCCACTCCTAGATATCTGATTGAGTTTTTGTTACCTGGTTGTTACCTAGTTGCTGTTTGCTTCCTACACCTGATTCCACTTTTGTTTCCTGGTTACATTGTTTTATGTGTGTGTAAAAAACCTATTTTAGAAGCAGACCAATGTCATAGTCTGTATCAGGAGTCCAGATTATGGCCCTGCAGGTCAGTTCCTATTTAGGGTTCAACAAACATCTGTTGAGCTCAGTCTGGTGTCTGAGCGGTCAGTGAGTGGCTACTCATGAACCTGGAACAAAGTAACTATTTTTAATATTAGTGTTCTCTGGCTTGATTATATTATGAATTCTTCTAAGACTTTGGGAATCATCAGTAAATCTTTGCTGTTGTTTTATTTCAATATATATCTATATCTATATCTATATCTATATATAGATATAGATATAGATATAGATATATTGAATTTTCTCTTCTAACAACCCACAACTGCTAACATTGTGTGTGGATTCATTGAACTATGACAAATGCTAGTTCATATGGACATTGCCGACTCTAAGGTTGTTGCTTGAGGAAATAATTAACAAATAACAACCAAGAATAACAATCCCTATGTTTGAAAATTTCTGTACGAACCAATTATTATTTTGTGCTAAAATTAATTTTAAAAAGGGAAAATATATAAATTATTTTATGAAGATTTTATAAAGGTATGAAGTGTGGTTGTTTGGATTTTCTTAAAAATATATCCTGACCAAAGCTTATTTGGGAGTCTATAATAAAAAATACCATTTAAGAACTGAAATTGAGAAAAAGGGAAACAGGCTGAATTGGGGAGTATTGTTATTATAAATGTTATTAATTCATTCAGACAATTAATGCTAAACCCATCAGGGGTAGCTAGATGCCAGTGTTTTCAGCCAATGGCTGAAGAAGCTGGGTGCTTGTGCAACTTCACTGAGTAATCACCTGAGGTTTCCCCAAGAGGGAATCACTTCTGTGACATTTCAGCTTACATGTAGCGTTCTCTGCAAAGGTG
Organism: Psammomys obesus; assembly: GCF_907164565.1. Classification (NCBI taxonomy): domain Eukaryota; kingdom Metazoa; phylum Chordata; class Mammalia; order Rodentia; family Muridae; genus Psammomys; species Psammomys obesus. Next base: position 3,019,006 of record NW_026592118.1, on the reverse strand, counting down.
AAGGCTGATTACCTACAAACGTGGAAATGGTAATTCATCAACACAGAATTAAGGGCAGGGAGGGCACCAAAAGCTTGCATGAATGTTAAATGAAGCCCAAAGCAAAGAGAGAAGCCTTCTCTCCTTCAAAATCCAAATGAGCACCAGAATCCAGGATGAGATATGATGTCTTTATTGATGTCTTCTAAGAATCTGTCCATGCGTGCCCTCTTGCCTAAATTTACTTCAGCATGCCCTTGAGTCTCTTTTCTGTTGCCAGGGCATGCTTCTCTCAGTTCACCTTCATAAAGCCATCGAGAACCCTGTCGGATCAGTCTCCAGAGGTTCTTATTCGGTGTGCCCTTCCACTTCCTTTAGAACCACTCGGCCCTGTGACAGCGTCCCACCCCGTCTACCTGACCCCACCCTTCCTTCTGTCCCGGATTATTTATCAAGCACTCAACATGGTCTTCTTAGTCACGTCATCTGTGTGTTCAAAGGAAGGGCTGCAAATACTAACTAGCTCTGTGCTGACAAAGCTTTAAGGCATTCACTGCTCACAAGTGTTTCCTGCTCAGGCCATTGCAGGCACAGGGGCTCTATACGGTGAACATAAAGTATTCTCTCGTCTCAGCATTGCCATATCTCTTCACTGTAGGGACTGAGGTTTGTTCCTGTGACTGCTTTGCTCACTGTTATATTCCCAGCACTTACAATGGTGCTGTATCAGTTCGTTAAGGTTTGAGCATGTTTCATGATCAAAAGAACTAATGTATTTAGTTCAACCCAGTGAAAAGTCTTTCACCTCCATCTGCACATGCGACTCTGGAACAGGGCTGCATTCAAGATCATCCAGCAGTACAGACTAATGGAGTCTCTCCTTGCCACATGATCCACAGTGACCCTCATGTTTAAATATATTCAGATACATATTACATAAGTCACATGGCAGGAATCAGGAAGCACAGTCTTCTTCAGTGACCTTGAAAACAGCCTAAAGAACTACTAGAATTCACCTCATACTAAACCATAAGCAAATCAGTAACATACATTTTTTAATAGACTAGCTTTAGGGATGTACTTTTAGTGTAGAACAGTGTGCATCTTAACTGAAACCATTATTATTATTATTATTGTTATTATTATTGCTATTGCTTTTTTTGAGACAGGGTTTCTCTGTGTAGCTTTGGCTGTCCTGATCTCAATTTGTAAACCAGGCTGGCCTCAAACTCACAATGATCCACCTGTCTCTGCCTCCCCAAAATTACACTGCTCCTGGCTGAAACAATTATTTATGGAAAGCATACATTGAAAAATTCCTATATGCTCTACATAGTTCTATGCATTTTGTATGAATTAGCTCTTTGAATTCACACTAAAACTTAATGAGCAAATATTTATTTTATCAATCAGGCTCCCATAATAAAATCAAGAAATGACTGGCTTGAATACTCTGAGCTAATGATAGGTGTATTCAGGTCATGACCCACAGATTTAATACAGCACCCATGTTCTGGGCACCACAGCACCTCAGCTCTTCCAGTGAAAAACATAGCAAAATATCCTGGGTGTATTCTTGGAAATATATTCTTATACTTTAAATCAAAATTTTAGAACAATGAGCTTCTAGCATTGTGCTTCCTGCTTTAGATGGACTTTGCAGGAAGCAAAAACTTTGACTATGAACTGCAGATACTGTTAGTGAGTGAATAACACAGCATGGACTACTGTTCACATGTGCCAAGGGTACTGATAAAGAATTGAGGGTACATAAAGAGAAGAAATAACATGAGAGTAACATCTAAAAGAATCATTAGAATTTAGTCTTCTAATCTCTCATCATCTAGTAAAATGTGTATAAAAAGATGATCTAAAAGAGACCTGTGCCCAGACGGAACTGACAAATCAAATCAATGGTTCAACCTTCTGGCAGATCATTGTGCTCAAAATTCCTATTTTGTGACGATTTAGTCTTGGCAAATTGCATTTAAGAATTTATCCTTATGTTGCACTTTAATCAAATTGCTGACATAGATTTTTTTTTCTTTTATAACAGCCTCATATGAGCCAATTTTCACTTTTGTAATGTATCACTTTTTATTTCTGGTTTTAATCCCTCTTTTCCTTAGTCTGACTAAAATTTGTAAATTTTGTTTATTATTCCAAAATGCCATTTCCCCAATCTTTTTCACCATGTTTCTGCTATTTCATTTATTTCTGCCCTAAACTGATTTCATACCTCTCAGTAGCCATCAGTTGGTTTTATCTTTTCCTAGTTACTTTAGGTATATAATTAGGTTGTTTATGTGCAATGTGCTTTATACATACATTATCTTGAGTAACCTGAAGACTTCATGTACATCCCTAGCCAGGAGGTCATCAGGGTCTATTGGCAAAGCTCCACATTGGGCTGTAGTGGCCTGCTTGTGGACATGAGGCTATGAGACAGGGTAGGCAGCTGGCTAGGGTTTCTCTTGGGCAGTCATGGTGGTTACAATAGAAGGCATCTACAGTAATTTCACACTAACCCTACAGTCAGCGTTTGATAACTTTTATTCTGATGGTTTTTCAGGTAAAGGTTGTTTTGCCTGTTATAAAAATAATCACATCTTCTTTTTTACATCCTATTTGCATGGAATTGTTTTTCTGTTCTTTCACTTCATATCAATGTGTAATTTAAAGACTAATGATGAACCATTTGTTTTTAACCTATATGTCCATTTGGTGTACGATTATTGATGGCTTTAGTATTTTTATATTATACAATAGGTTGAGATTGTTAATGTTTTATTATTCTGCTTTGTAGGTCTTTGTTTTTTGGAACTGTGCATTAGATTTTCTCATCTTTATAGTTTGTCTATGTAAGGAATTTCTTATATATATTTTAATATGATTTTAATTTATTACAGTTTATTCACTTTATATCCTAACTGTAGCCCCACCCTCATCCCCTTCCAGTCCCACCCTCCCACCCTCCTTATCTCCTCCCATGCCCTTTCCCCAGTCCACTGATAGTGGAGGTCCTCCTCTTTCATCTGACCCTAGACTATCAGGGCTCATCAAGACTGGCTGCATTGTCTTCCTCTGTGGCTTGGTAAGAAAACAAAACAGACAGACAGACAGACAGAGACAGAGAGAGATCACTTTAGGAGGAGGTGATCAAAGAGGCAGCCCCTGTACCCATTACTAGGGAACCCTCTTGGACACTGAGCTGCCATGGGCTACATCTGTGCAGGGATTCTAGGTTATATCCATGAATGGTCCTTGATTGGAGTATGAGTCTCAGGAAAGACCCCTGTGCCCAGATTTTTTGGTTCTGTTGCTCTCCCTGTGGAGCTATGGGGCTACTAAGCAGCATACATAAAAAAATCTTATCACTAAGAGGTTATTTTCAGTTGATAGCAATTTCAACCAAATACTGAAATGCTACCCTTTTAATTCTTCTTTTATGCTTTTAGGTTACAATTTACATATCTTTACATACTAATGAAAATTCTTTTAAGAATACCTCAAAGATTATACTATGACATATTATAAAGAAATTCTCCAAATTCAAAGAAAAATAAAATGCAGATAAGTGTATGTGTATATAGTCCTATTGTGTATACATTTATATTAGTTATAATTATTTTACAATATGGCCAAAAATGGCTTATATACCGTCATTAAGCATGATAGTGGTAATTATCAATCTGACAAAAATCTAGGCTTTCCTGGGGGATGGGCTGCTGGGTATTCCTTGGTTGATGACCCTCCTTGACCTGAGGTACTGTGAGAGACAGCATTTCCTAGAAGTGAGTCTGGACTGTAACGTTGGAGAAGGGGAAACCAGCAGCAGCATACATTCATTGGCATGACCCAGACTCTTGCTATTATTAAGGCTCTGCAGTGATAGACTCCAACCTGAAAGGGTGAGCCCAAATTAACCCTTCACCCTCCGTTACTTCATCAGACATTTCCCCGTAACAAGTAAAGAAAGTGAGACGCTGAGCATGTGTGTATTTCAGTTGGGAAATAACACTTAGCTTTATTGGTTACTTTTATGTTTTTACAGTTAGACGTTAATACTTGGTCTCTTGCTGGAGACCAAGCTTGGAACAAGACTCCACAGATTGCAAGACAATGGCAGAAAAGCCGCACCGGGTGTAGGGAAGGGGGGAGAATCGCTAGCTTTGAAGAAAACCATGATGCCAAGAGAACATCCTGCCGACCAAAGAGACCACCAACAGGAAAAGAGAGTGAGATTTCTTAAAAGCCTAGGAGAACTTCCCTCACCCCACCCCATCATCTCTAAGACCCCCTCGTGATGTGGAGAAAGAGCCACCTGCAAGATGGAGGGGAGCCACAGGCTGCACTGTGAACCCGGACAATCTGCCCCTATGCTACCGGCCCGCGGGTCTTTGAAGAGGGATTCCCCCGCCCCTGCAACTAATTGGACAGCCAAATTTCACCGGTTTGACCTGGGATAGTATAGAAAATTATTTGTATGACTTATGATAATAAAACACACCAACACACCTCGTGGCTAGATAGATAGATAGATAGATAGATAGATAGATAGATAGATAAGAAAAACGTAAAATGCTGTGGCTTCAGCCTCAAATATTTCTTTTGGAATTTCTCATCAGCCATATCTAGTATTACTGCACTCTCTTGGAACATGTTTTATGTTTTATTTAATTTCTCTTTTGGAGGAGCTGGGTCACTGAGTATGCCGTGGCCCTTCGTTCAGCTTCTGTGGATCTGAGAATGCTTCATCCTTCTCACCGAGGGTCAGCTGCTTTCTGCTGAGAGAGCTGCTTGTCTCAAGGGCTCCTATCATAACCTGCACCAAACTACTTTGTCTTGCTATTTTTAAAACTATTTGTTCTTGACCCTGGAGGATGCGGTTACAAAGCCTCACAGTGAATTTTCTTTGCATTGCTCTTTAGGAAGAGCTATAAGCTTCCTTGATGTGGAGTCCATATCAGTCTCAAGCTCTGGGAAGGATTTGGGCATCATTTTCTTCAAGGACTTTGCTCCTTTCTATCTCTGTCTTCTCCTTCCGGGACTCTGCAAAGCATTTGTTGTTTCCACTGATGATGTCTCACATATCTCATAGGCTTCCTTTGTATTTTTTTTTTCACTCTTTTACCCTACTGACTGGATCATTTTGCCTGGTCATTCACAAGGCCCAGCTGGGAGTGCTCAGAGGAGTGCTCAGCTTAGTTCAGAGGAGTCCGTTCCCAATGGTCACTTTCACTCCACTATCTCCAGCTGCACACTTTTCTTCAGCTCTTTTTATTTCTATTTTGTTGAAATCTCACTTTGTTCCTACCTTGTTCCTGACTTAGGTTAACTTGTCTGCCTTTATTTAGACTGCTGGGCTTCCTACAAAAACCTTTCTAAAAAATATTCCAGTCGTATATGTTACATATCTCTGTTTATTTCAGTTTATTTGCTATAATGCTATTGTGCTATGTAGAAGCATCATGCTTCCTTATTGTTTGTTTTTGCTTTTGTTTGTTTTATCTTGATTCCTAAAGATTTCCTTCTCTTTTTGCCTTTCTTTCTGAAATAGTTGCCCCCACCAATATTTATTCTGTGAAGAGAAAACTTTTCACTGTCAGAAAGATCGTTAGACACACTATATGTATCTCAGATCTTTTCTACAGATACATACACTTTTGCTAATTTGTTCAATCCTTAAATCAAGAATGAAATGGGATAGCTAGACTACACCTAAGAATTCCCATTTTTTTGGCCCTAGACAGAGCTCTGAAGTGTCAATGAAGTTGACAGATATTGCTGCCTATGGATAACTTAGTCCTGCTTACTCTTTAGTGTCCTGCATGCCATAAGATATAAGTGAAATTCTTTGTGTCTTTTTTAAAAAAAAAATTATGTGTACTGATGTTTTGTCTACATGAATGTCTAAGAGCAAATATTCCATGGAACTTGAGATACAGGCTACTTGTTGTAAGCTGTTGGGTGCTGGTAGTCGAAAGCAGGTCCTCTGGAAGAACAGCCCATGATTTTACCTGCTGAGCCATCTCTCCAGCCACCTCAGTGTCATATGTAGCTGCAGCAGCTAAGCATTCATTATTCTTTTGCTTTACTCCACCATAGGAACCATTGAATTGAAGAAGTCTCTCTTGGCACTAAGCCTTTGCTTCTTTGCAGAAGGAGTGTTTGAAGAGAAAGCAAAAAGAGTCTGCCTTCTGTGATAATTTACACCAGGAAGGCTACTGGAACTTCACTTCTGGCTCCCCAGATTCTCTGAGCTATGAATAGTTTTGAAATTCTGTGGTTCTGTAAGTAAATAAGGGCAGAAAATATGTACTTCACTATCTTGCTGACATCACTTTCAACTACAAATTCTTTTTTGTGTGTGTGTGTGTGTAAATATTTTCTTTTTTTAATTTTTTAATTGTTTTATTAATTACACTTTATTCACTTTGTATCCCCCCATAAGCCCCTCCCTCCTCCCTTCCCAATTTCACCCTCCCTCCCCCTTCTTCACTCATGCCCCTTCCCAAGTCCACTGATAGGGGAGGTTCTCCTCTCCTTCCTTCTGATCTTAGTCTATCAGATCTCATCAGGAGTTGCTGCATTGTCATCTTCTGTGGCCTGGTAAGGCTGCTTCCCCCTCAGGGGGAGGTGATCAAAAAGCAGGCCAATCATTTCATGGCAGAGGCAGTCCCTCTTCCCATTACTATGTAACCCACTTGGACACTCAACTGCCACGGGCTACATCTGTGCCAGGGTTCTGGGATATCTCCATGCCTGGTACTTGGTTGGAGTATGAGTCTCTGGAAAGACCCCTGTGTTCAAATTTCTGGTTCTGTTGCTCTCCTTGTGGAGTTCCTGTCCTCTCCAGATCTTACTATTTCCCACTTCTTACATAAGATTCCATGCACACTGCCCAACAGTTGGCCATAAGTCTCAGTGTCTGCTTTGATAGTCTGCAGGGCAGAGCCTTTTAGAGGCCCTCTGTGGCAGGTTCCCAGTCTGTTTCCTGTTTTCTTCCTCCTCTGATGTCCATCCTCTTTGCCTTTCGGGATGGGGATTGAGCATTTTAGTCAGGGTCCTCTCTCTTGATTAGTTTCTTTAGATGTACAGATTTTAGTAGGTTTATCCTTTGTTATACGTCTATAAGAGTGAGTATATACTGTGTGTGTCTTTCTGCTTCTGGGACAGCTCACTCAGGATGATCCATTCCAGGTCCCACCATTTACCTGCAAATTTCATGATTTCCTTATTTTTCATTGCTGAGTAATATTCCATTGCGTAGATGTACCACAATTTCTGCATCCATTCTTCAGTTGAGGGGCATCTGGGCTGTTTCCAGCTTCTGGCTATTACAAATAAAGCTGCTACAAACATGGTTGAGCAAATGTCCTTATTGTGTACTTGAGCCTCTTTTGGATATATGCCTAGGAGTGGTATGGCTGGATCTTGAGGAAGTGCTATTCCTAGTTGTCTGAGAAAGCGCCAGATTGATCTCAGGGTCGTTTTGATTTGCATTTCCCTAATGGCTAATGACGTTGAACATTTCTTTAGGTGTTTCTCTACCATTCCATATTCTTCTACAGAGAATTCTTTGTTTAGCGCTGTTCCCCATTTTTTAATTGGATTACTTGGCTTGCTGCTTTTCAGCTTCTTTAGTTCTTTATATATACTGGATATTAGCCCTCTGTCAGATAAAGGGTTGGTGAAGATTCTTTCCCAATCTGTAGACAGTTGTTTTGTTTTGACAACAGTGTCCTTTGCTTTACAGAAGCTTTTCAGTTTCATGAGGTTCCATTTATTGATTGTTGCTCTTAGAGCCTGTGCTGTTGGTGTTCTTCTGTTCAGGAAGTTGTCTCCTGTACCAATGTCTAACTGGATGTCTACATGTAGAAAAATGCAAATAGATCCATACTTACCACCTTGCACAAAACTAAAGTCTAAGTGGATCAAAGACCTCAACATAAAACCCGACACATTAAATCGGTTAGAAGAAAAAGTGGGGAAGACCCTAGAACTCAACTACAAATTCTTGATGTGGAGTTGAATCTATTTTGGTTTGGGTCAATTTTCGTTTAGCTGTATATTGATGTAGCTCTTGCCTTAAAGCTATGTCAGTATTTACTTTCATGTTTTCCCAAGAATGCTTTAGTTTTGCTTATTACTTCTAAGTCATTGACCCACCCAGAAATAAATTTTGCATATCGTGTGAGGTAGGTGTTCCACCATATTCTTCTGTATATACAGTCACTCTACCACCTTTTGTTTAATTTGTTCTTTTGCCATTTCAATGAGTGTTAACTCAGCAAGACCAACTGTCATAACCATGGAAGATGATTTTGGACTTTTAATTCCATTTCATTTATTAATGTGTCTCACTGTGTGGCAGTATCACACCATCTTTAATACAGCAGATTTATAATAAGTTTGTAACACTCGGAAGAATAGGCTCTCCAATGTCACTCTTCTTTAGTTGTCTTTTTTGAGGACCTTTCATTTCCACATGAAATAAAGAGTTCCCTTCTCAATTGATGCGGAGGTACTGGCTGAGATAGATGTGACTGTGATGAAGTTAAGTCAACTTAAGGAGTATTTTCTCTTAGCAATGTTGTCTCATGATCCAAGAATATGCAGCAGTACAGTTTTATGACCAGTATTGTAGCTATATTTGAAATGAGAATAATAAAGTTACGAAGACAAATACATTTGTAGCATTTCTTACATTTTCCCTGGGCAGTTTCTCATCCTGATATTGTATCTCTTTGTGTGCATTCAGTTCATTGCTTCCTGCTTAATCCCAGGGTTAAAGACTTCCTTTAATATTTCTATCAGGACAGCGTGCTACTCATCAACTCACTAAGGTTTTGTGTTAGTCTTGGAGAGTCTCAACTGCATTTCAATTTTTGAAAGGCAGTTTGAATTCCTGGCATCTTTCATTTCTTCCTGGCACTGTGAATGCACCAGCAGCCTCCTGTTGCCACTGTTTCAGTGAGAAGTCAGCTATCTTTTCCAAGTTATGTATGCTGGAGTTGCTTTGATCATTCTGTGTTCAAGATTCTTCATCTTTCAAGTTTAGGTGTTGGGGTATGGAGCTCTTTAAATGTTACCTGCTGAAGCTTATTACACATATTCACTGATATTTTAATCTGCTTTTGTCACAATGTCAGTGTTCTTATATTCCCTTCCCTTTCTGCCTTATGCAGAACCTCCAGGCCAGCCAGTAGAGAAGGTACAAGGCTCTATCACAATTTCCTAGAAATACAATACCCTTCTATATGTACATAGCCTGCACAACTCAGTGGACTCTAAATTCCCAGGAATATATCAGCTCTTTATAATGACAACTGCAGATATCTTATTCCCCAGAGTTCCTGTTTAAATTGTATGGTCCAGGACTGTAAATGACTCAGGAATGAGGTAAGCAATTGCTGCACAAGTGTGAAGCCCCAGTTTGAGTCTTTGAGTCTTAAAAAAAACAAACAAACAACAACAACAAAAAAAAACCTATGTAAAGATGGACATGATATCATCCACCTGTAGTCCCAGTGTTTTAATGGGTTACAGGAGGCAATTGGAGAAGAATCTCCAGAATCTCCTTGGCTGTTTAACCTGGGATACACAGAAGAAAACAACAAAGAAACCCTACCCCAAACAAGGCAGAAATGCAACTCAAAGGTTGTCCTCTGACCTCAACACCTGCAAGGTAGTATATGCTAACCTATATCTATCTATCTATCTATCTATCTATCTATCTATCTATCTATCTATCTTTCACACACACACACACACACACACACACACACACACACACACACCTTATAAGATATTAAATATAGATTGCCAGTCTTTTATTTTCTCTATCTTGTATAAGAGCCTCAAGCAACTATAATATTTAATACTTGACTGTTTTTGACAAATGCCCCTGGAATATGGTTGTTTCCTTTGACTTAACTATAAGTCAGATTATGAGTGAGCCTGATTCAGGCAGTTGGGTGGCAGAACAAATACTGATAAATCTGGGAGTGGTGTTTACAAAAGGTCTTCAGAACCACAAAGCTCATTTCAGGACTTCAGGGGCATTCTTAGCCTCAGCTAACTTTGGTACAAACACATTGACTGCTAAAAGAAATCACCCAAGAGAGCAGGAGGTGGTGAGCACAGTAAGCTAAACCACAGAAGGTGTCCCTGTAACTGTGATTCAGCCATCTGACTTTACTACTTGCGTCTTGACTTCACTCCTGTTATTGAAAGTCTTTCCTCATTTCTAAATACCTAAAGCAACCAACTCTTTCACCTCATGCCATTATTCTAATTATTTTCTAGATATTGGCTTTTCACATGTCCTCACTCTGCCATTTCAGCATTGTTTCCTTTTGGTATGTTTCATAGGAAATTTTTACCTCCCTGATTTGGAAGATAGTTTAAAATAGTTATACGTATTTACTATCATACTTACATATTTAACTAGAAATAAAATAAAAGATTTTTGTTCCCATAAAACTTTGAATACTGCACTATTATTATTTAGCATTAATTCTAAAAGAACTACTGCACAAAATGTGACTATATAAAAATGTATATCAATTTTATGTAATTTTTCTTTCTAACAATAATGTAAAAGAGAGGTCTTGCCTTAAAACAGTTGGCCAACAAAAGTTGGTTTTTAATGACCTTTTGGAAATCACATAAATGAATGAAAATGAAAGATTTTCTATGTGTACTTTGCTCCAAAAGAAGAGTGGGAGGTAAACATTATTTGGCAGTAAATCCTAGCTTGTTGAATAGACATTATTAGCTTGAGAATTTTTAAAATGTCATGAAATTCTGTGCTAATTCACCAGAGCTTCTCCATGGGAGTGCACAGGCTGGGCAGCTCAAATGCAGGATATTTCTGTATCCTGGAGTCTGGGCTTGCAAAAATTTCAGAAAGCTGCCTTCTCTTGACTTCTACAAGGAGTTTTCCATGGTTCCCTTCATTGTCATATTACCTACTTTTAGTAAGAATACCAAACGTATAGGTTTATGGAATAGCTTCGATTACGTGATTGTATTTATTTTTATATTTTATAGACCTTGTCTCAATAACATATGCTGTTACTGAGGGTTAAATTTACCACGTAGAGACTTGCTGGGGACAGAAATGAATTCAGAAGGGATATTAGAACTTAGGTGCACATCATTTCAATACCACCAGCCTATCAATATTCAACCCTCAGACACTGAGAGTCCAAAATCAAGGAGTAAAGTTCTGAGAGTTCAAGGAATCAAACTTTAGGGCCTCTGAAGCATTTCTGAATAAATACAGGTCAAATTTGCTTCAGTAGTTTAATGGGAATGTTAGTTTCTAAGATTCTTCTGTTTCCCAAAATAAAGAGAAACATTAGTAATTGTCAATGTAACATTGGGTTTGAAGTTATAACTACTATTTAAAACTCTTTCTTTTAAAAAATTCTCCTTCCTGAATAATTGGTAATACAGTGAACCCAGGTGATTTACCTTGCTAACAATGACATGACGTTCAAATTTAAAACATGATTTTCCTTTTGCTGGAATCTAGCAATATTTAATTACTTACATCCATGTTATAATTTGCCCCCTTCATGTTACTCTGGCTGTACTATCATTATTCCTAATAAATTGCCTTCAGTGACTACAATAATTTTTCATTACACCAGAGTTAACAAATGAATATTAAAATAGCCCTATGATTAAAATATGCATACTGTGGTTACAGGGTAAAGTAATCCAATCCTATTATGCTTGTAACATTAGCCTGGAGGTGAAAGGTAAGGCCCTAAGCCAAATCTTGCCTTTTGCCACTAATTAGTATTCAGTCCTATCGAATGAGCATCACTCTAGAAAACGGTGCCTGCTTCACCGTGACAGCTCTAAGTTCTATACTTCCACACTGTGCTGTCCCACTTGTAATGTGACTATAATCAGTTAGGATATTAGCTACATGAGTCACCGAGACACATTTTTAGGAGCAAGTTTAGAGGGCATTGAACATTCACAATTTTAACTACTCTTTTATTGTGCTGTCAAGTTAAATTTAGATTTAAATATTCCTATTAAAGTTAAGCTAATGCAGTCAAAATATTATTCTTTCATTACTATGTCTAAGTGGGATACTAAATACAGTAGTGACAGATTCTTACAGTTTTGACTATAGTTGGACAAAGCTACCGTTTCAGTTTTGTACCAAAAAAGAAATAAATAACTTCCCTTTTCCATTTTTTTCATGCATTATTAAAGCCTTGTAATTTTTATCTTTTATGCAAAGAAGGTAATATTTGTATGCACGGCATCATGATTGAGAGCCCATGAGGGACAAAGAAAGCCCATGGTAGAGCAAGACAGGTAGTGATTGGTGAGTTGCATTCCTGTGGAAAGGGGTTCACCTCTAAATTCCACTTTCAAATTGGAATCAAATATTCCCAAATGTGACAGGAGCACAAAATGATAATTCTCGGAGCATAGAAAAAGTGCTTATTTTACCAGCACTTTCAAGAAAACAAGTTTCCCAAAATCATCTAAGTGTTGTATTTAGTATTTTCTACTTTTATTTACTTTTTTGTTCATGTTCTTGCTATCAGGCTAAAATCAAAGAATTCAATCCAATTAGTTCATTTCAGGAATCAGTTGTCACCTTTTTTAGATGACCTGAATGACCAGTTTAAAGCAATTCTGTTTTTTGGCATCAACACTAAGGCATTTCCGACACAGTACATTTTAGCCTTCTGTTATCACAGTATTACTCTATACTATCGGGTAAGCAACTGGACAAATATATGTAAGTGTGATGATTTGTATAACTTAATTTAATCCTCTTTATTAAAAATGTAAATGATTAGTATAATAATATATTTAGGTAAAATTTGCATAACAATGATATTCTATATTCCTTAATTTATGAGATTTTAAGGAATTAAACATTATATTAACATTCAAATACTCATTTAAGCAGCTAGTTTTTGTTTTGTTTTTTTCTCTTTGACATTGTGGTGGTTTGAGTAAGAGTGGCCGTTGTAGTCTTATAGATTTGACTGCCTGGTCACCAAGGAGTGGCACCAACAGGAGGTGGCACCTTATCAGAGTAGGTGTGGCTTTATTGGAAGAAGGGTGTAACTGGAGGTGGACTTTGGAATTCCTAATGCTCAAGCCAGACTCAGGGTCTATCCCTTTCTTTTCCTGCCACCTCCAGAGCCACATATAGAACTCTCAGATACCTCTCCAGTACCACTTTTGCCTGAGTGCTGTTGTGCTACCCATCATGCTGATAATGCACTAAGTCTCACTGTAAGCCAGCCTCATTAAATTTTCCTTTGTGAGAGTTGCCATGGTCATGGTGTCTCTTGGCAGCAATAGAACACTGGACTATGACAAACACGATGATCTTTTTCCATAATTTTATGTGTATAACCTAGTGTCACAGCCAGTGCATGTAAAGACATGTATCTAAGATGCCTCATTCACTGGATCTAACGTAGAAAGATTGATCAGATGACAAATGGTTGGTATAATTTGGCCTTTGGATTGACTCAGAGGAACTTACTATTTCCTGGAATATATATGCAAATCTTTATATGTGAGTATGAATAAATGGAAAGCTGAAAGTTATATGTTGGAATGCATCAGAAATATTTGACAACTGTTGGACATTGAGAAGAGGGCAAATAAGTGGAACACCTGGAGATCCACTGAGGACTCTGAAAATAGAACCCAAGGAATAGAATAGCAAGGGACCTGGACTCCAGGAAATCTCAGTATGGTGAAGCAAAATTGTTTTCTGGAGTTTACAAAGTGAAGCTGCTGAATGTGAACAAAGGCTGTGCACCTGTCAGTGCACAGGTGTCGGAAGCAGTGCTGGGTCTGTGGTCCTGGAAAGACAGCAGAGCTGTCTGCACAGAGACAGCTTGAGGGGATTGTGCAACCGTGAGAACATCAATGCTGATCTTGATTTTCTGGGTTACTTGAACTTCTAGCCTTTATCACCTCACATACCCAGTGATGATATCATGCCTACTTTCCGTGTAGTGTTCACAAAGGCTTCCAGAGGTGCCTAATACATAAAGTGGTAAAAATTATCAATTTCACAGAGCAGCTTCACTCAGTAATTTGAAGTTCCACAAACAGAGCTTGCATTGACAGAATAGCAATGCAAGGAAGGTAATGGCACTGAATCACACTGAAAGCCTACCAGTTAGAGCAACACATGTGTCACAGAGAGAAGACAACACAAAATTCACCTCCACCGAAACCCAAGAGGTGTCAGATCACTCAGCCTGAGAACTAAAGGACAGCTGAGTTTCCAAGTAAGACTACTGTCAGCATTTTAGTGTAATCTGGAAGCAACAGCAACCGGTGATCAGCATGGACACAGGGCAAGTCACAGTTGAAGGGCTAAGTGGCTCTACCAAACAGAAAAAAATATATATAAAAGTTAGAGCTAAGGTGTTCTGTTATTTTTCTCAAGTGAGTATAAGTTTCTTAATGGTTGACTCTAACTCAGAATGATGTCTAATTCTTGCCTATGTTTCCTTGAGCTGTGTTACAGTCCTCTGCATAAAAATTACTGAATGAACATTTTAGAAATAGAATGAATAATTAATGAAAGCAATGCAAATGGAACTATCCTGTGAAATACAATTTTAGGTATCATTTCATTTTAACCCATGGCATTAAATATATATATATAAACTTTTCTTATTCCTTAGGCATGGATTACGATGAGTTTTTCCATGCCATTATTCCAGAGCACAGGTTAGAAATGAGCTAAGGGAATTCTAACTCTAAAGCCAGGACTGGGCTGTTCACTTGAAGCAGATCCCAAAAATGTCAATAATGTCCAGAGCACAAAGGGTATGTCTCACGTGACAAAGTTAAGGGCAAGGCATGAGACCACAGGTAACAAAGCATAGATACACTGTCGTTGTGGGTCAAAACTAATGGAGGGAGTCAATCAAGACAGACCCCTTTCTGAGACAAGCAGAGAGAAAAGCAGACACCTAATAGCCCAACATCAAGAACTGCGTGTCTCTTCCGTCCTCTGTTGGTGCATCATATGAAGTCTTAGGCAACGGTAGATAATTTATCCTTAAGTTGTCTTAATCTTATCTCACTTACAATTTCATAAGGTGGAGATATTAATTGTTTGTTTTTAATTTAAAGGGTACACGACCAAAATTTACTTAGTGAAGTACCTACAACTACCACGATTAAGATAAAACAACGTGAAACTCAGCCTTGCTCTTTATTCATGGTACGAACAGTAAAAAAATTATTTTCCATGAGCCTTGGTTTGTTTACCTCCAAGAATGTGCTTGCTATTTACTTTGTGAACTAGAGAGAATGATTGCAAACATCTAACCAAATGCTTGGTATTAACAGGTTCTGCAGACAGGATAATCAGCAGGCTGTCTTGTGTGCCTCCATTTAGAATATCAAAATATCCCCCTTTGCCCAGTGTTTGCCAAACTGCTTATTGTACTAAAGAATCACTGTGTAAGAACGACTGAAGCATGGCAGACAAAGAGTCTGTACCTGAGATGGGCAGCTGGGCTCTGTGCACCAATGTTAACCATGCCCTGCCCCCTGTGGGCCGAGTATACTTTCTGTTCTATTATTTTGAACCTTATGCTAAAGCAGGCTTTGATGGCTCTCACAACAGTTGCAGTCTTTCACAGGTTTTGATCTTTGGTGTTGCAGGTTCTAAAATTACATCCTGGAGAGCCCAGAGAAAGTAAGGAGACAAAAAGAGCCAGCTAGGACCCAATCCATAAATTTAGCAAGTCCCAGCACAACCCAGTATAGGTATCACAAAGCTGCAGTGCTCTGAGCAATAAATAAATAAATAAATAAATAAATAAATAAATAAGCAAACAAACAAACAAACAAACAAACATTTCCTGCTGCTGCAGTCAGGAGAAGTTTGTTATACCTGATTAGTGGAGCAAATAGATGAATAAAATCACAATGAAAAGACTAATCTGGTGTTTGGGGAGTGGCTGACATGGTAAGATACCTTATCTTTTGGTTTCTCACTGGGAGCACGTGTGAGCAGCATGGTCACTGGCAATGCCTTTCTGTCTGGGGTAGGTGTCCCGAAGGATTTCCATTGTTTGTGGATATGCAGCATCACAAATGAATCTGAAACCTCCTCCACGTTCTGCTGATATTTTGATTAAGTGCCACATTGCATAAAATCATTGACTAGCAATCATTTTATAGCTTTATGAATTCATATAGACTCAAAAAACCTTTAAATCATACTTACATATGTGGGTGAGGAGCCACTATCTTAGCACACTTACAGGTCATGAATCCCATTCACGTCTACTCTACACTCACGACTTTATCCCACCCTGATTTCTTCCCGTGAGTCTTTCTACTAACACTAGCACATTACGTTCAGGGCAGCAGTATCAGAATTTAAAGGATGGGAAAATCAGCATTCCTTCTAGGACAAGGTCTGTGAAGTTGCCAAGTAGGTCACAATCTCCTGACTGACCAGTAGTGTCTTTTTCTCTGTCTTCATATTCAATTGTTTATAAAATGGTCAAGGGAACTAGCAGAGATCTGGTCTCTTTTTACAAATCTGCTCTTGATTAGATGACTATCCCCAAGTCTGTGCAGTAAATGCCTCACTCCAGAGGGCACTAAGGACATGGTAGAAAGTATAGGAGGTAGAGTCGCTAGATGTGAGGTCTTTAGATGTGTCCTTCAAGGGCATGTCTTTTCCTCACTTTTTCTCCTCTCTCCCTCAACCATTCCTGCTTCTTCTTTTCAGTCTCTGTCCCTTGCTGTGATGTAAGCACTGTGCTCTGTCACAGTCTCTCACTGACATTCACGTACCGACACCAGAGGCTCAAAACCAAATTTCTCCTGCTCTTGGATTAGAATTTACAACCTGTGAATCATAAACCTCTTCTCTCTGCAAATTGCTTATCTCAGAATTACAAGTGAAGATACGGGTTTAAATTAATTTAGTATTTTTAAGGAGTCAACACAAGAGGTCTAGTACCTGATGTTTAGTAACTCAGGTTGGATGCTACTCCAACATCTGAATGAATATAAGTAAAAACTATCTCTATTGGCTAACATTCTTGCACTAAAATTACAAACCATTTCCTTTTATTTTTTTCATGGATACCATGGATACCTGTAGCTTCCATAATTTACTTTACTGCTTGTCATTCTCGCCCAAGCCCTTGTCGCTCCTTACTTCATGTGCTAGCAGTCAGGAGAGCCCTGTTCCCCACTTTGTTCATCTGACAGGCTACTATTCCTTTTAGACTTACCTTACTTAAAAAAATCAGGTAGTGCTCTGAGCCCATACTTCCCAGGAAACGCTGTGTAAATAGCAGCACAGCCTTCCTACCGTGTTTGCTGAGACACTGATGTAATATTTCGTACATGTTTTCAGCTCTGTATTTTAGCAATTCTATTGTTACATATAGACTGTACATGTTCATCATGAACAAGCGTAGACTCAGCAAGTCCTGCATGTTGTTTTATACCTCAGTTACTATGTTTTTCTTGGGTCAAATTAGTGTCAGGAACCCACATATAATGATACTACATTTGCAACTCATTCATATTTTGTGGGGAAATCATTTCTTCCCATGACACATTTATAAAGCTCATGAAGTACCATTAAACTATATTTTTTAAAAATATCTTATTTTCTAAATTTTAAACAAATACTTTAAACACTTATAACCTTGATACAGACAGTTGTGGATGGCATACACCTTACAATGGAAGCGAGAACTGCATCCTGTACCTAGACCCTGGGAGGTAAATGTTAAAATCAAAAGATGCTTGTTTAAAGAAATGCACTGGAGCAATGTCCTCTGCCTATTCAGACGTTACAATCTATGTTCTATGTGTGAAGGGTGAGAAGCTCTGTGAGGAAACATTTACTAATGGGAGTTTGGCTTTATGTGACAGACACCTTAAATTATTCTTATTTAATTTCCTAAAGTCAATTTGCTTTTTAGAGGAATGCTAATTCTTCTCTTAATAATCTCATGGGAACATTTCTTTTTAAAATTTTATATAGGGATTAAAACTAACACAACTGTTGCCCTCTTGCAAAGTGATATTGGTCTTCTGTACAGCAGACATTGGTAGTTCTTTGTTCATAGGACATTTACCAAACATCTTTCTGTGACCAGCTACTCTTCCAAATACAGTAATTAATCAGTCAAGGTACGCTATAATTTCTTCTTGAGTTTATATTCAATTGGAAAGTATTAATAAATCACCTGTGATTCATATTAGATGATGATGTCCAACTTTATAGGAGAGATATGAAACAAGGCCAGGGTATTATATGTGTATTATATGTGCATTTATACTAATATCTAGACTATACAACTCTAAAAGATGAAGTTCCATGTCTAAAAGAACATAATTCTAGGCAGAAGCAGTAGAAATGCAAAAGTATGGCCTCTGTGTATACAGAGGACATAGCTGTGAAAAAGAAGGAAGTCAGATCTCAAAGAAGTCAATGTGTTAGGAGGGCATATGGGTTTTGGGTGATGTATTTAAATTTACTCAATAGTGAGACTTGAATTACATAGAAGGTTTGAAGCAGCAGTTTCCTAGTTTATCTGTGTGAAATGAATTAAAAGGAGTTCAATGCTGGCAAGAGAGAACTTTTTAATCATTCATTTTCAAAGATGCACAGTAGTTAACGTTAGATAAAATTACACTTATTCTTTATAGATTATTTAAATGAAAATTGTATTGCATCATTGTTAGGCCAAGCAAGGTGTTGAATACAAAATAAAATCTGGTAGGCATAAGTTAGAAGGAGGGAATTCACCTAATCCTGACACAAACAAATAACACATTAAAATACTGATGTCCTGCTAGTCCTTTATCTCCTCTGCTCCCCGCCTTTGCCACCCCATGTGTGAATTGCACATCATGTGGGTTGATAGCTTCGACAGTTAACGGCGGCACCACTTTAGCTAGGAAAATTCAGTCTCATTTTGAAGTGGGAAGTATCTATATTTTGTTGTAAACATGAACAAATCCTCAAAATGAATAACAAAACCGTATTGCTCCGTGACTGCATCCAATACAGTTATAAATGTACACATTTGTCCATTTGTTGACAGGAACACTGGTGAAATAAAGTATAACTCTTCCCTTGTCTTTGCATTCATTTGCACTTCTATTATTTAAAAAATGGTATAATCTTTTGCTAGAAGGTCAGTTTTTGGGAAGAGTGCTTGTTATACAGCCTGAGGACTTGAATTCAAGTTTCCAGCACCCACCTAAGGACCCAAGTGTTGCTGCAGGCACTTGCAATCCCAGTTCTCTGCCGGGCAAGGTTGGCTTGAGTGTGCCATGTGAAACCCTGGACAAAGTGAAACCCTGTCTCAGGGCAGGAAGCAATCTTGAGCTGAGAATCAGGCATCTAATATTCTCCTTTGCAAGAATGGATGCTCACATTCATCTGAGCATTCATAGACAGTACCCCCTGATACAACACACTCACAAAGGACTTAGCTGTGAAAAAAGAAGGAAGTCAGATCGCAAAGAAGTCAGTGAGCTATACACACACACTTAAATTAAAAATGAATGAATAATAGTAAATAAAAATCATATAGCTTGAGTATTTCTCTATTGCTAATTACATAGTACCTTGCCATGAATAATTATCACTGAATATTTACTGAATTAATAGTACTAGGTGAGAGAGATTTAGTTATGTCTTATTTTTATTTAACAAATCTGTTTATTAAAGCAAGGAAAAATAAATTTAGGGAGAATTGATTTTCTTTAAATTTTATTGTTATTATTTAGACAGAAATTCTCATGCTATAGCTCTGGCTCAGCAGAAATTCACTATGTAAAGCAGCCTACCATTTATCTCACAGATAGCTACTTGCCTCTGCCTTCCAAATCCTGGTATCAAATATGTGGACATCATGTGCAGATTTCACTATTTTTTAGGTTTATTTATTATGTATATGAGTTTTTCCTCCATATATATATATATATGCATATACATGTCACGCAGTGCCTGTGGAGGTCAGAATAGGGCATCAGATTTCTTGGACCTACAGATGGTTGTGAACCAAGATATGGGTTCTGGGAACTGAATCTGGGTCCTCAGCAAGAGCAGCAAATACTCTTAAGCAGTGATCTATCTCTCCACCCAGAGAATTGCTTTATACAAATTAAAGTTGGAAAATATTTTTCATAATTTTTTAAAAAAAAAAAAGATGATCAGTTTGATTTTCAAAATCACAGTTTCTTGATTAAGTAAAATGTATCTTTCAATACACTGAGTCACTCTGTTTTGTAGCCATAACAAAGAACATTGGCTACACATTTAACATTATATAAGTGTAGCACATGTTTACCAATTAATATGTGAAAATAAATAAAATAAATCAAGAGCAATAAGAAAGCAGAAGTTATAATGATTTCTATATATGGTCTTTAAATTTAGTTTTTGAAAAAACTGAAGCAAGTCCGTTAATAAATTCATGTGTCTATGTTTACCATGGTGTTCCAAGGAGGCTATAATTGCATTTGATTTTTTAAAATCTAGTGGGGTCGGCAGAAACCCATGTTAAATTAATCTAAAAGCTTATTTTCTCTATACTTCGATCTAAAATTTTAACATTTTTCAATGCAAAGTGCCAATCAATATTGGCCTTGTATTTTAAACATGTTTTCTCCAGCTGGTGGCACTACATTGGGGGACTGTACATCAGTGGTTCTCATCTTATGAGTTGCATCCCGTTTGGCAAACCTCTATCTGTAAAAATATTTATATTATGACCCATAACAACTGCAAAATTTCAGTTATGAAGTAGCGACAATAAATTTATGGATGGGGTTTACCACAACATGAGGGACTGTATTAAAAGTATTTACTTTGCCCCATTAGGAAGGTTAAGAACCGCTGCTGTAGAGGCTTCAGGCGGCAGACCCTAATGGCAGAAATAGACATTTTTTGCAGGTAGGCCTTTGAGTGTTTGCCTAGGCTTCTGGTTTCTGCAAGCATTCTGCTTCCTGTTCTACCATGACGAACAGCTTGGTCTGCACTCATGTCCCCCATAAACTTATTTAAATAGTGGATTGAAACCTCAGAAACTACTTCCCCAAATAGATCTGTCTACCATTAATTTGGTTCTGTCATATATTGTGATTTCTGTGATATTAAAGTAATGAATACCAGGAGCTGGCTGTGTTGCTCAGTGATGGAGCTCCTGCCGAGTACTCATGGCTCCTTATGTTCAATTGGCAGTACTGGAAATAAAACATAGTAATAAAGAAAGTTGAAACAGTCAGTTCATGTTTTTAACTCGGTCTGTTTTAACTGTTTTAAACTGGTTTCAAGAAGGAATTTGGAAAATTGGTATATGCAGGCTAAAGAAGACCTAGAATGAAACAAAAAGTACTAACTATCAGAATGGCTAAGATCAAAAACTCAAGTGACAGCACATGGTGGTGAGAATGTAGTGAAAAGGGAGCATAGCTCCATTGCTGGGAGTGCAAACAACTCCAACCAGCAGTTTGGAAACCAACCTGGAACTCTCAGAAAATTGGAAATAGCTCTACTTCTAGACCCAATTACACCACTCCTGAGCACACACCCAAAATATGTTACACCTTACAAAAAGAACATTTGCTCAGCTATGTTCACAGCAGCTTTACTTGTGATAGACAGAATCTGGAAACAACCTAGATGTCCCTCAATGGAAGAATGGATATAAAAAAAATGTACATTTACAAAATGGAATACTACTCAGATATTAAAAACAAGGAAATAATGAAATTTAAAAAAAAAAATGGATTGAACTAGAGAAGATCATCCTGAGTGAGATAACTCAGATCCAGAAAGACACTCATGGTATGTACTCATTTATAAGCAGATTTTAGCCATATGGTACAGGATAAACATACTACAATTCACAGACTCAAAGAAGATAACAAGAAGGACCCATGGGAGGATGCTCAAATCTCATTCAGAAGGGGGAACAGAAGACAGCAGAAGTGGCTGAAGAAAGGGAACAAGGTAGGAAAGGGAGCACAGAGAGAAACGAAAGTAGAGAGAAGGTTGGGAGGACAGAGAGCTTATAGACAGAAGAGAAACCATGGGGGGGCATCTCTATAACAAGCTAGAGACTGAAGACGGGAGGCTTCTTGAAGGATAGAGGGACAACTCTAGCTGAGACTCCTATTAGCAGGGGTCATGGAGACTGAAGAGGATACCCTATAACTATACAGGACTTTTAGTGGAGGAAGGGGATCACCAACCCACCAACAAAAAAACTTCAACTCCAAATTTATCCTTCCTACAAGATGTGCAGGGATAAAGATAGAGGGAATGTCCAATGGGCCATTTGAGAAGCTCCCGGTCTTTGTGCTGTGAGCATTTCTGGTGCTGGGAACTGTTTTGTGAACATGGGTATTGACCAGCATTCCTAGCTCCTTCCCACTAGGTCAGAGTGAGAGTCCCCAGTGGTGACTTCCAAACATTTTTTTTTAGACTGGTTCACCCTCTCCTGAGTAATATAATCGCCTTCAATCAGGGAGCACTGCTTAAAGAAAATACCAAGTGAGTTGACATGGCTTCTCCTAGGTATAAATCTTAGATTCAAAAATCTAACATTTTATTATATTTGTTTTATTACCTTCTAATAAATACTTCCATACCAGTTCAATAAAGGCGAGTATATTCTGGAGATTGCTTTATGAAAGCCTCTTCTTCTAGTGATGTTTTTCTTACAAAATAACTTAAGCTTTCACAATAACAACACATGGAAAGAGAAGAAAGAGCATATGTATGTATGTAGTAAAATTAATATTCAGAAATCTTTTGATTGCTTAGCCAACTATAAGCAGAGTAGTTCACTAGAAGTTAGTGTGCTTATAATAACCCCCCTTTTCATCCTGGAAGCTGTTACTTTCTAATTGCAATAGTAAAAGAAGGATTGAAACAATTTAGAAGCATTCAAAATAAAGTGCTGTCAGCTATACTTGCTGGAAGTCTTTCCTCTGTGTCTCTTACCTAGGCATAAAATTCTACTTTGCAGACTTAGACCTGGAGTGTATTTTTTATAACAAATCTTCAATTACACTTATGAAAAACATTTCTTACATTCTTGGTGGATTTCTATCAATACTTATGAACCCTATACAGAATGTTTCAAGCAGGAGAATTTATGAAAAGTTTGAAAGAGAACACTTAATCCACATTTCCAATGTGTTTTGTGTTTTGTGAAATTTATAAAAGGAAGGTAACTGAAAAAAATTGCTACTTAAAAAATGATTTTCTATTTTACAAAATAGAAGCTTTTTTTTTTTTCAGTGTTGCTTTTTTTGGCTTAAAGACTTCTATACTGTAAAGAATTCCTTAGCAAGCCATTCAGCAAGTCATAAAAAGTGATTTCTGTAAAAGTAAATTTTATCAACCCTTCTTAGATAAGAGTGCAAAACTGAAAGTCATGTGTGAAGGACATGCTTCCATTTGCCTCTATTCTGTGCAAAATAAACAAAGCCAAAACCAGTGAGAAAGAAAAAAAATCAATCCTTGGGCATGAGGTAGTGGACATGAAGGAACCAAATGCCAACATTCTTGAAACACACACAAAGATTTCTTGAAGATATAAATATATTCATCCTCTTTATGTCTACAATCTTAAGTAAAAGTCTATTTTAACACTCTCATTAGCTCTGCTTACAAAAGTGTCTGTACTGGCAAAGATCCCAGTAAGAGATTATTATGTGTATACCAGGGTTTCTGAGAGGTTCCAAACTGATTTTATTTGTGATGTTGAACATATCTGTGGAGCTTAGAAATGTGACATATTGTTGTCTTAGTGTGTAGAGCAGAAGCATACCAAAGCAACACATGATATTTATTTTAGTAGCTGAAGATAAACAAATACTCTACTGTGTAATCATACTGCTTTCAGGAGTACCCAGGGGTGCTAAAAGTGGCTCTCTCAAGATAACCAGGCTTGTGGGCAGAAGCCTTTTTGATTTTAATTAACAGGTGTGCTTGCTAAAGAGTTGTCAGTATATGCTTTCTGACTCCACACAACTGCAAACAACCTGTGCAGTAAGAGAAAGGGGTTGGTTCCTACTTTCTTGAATCATATAGCTAGGGTACAGTAATGTAACATTTTTCTATTTGATTAGTAGATAGTGACATTCAGCACTGTGGTTTTGTTCTTTTTTTTGTTTATTACAGCCTTCAACAGAAGATGTTGTTAATAATAAAAAAATGTGTTTTAGTCTACACTGAGTTGTAGTCTCTCAGACAAATATTTAAATGTAGAGGATCTTAATAGGAAGGTGCAAATTGAGAGGCGACATGAGAAATTGAAATTCAAACGCATTCATACTCTCCAGGAATCAATCCAAAATATCATATTGTAATCAAAACATTACCAAAGTTGTCAACTGTCTTTTCACTTTGCCATACATTGTCAGTTGGGATTTAGAAATTAGTATTTTCAGCTAGTTAATAATTCTATCCCTGGTTCTTGGAACATAACGGTGCTCACATGCAAGAAGGAGTAGCAAAACCAAACCCTCTTTCACAGCTGTCACTCTCTCTGCTGATGAAACGATGTGATTATGAAGGCATCTCCCTAGTGTTAAATCAGCTCTGGAACAACCATGAGCAGTGTGGCAGTAGGGGATGGCTTATGGTTTCCATGTCCAAAGTTCTCATCTGGTCAGTAAAGATAAGGGACCTGCCTTATGTTTATTTTGCAAGATGTAAATAGCATGATAGTTACTGTTACTGACTACTTCAAATTTCCACACGTTTCTGGCATAGAATAGACACTCAAGACACTTAGCGGAAAAAAATAATGTATGAATAATCTGGCATGTGTTTTACTACATTTTAATAATTTGTTTTCATAAATGTATCACATAAGAATAGAACACACAAGTGTAGGAAACTTCTGACCACTCATTGGATGATTCTACAGCACTGCTTCTTATCCACTGCCATGAATAATGATTACCACACTCTCACTGTTCCATAGCATTTTCTGATTTTGTAGCATTTAATATATTTTAACAGTACAAAACAAAATTATTATTTTATATATTTAAAATATTTGATATAACTGACTGTAAGGAACATATTAGTGTTTTTTTTAACCAACGAAAGAGCAAAGCTACAGATACACATAAAACAAAGAGGTACAGTGTGAGTGATACTTCTGATGCTTTTTATAACAATATCTTTTCTCATTCTCTGAAATAATGTCTGAAATAATGCTTCAAATCAATAAGCTGAAACTTGATCACAAATTGTTTTAAAATATACTATAATCCTGAAATGATCACACTGAACATATTTTTACATTGTAATTATGACTTGAAACTATTGTGATGAGGACTGAAAATCTTGCCAGACCTTACTTATGGCGATCTGATTTATGGCATTGTTTGGCTTTATAGTTCAAGATCAACATTTCAGCAAATGTTTCAATTGAACAAAAATAAATAAATCTGAATAAACAATGAAATGGAAATATTGAGAATTCACATATATCATTGTGTTGGGAAAATCTGTAAAGGCATCACACTGAAACTAGTCTTCTGAATATTTTCAGCTACTTCTTTTCTATAATGTGTAATATGCTCAGAAATGTCAGCATTTTATATTTTATAACATAGAGTTAAATGTTGTCAAAGGCAGAAACCTAAAAAAATTGTACATTTGTGTTGGTAAAATGTTCTTTTGGAAGGTATACATCTTACCCTGTTCATTCAAATGCTGATTTCTCTCCCCCACTCTCTGGTTTCAATCTGGACATTGTTTTGTGATACTTTTTCTAAGCATCACCTGTCTCAACTTTGTGTAAACATGACAAAATAAAACAATCAGCCACAATGTTGAGCAAGGGAGAGGAAGGAGTAAAAGGGAGAGGGGAGGAGCCAGAGGACAGGAAGGAGTGGGAACAGAGGGAGAGAAGAGAGGCCGGGAGAGCAGAGGCTGGAGGAGAGGTCTTGAACGGACATGGAGAAATGAACCGGACCTAAGATTTCACTAAAAGCAAGTATAATGTGGGAAATCTGAATAATAGGAAGAAACTACGTGGGCTTGGTGGTTTAGGATGGAATAACCATTGCCCAGCATTGTGATCTAGGTTAATTAAATAAATTCCCGTCTCTGTATGGTGATTTGGTTGTTTAGGATTAACCTCAGCTTTACTAAAAGATAATTAATAGAAAATAGTAAAAACTAAATGCAACACATTTGTTTAAAAGTACAGTTGATAGAATTTTAAATTGTAAAAACGCATTAACTCATTATTTATGAATTTATATAAATCTTCTCTAGATCAGGTGATACAAATACAAACATATAATAAAAATGACATTTCTTAAATTCTGGATCAAGTTATCTTCCAACTTAACACAACACATTTTTATATTCCGGATACTTTCAGTTAAAAATTAGCATCTAATTCCATATACATATTCATGGTTAATATATATGTATATACACAGAGAGAGTGAGGTGAGTAAAGTAATAGCTTTAGAATTATGCTAATCACAATGTTAACATGTTAATGTTTACTTATTTAATTTGAAATTAAAATAGTTGACTCAGTTGAGAGAAATCAACTCAATGGAAATCACCAAACTGTAAACAGTGCAAACATTTCCTTTACCTTCAATATAAAAGTTTATGTAGAACAATGAGACTTGCTTGGTTTAAGAATCTTAGGAAAGAAGTGGGAAACAGTAAGATCTGGAGAGGACAGGAACTCCACAAGGAGAGCAACAGAACCAAAAAATTTGTGCACAGGGGTCTTCCCTGAGACTGATACTCCAACCAAGGACTATGCATGGAGATAACCTAAGACCCCTGCACAGAACCCCATGGCAGTTCAGTAGCCAAGTGGGTTCCACTGTAATAGGAACAGGGACTGCCTCTGACAAGAACTGATTGGCCTGCTCTTTAATTACCTTCCCCTGAGGGGGAAGCAGCATTACCAGGCCACATAGGAAGACAATGCAGCCACTCCTGATGAGACCTAATTGACTAGGATCAGAAGGAAGGAAATGAAGTCCTCCCCTATCAGTGGACTTGGGGAGGGGCATGCATGCAGAGGGTGGAGGAAGGGAGGGATTGGGATGAGAGGAGGGAGGGAACCACAGGGGGGATATAAAGTGAATAAAGTGTAATTAATAAAGAATAAAAAAAGAAAAAAAATTGAAATTCAATAGATGACTTTCTCATTAAGTAAAGATGTTCATTGTGTAATGAGGAATTGATGGAGACTTTATGTTTACAACATGAAAACTGAAATGTAATAGATGATATAGGAGACAAAGCACATTAGGAGAAAGAATGCATTATATCTACATGTCTTGGTGCAAATTCTCTCTTTATGTATCAAACAAGGCATGTTATTTAGAAACAGGAAGTCATATCTGTTCACACACTGAAGGTATTTATTTGCCACCTAAAACCTGTAGGGATATTTAGAGAGGGAAATGTGTTTAACGATAAAGTTGTGGGGAGGTAAATGACTAAATGCATTACTGGATCAGCAGTGCCACAATGAATTACTTTGATGGCTACAATAATGATCCTGAGATAAGTATTGTCAAGTATGATCATCTGTCTTAGACAGTTACAACGGGACTGCAGCCAGGGAAGCAGGGACAGCCTAACTGTGGGTCTTTACCTCTTCTCTGTTTCCTCCAAGTACAATCACCTGTCTGAACTCCAGCTTTTTAGTAGACCAACTGCTGTAGCTTTACCTTTCTCAATGCCTTCAGTGTCAACTTATCACTCAGATATTCCCCTCCAACCTTCCTCTCCACTCATCCTTTTATCCAAGCCTCAAACACCAGCAGATACTCCTTGAAAACACTCCAGGGTACACAAGAAGGAGAAACAGGTAGGTAAAATTACAGATCTTCACTTCTCTCTCCCTTCTTCCAAACCAACCCTTCTCATCCCCAGCTCTGTAGCATACCAGCTGCTATGGCCTCTACTGCCTCACTGTTACCTTCGCTACCTTCGTGGACAACAAAGATCTTTCCCTCCAAGTTTTCTGTTCTCTACTCATCACTTTACCCCAGTCTCCCACTCCGGTGGACATTCCCTGGGAACTCAAAGGCCACTCTGGGCAAAGAAGCATATAGGATAGTATGCAGATCTTCACCTATCCTTTCTTGCTTCTAAATCTAGCCCTCGAGTCTCATCTACATCTCTGCAACAGATCACCTTCTTTGGTCTCCCCCTCTCTGCTTTTCCCAACATCTTCCTTCATCTCTTTCCTCTCTTCTCCTTCAACATTCCTTCCCAGCCACCAATGCCAATGGCCAAACCTAACAGAGAAGCAAGGAAGCCAACAAAGCACATAGACAATCTTCAACTCTTCACTCTCCCTTTCCCTCATCTTCGATCTTCCAGTCTTCACTCTCCCTCCCTCATGTTCTATCTGCCAGTGTTATCCCAAGCTCTGTAGCAGACTACCTACTCTGGTCCACCATTACTCTCTGCCTTAGATCCTCCTGGATCAGCCTGGTTCCCTCCCTCTTGTGGACCCTCACTGCTCTGAGTCCATCCCCACTCCTAAGTGTCAAATCCTAGAATCACATTTTATCCAGAACCCCTAGTGACCACACCTATCAGGATCCCAGAAGAATTTCCTACCAGGTAACACAATGCCACCTAAGAACCAGAAACAGCAACAGAAATCCAGGAACAAACCACCCACTCAACAAAGCCAAGATTAGGCATCAGACCTAGAGTTACAGTCCTCCACAGCCCAGAGAAGCTTAGACCTCAGTGTAAAAACATAATCAATTAGAGACAAGGCAATGCATCTCTACAAGAGATAGATCCAGCTTACCGTGCCACAGTAAGCCTTGAGTACAGCATCACAGCTGAAGCAAAAGACAAAGACCTTAAACGAGGCTGTATGACCATGATAGACCCTTAAACAGGAAATGCATAAGTCCCATAAAGAAATCCATGGAAACACAAACAGTGGAAGCAAATAAATTAAAACTGTTCAAGACCCAAATATCAATAATGAAAACCCAAACAGAATAAAATCTGGAAATGAAAACTTTAGGAACTCAAACAGGAAGCCTCACCAATAGAGTGTAAGGGATGGAAGAAAGAATCTTGGGTATTGAAGACACAATAGATGAAATGGATATCTCAATCAAAGAAAATTTTACCAGATGAGATCCCTAACTTTTCTGCATCTGATTCTTAATGTAAGAAAATGATCATTTTCATTGAAACCCAACATACATTTGCAATTTACATAACAGAGTACATGGTTTTACCTTTCTAAAGCTTTCATTCTGATAACAAGCTATAAGGGGAATAATATAATGGACATTGTGTTTCTATACATGTAAGCTTTTACTCCTGTTGGGTATGAATGACAGACATGCATGCTAAGATGTTCAGAAACCAGTCATTTATTTTCAGGGATCTGTGTCTAACTTCATGACCCTAAAACTGAATGATAGAGACTTTCAGACACATAAATATATGTAACTTAAATACTAAAATTATTTTTTAAATATGAACCTTTTGGGAAACATGAACCAGGGGTAAAGAAAATCAATGCACTTATTTTTTTTTTTTTATGAAGTCATTGTTACGTTACATTTTCTTCATCTTTTGTCCCAGGTCGACAGATGGCCATTCTTATAAAATTTCTGTGAATATAAAATTTCTATGAAATATCAGAATGGTGTCTGTAACACCTATTCTTTCTCCTGGACCTTTATACAGTGGGCAGTAGAAAAGCAAGAGTGGCTCTGTGGAGATGAAGAACTACTTTTCCACCCCGAGTCACTTTTCTCTTATTGGACACTTACTGGGACACTGATCTCAGTGAGTAGTTCAGGAATATTAGGTTAAACTTGCACAGCACCAGTACCCGACTTCAGAAACAAATTCTCATTCAAGTGCCCCATGGTGTTCCTGGCAGTCAGGAGACAGAGTCTTTTCTTCACTAAAATGATTTAACACAGAGATAGTTTTTATTTCAAAAGAAATTAGAGAGTTTATTATAGAGACAATTATGTGATCGTGGTCTAGGAACATAAACTAGGTGTCCCCAAATATTGTGCTCCACTGTCACAGCGGAGATTTGATTTTACAGAACAAAGAAATCTATAAACCAAAACTATTTACCAAATTGAGTGGTGGGGACATGGGTGGCTTGGTTAGACCAAAGCTCCGCAGCTGGTTACAGATTTTAGATATAATCTGGTGGAATTTTATCTTTTGCAATAGTGAATGGTACTAACTTGTTATAATTTATTTTTAGGTTTTAATAATTTGAAGATGTCAGGCTTTAAAAAATGGACCAATGATAAATAGTACAGCACAGCTTTTCAGGAAAATGAATCAGATGGTAACTTTTTCTGGTGATCAAGAGATGGATGATACGGGAAAAAAAAATTCAGTGAAGCAGACTGACTAGAGACATCACTGGGACCAGAAAAAGAGAGCATTTGTACACTAATAAAAAGAGAAATAGAAATTAACTGAAAAACAAAAACAGCCAAAAAAAAGTCACATTTTGTCTTGCTAGACCATAGAAAATAAAAGGAATCTTTGTTCAAAACTGCAATCGTAGAGTTAACATATAACATACAAGGAGTTAACATGTAGCACTAACTTGTAAGTTAAAACATAAAACTCTTTTTTCCCTTGCTTATAAGATATTTTATTGTTTGAAGTCCTTGTAAAACGTATCTTCCTATAACTCTGAGAATATGATAGGAAGATAAATATATCATTAAAATTCCAATCCACAAAAAGATTTATCTGGGACATAAGAGAAACTTGGTAATTCAGCATTGTGTATGGGTGGGATCAATTGGTGACATTGTATCATGTGTCCGCAGGTTTACCCAGAGGACACACATCAGCACCATAGTGAGCCTCCCTAGGAACGCCATATTTTGTTACAAATACAAATGTTGTTAAATCCAGTGATTTAACGAGCACAGAGACACTAAAACTCGTCTTTTTCTGAACAATACTTGTTTTATCTCAATAAATTTATAGTACACATATACCCCAAATTAGTCTAATCTCATTTATAACAAAATGTTTGCTTTTTAGATTTTAACATTTTTTGCATATGTGCTTTATGTGCTCCATGCATTGTCTTATGTGAGAGGAAGAAGCAGGTGCCACCTCTCTTAGAATAGGAATTAGGGAAGATTGTGAGACGCCATGTGGCTGCCAGAGACTGAACTTGGATCTACTGCCAGGGTAATGAGTGCTCTTAACTTCTGAGCCATTTCTCCAGCCCCACCATGTGTTATAGCCCTGTAGTTAGGCTTGTAATTCTCATTTAAAAAATCGGTTAAGTTTGAATTTTGTCTAATAAAAAGAAGTTTCTTTATGCTAGGTACAGTGGTGCACACCTGTAATCCCAGCACTCAGGGAGGCAGAGGCGGGCAGACCTGGTCTACAAAGCAAGTCTAGGACAGCCAAAGCTACACCGAGAAACCCTGTCTCGAAAAAAACAAAGAAAAAAGAAGTTTATGTTTATAATTTATTTTTTAAATGGATGATAGTTGCTGTCACTTTCATAAACTTGCAAGGTATTTTTAAAAATCCTACTTTAATGTATAAGTGTACTTAACTTGATGATTCTTTTTGTATTTTAAGTCACATTTATAAAAGCATTTTTAGATAAAGCAACTATGTTCCTAATGAAAATCAGGAATCGGAAACAGAAAGCACACCTACACTATCTTAGAACCTAAGGCTTACCACTATAGGTAAAACTTGTAACAATGCTGTTTTCTTTAAAAAAAAAAAAATAGGTTGTAAGTGCCTGATACAGAACTTCTTCTTTTAAATTTTCTTCTCACTATACACAGCAAAGGTGTACCACGTAACGCACACAGATGTCTCTTAACACACAGTGGGCACTGTCTGTCCTGTTTTAAAGTGCCAACATACTACAATGTAGTGACAATTACTGAACGAGCAAAACAAGTCAGAAGTAGATTTTTGGAAAATTAAAACAGGATAAAATCCTATTTATAGAAACATATAAGAAAAATAAGCACAAAACAAACTGTAAAAAGCATGTTTGTTAAACTATACTTTTCTCTGGTTCTAGGATAAATGATATATACATATATATAGTATTTGATATGTAAGCAAATCTTTAGGCATATATTCTTATTAATCAGTAAATACTGGTGGTACTCAAACCAGCACTCACACATACCCAATGCCTATTGTTCAGCTTTTGAAAATAATTATCAACCCTAGTATGTGTATACCATAAAATGCAGATTATTATTACTACTATTGTTTATTATTGTTTATTATTATTATTATTATTATTATTATTATTATTATTATTTTGTGTCTTTTGCAACGGAGTTTTTCTCTGTAGCCCTGTCTGTCCTGGAACTCACTCTGTAGATCAAGCTGGCCTCTGCCTCCTGAATGCTCGGATTAATCGTGTGCACCATCACTAGGCAAATCTAAGATACACAGAAAAGCTTTACTTGCAGGGCAGCAGGAATTTAATCATACAAGCGAAATACCGTGTCATCATTATTTTTACAGTGCTCATGCATTTTAAATAAATAACCATAACAGTCCAATTAGTATTTTATATGTTTTATGCAATTGAGTAAGACTTGCAAAACAACAGCGTTAAAGGTAAATAAAGTGATATTAAAAATAAACCCTCTAGAAATCTCAAAAAATTTTTGAAAATATTTCTTGAAATTGAAAGTATTGATTTGTAAACATGTTGTTATGTACTTGGTAATGGGAGAGAGGGAGAGTGGAGAGAGATGGGAGGGGTTTCCAGCACACAATGTGAACAGTTTACTGTTATTAAAGGGCCACCCTGAAGCTGTACCCCCTTACGGAAAGTGGTTTGTTTCATCTGCTTTGACAGCCAGTGTTTGATGGCCTTTGAGGAAATCAAAGCTGCTTTCGATATTGATTGACTCTAGTAATTAACCCCAGATTTTGTTTTTTGCTCTCTTCAAGTTGTCTTTAATTGAATTCTTCAAAATGTACTGACCATTCATTCAAGTGGGTGGAAAGAAGTTTACAAGAGGCATGCTTTACAAAAGAGGATGAAGTTTTCACATGTAAGACACCTAAAAGAATAGAAGACAATAAGGAACTCTAGAAAGCTTTAGGAGAAACAAAAATGTATGTTGGATCCTAGAGTAATGCTTAAAGAGATAAAGTCAATAAGGGCACATACAATGTTTATGTGTAAATAAATATACTTGCAGTTTTATTTAACACCATAGTTTACACCCAACATTTGGTCATTCATATGTTACATAAAGATCCAAATAACTTAATAAATTTATGGCATATTTCTATACATTGCTACTGATACTTATAAGTATTTCATTGTGTCTTCACAAAGGGTAGGGGCTCATTAAGACCAGCTCTTCTGTCCTGAGCCCTGTGGACCTTCTACTGACCAACATCATGCCCACACATTGAAAGATCCTCACAATCTATCACTCATGAGTGTCCTCTGGCCACTATGCAATTTGATAATGTGGGCTATCATAGGAAGGCAATACAAAGGGATCCACAGAAGTTGATTTCAGGGTAAGGCCTCTTCTTATACCATGTACATTCAATAAACTTCCATCACTGTTATATCAAAAGCTAAGTTTGTTTATCTGCTTTTAAGGTATGGTTTGCTTCTGTTTCTCTGTTACCTGTGGTTAGATAAAGGCTTCACTCATTGGTTCCATTTGAAGACATCCAGTTTCATCTCCTACTGTTAACATGATGTAAATAGGTTACAAATAATCGAGTTCATCATTGGGGAACCATCCCACTGTGAGGAGGTAACTAAGGCTTTATTTTCAATCTATCTAATTAATACACATAGAATGTGACATAAAAATTGCAAAGTTTCTCTTTCACAACACAAAAACAAATGATATGAATAAGGAGGATGATCAAACAATATGTACTGCCAAGTGGAATATTACATCTTAGGATATTCACATATAGAGATAATATTTAAATAAACGTATATAATTTTTTAATAAAAATACAATAACAAAAGCAAGCATATATCCATTGAATCTTCATTAATATTCTGTGGCAAGTGTTTATAAATGCAAAAGTATACAGTGCCTAGAATTAAATAATTTCTGTGTTACATAATGTGTAAGACAGGTAACAAAAGGAGTCAGTGGAAAATCGATTTCAGTCAATATTTAACATGTCAAGGATCAGTGATGGATTATTCATGGTAAAATGACTATTAAATTTAGCTTGAAATATAGACTGGTTTAAATAAACCTCCAGTGCATGTAGGATTCCACAGGGCCTTGAAAAGAAGAAAACAAAAGCAATGAATGGCAAATAACAAAATTAAATAAAACTTTAAATGAAGATATTAAATATTTCAATACTTTAAAAATACAGATTGATATGAAACTCTGTTGGTAATATGTCAGAATTTTATTAGCATTAACAAAGAATTTTTTAGTTATATAAAATGAAAGAATTAAAAGTTGACACCAAGTTATATTTTTCCTTTTTCAAACAAGCACAAAATAGTTTTCTTCAACTTTTTATGCATTCCTCAACTGAAAAACCGCCGGAAAATTAGGAGATGGGTAGACAGTGCAGTGTCCTCTTGAAGATTTTGTTACGGCAGTTACTGTCTGAGCCCTACGCACAGACCTCCAAGATGGTTTTCTTAGTCTGCGGCTGTTACTACTCTAATCTCTTGTCATTGATGCCGATACTACATGATATATATTTATGACACTTTGAAGTATGTTAACCATTTTAAAACAAGAAAATCCATTTAGTAAATACTCAAGAAAGAATGTGTAATATCTGAGAAGTTTGGAACACTTGATTCAACTGTTGTTGAAATGTGCAGGACCACAGAATTAACCCTGCAAGACTGTGTAACGTACCAATGTGTAGGCCATGTGTACGCGTGTGCCACCTGCCAACGTATAAAATATAACAACATATCAGAGTTAGCTCACTTGGCCCTGGCAGATTCTGAGGGAAGTCCACACAGAGAAGCCCTCTTATTTCAGTCCACACCGAGGAGCTCACCAGCCTGCGATGGAGCGGAGTCTACAGAGCAGTTCTGTATGACAACTGTGGTGCTATTGTAAAATCACTTGATTCGGAAGCGGAAAATCTGAACAGTCATGAGGCTTGGGGAATTCTGATTGTAATCTGCCAAGTTTACTGAGACACGCACTGTGTGTGTGTGTGTGTGTGCGCGCGCGCTGGGTAATGTAGTGTTTGGTGTGTATATGTGTGTGTGTACGGCTGTAGTGGGAGTGTACTGTGCACATATTTCATTTTAATCGTGTTTTAAGGGAAACTGCTCTGTTGTCTCACAGAATACACGTCATTGCTTGGACATGCAGGTTGGTCAGTGCACACTGAAACTGAGGCTGAAGGCTTGAATGCTTTCAAATCAGCACTCTGAGGCTATTGCTTCAGTGGACAGACCTATCTACCACTGAGTGAAGTGTAGAGTGATCAGTTACTTTTGTCCTTAAAAGAAAACTCACTGAAGCTACCCAGGGAAATGGGTAAAACTCCACCTTTAAAAATTCATGTCTCCAGGGGTAGATGTTACCATTTGATGACCACTTAAGCTTATGTATGACAACGGCTTTTTATCTTTCCTCTTTTACATGCAAACCATCTTCTCAGGCACACTCAAGGTTTCCTTGATGTCATCTCTGCCATTCTCTAGCACGATCTTGCTTCTCTTGTCATGTAAGTGTTCTGTTATCTCCCTTTAGAGTTGTATATAAATTAGACAGCATAAAATGAGATACTACATGATAGATTCATAAGCTGCATTTATTTATTAATACTCTTAAGGCATCTCTATATGAGAATATTGATAGTTCCTCTTCTTTCTTATTGAATAGACATTTACTTGATAATTGACCAGTCTATTAATGATTATTTGTGCTTTTTCCATCATTATCTGTAACAAGATATGCTGATGAGGGCATATTTTAGGATCATGTTGTTTAGTATATATGGAAATGTATGCACTGGCATAAAGATAACTTTGGTGGGCTTTGGATCATACCACTTTATTATAGTCCTAAGAATCTCTTTAGCAGATGGTGTTCATATAACAAGGCTACTCATTAACAGAATATTTAAAAAATACATAAAAATGACTAAAGTGTTCATATGATTAAATGACATTCAGCTACTTAAATTATTAAGAAAATATTTTACTATTGTAAAACATTATTATATTTAAAGTAGCAAGATTTAAATTGATTGTATGGTGTATGTACGTGACACAGAGACATGATTTTGCTTATGTGAAAAACAAGATGGCAGAAAAAGCTTTCAAAAATAATACACATGCACATCGACTGACATTTGCATATTTCATAATTTATATACATTAATTAACAAATCACAAGTGTGAGTAATATTATTGATGTTTCCACAAAGGAAGAAGGGTTAAATCTTTCAGATTCAATGAATATTTGTAAAACCTCTATTAACTATAAAGTAGTCTTTTAGGCCTGGTGTGGTAACACACATGGTTACTGGGGCAGATGGATTGCCAGGAGATCTAGATCATTTTATAAGCTTCAGACCAGCATAGGCTAGAAAGAACTTGTCTCAAAACAGCAGGAAAAAGTTCTTAGTTGCATTTTTACAACTTAGTTCCTAGAATCAAAGAGTTGGAAAATATGATATTTTGATCTCCACATTAGTCTTTCTTTGAGCCTAGAGAATAAACACCTCATCCAGTTCCAGGTTTTACCTTAAAATTGAAGAAAATGATAAATGTTTTATACTATTTTTCTTCAAGAAAATAATTCTACATTAGAGTATAACATTAAATGTTATGGATTAAGTCCAAATCCATAAATTCATTTATAAACATAAAATTCATAAAATAATGATAAATCTGAAATAATTTTGATATTTATAGAACTGACTCTTTAAGTATTCTGAACTAAAAATTACACTCTTTGGCATAAATTTTCTATATACTAATTCAGCTTCATAAATTTACAATTGTAATTACCATCTTAATATGGTATCACTAAAGAGTATAATTTCCCTTGCATTCTTTCTTTACAGTGCATAAGGTTAATGATATAGATGGCTGGCTTTTAAGAAACTTTCTAATGGCGTATTCTAAAATTTTCTGCTTCTGTGCCAGTTCTGCATAAATACATTTATGAAACTTTCCCCCTTAGTTTTCTATGACTACATTGTAAAATCTCTTTATAGTTTTATTTTTAAACACTTTCATTCTATCAATTTCAATGCCTTTGTCCCCTATAAAATCCATATCAGTTTCCTCACTGGTAAAAGTTAGATAACCTTGAAGACCCTCAAATCCCAGTGTGAAGCAAGTGGCTGAAAGTATCAACCTCCAAATAATGAAGCAAGAACTGACAGATTGTTTACATGGCATAAGGTATGGCCGGTCACTTGGAGGTGACCCCTTCTATACAGAGAGAAAGGAGGTAGAGAGAGGAGTGGAGAAGGCAGGACTCGAGAAAACACCCGTGGAATAATCAAGAATTATGGCTGCGTTTAGCTGCACTCTCATTTCTTATGCCATATTAAAAAAATGGTGATTCAGCAGTAGATCAAAAAAGATATTGAGACTCTCAGCCAAACATTGGGCAGAGCACAGAGGGTCTTGTGGAAGAGTGTGGGGAAAGACAGAAGGACAAGGAGTGGAGAGGAGCTCTACAAGAAGACCAACAGAGCCAACTAACCAGGGCCCAGAGAGGCTTGTGGAGACTAAAGCACCAAGCAAGGGCCAGGCATGGACTAGACCTCAGCCCCCTACACAGATGAAGCCAGTGGGCAGCTGTTGCTTCACGTGGGTGCCCTAGTATAGGGACCAGGGGCTGTTGCTAACATAAACTGTGTTCCCTGGTTTTTGATCACTTCCCCTTGTCAGGCTGTGCTGCCAGGCCACAGGAGAAGAGGACGTACTCAGTCCTGGTGTGACTTGACGGGATGGGGTGGTTCGGTAGTGGGGAGGCCACCCCTTTTCTGAGGAGTAGGGGAGAGGAGGAGAGAAAGAGGAAAGGAGGTTGGGAAAAGGAGGAGAGGAGAAAAGGAGCTACTATCGGGATATAAGTGAATAAACAAACAAACGGACTAGTTAACTAATTAAAGAGATGATGGGGATTACTAAATCACTATTCCTTCAGGTGGATATGCCATGGAGGTCTGGGTCTCTTGTTCCCTAGGGTGGATGGGACATGCCAGGCCTGAGTCTTTGTTCACAGGTGACAGAACACAGGAAGCCTGGATCCTCTTACCTCATGTAGGCTTTGTTTCTCTAGTATCAGTTTCTCCACACAATCTGTTTCCAAAGTTCATAGCACAGAAGTAACTTTATGTTAATCTGACTATTCATATCAAGGACTGTGGCAAAGACAGCACCATTCTCTCACTAATAGACTTTTCAAGGGTCTTCAGAGAGGACCTTAGAATAGGATTTCTATCAAAGATACTTTTCTTTCTACTTCCAAGGCACACATGTCACCTATTTCAGTGTCCCTTAGTAACTCTTCTGATGTCATGCACTCTCAGCCTTACACAGTCACTAGCGGCTTCCTGTGTCCCCCCTCCCTTGGCACAATGCACTTAGAATCTTCTGATTCATTTTATCTTTTCTTCATTTGTTATCCTTAATTTGACTCTGCAGATAAAGCAACTTCTCACACTCCAGAATACTATGTGGGGCTTTTTAATAAAAAGTCCCAGGTAAATAGTGATATTTGTTGAATATGAATTCAACAGATTTACATAGACAAGCCCAACCTCTGGAACACAGAGGGAGCATCCTGTTTCCTGTTAACATTTTAAACCAATGTTCTTATTCAGCATTTAATATAATATGAAATAATTGTCTATAACTCTCTTTATACATGGCTTAATGTGTTGCTAGAAATACATGAGTTCATTTGATCAACCATGTTTGTAGCAGCTTTATTTTAATAGCCAGAATCTGGAAACAACCCAGATGTCCCTCAACTGAGGAATAGATACAAAAATTGTGGCACAATTCCATTTACACAATGGAATAATACTTAGCAATTAAAAACAAGGAAATCATGAAATTTGCAGGCAAATGGTGGGAATTAGAAAAGATCATCCAGAGTAAAAGTATCCCAGAAGCAGAAAGATACACATAGCATATACTCACTTATATGTGCATATTAGACATATAATAAAGAATAAACATCCTAAATCTTCACACCTAAAGAAGCTAAGCAAGAAGAAGGACCCTGGGTAAGATGATCAATCCTCACCCAGAAAGGCAAAAGGAACAAACATAGGAAGAGGGGGAAAACAGGGAACAGGATGGGAGCCAACCACAGAGGGCCTCTGAAAGACTCTACCCAGCAAGGTATCAAAGCAGATGCCTTTTATACTCATAGCCAAACTTTGGGCAGAGTGCATGGAATCTTATGAAAGAAGGAGGAGATAGTAAGACCTGGAGAGGATAGGAACTCCACAAGGAGAGTAACAGAACCAAAAAATCTGGGCACAGGGGTCTTTTCTGAGACTGATACTCCAACCAAGGACCATTCTTGGAGATACCCTAGAATCCCTGCTCACATGTAGCCCACGGCAGCTCAGTCTCCAAGTGGGTTCCCTAGTAATGAGAACAGGGACTGTCTCTGACATGAACTCTGACATGATCACCTCCCCCTGAGTGGAGAGCAGCCTTGCCAGTCCACAGAAGAGGACAATGCAGCCAGTCCTGATGAGACGTAATAAGCTAGGGTCAAAGGAAAGGGAAGGAGGACCTCCCTTATCAGTGGACTTGGAGAGGGGCATGGGAGGAGATGAAGGAGGGAGGTGGCATTGGGAGGGGACGAGGGAAGGGGCTACAGCTGGGATATGAAGTGAATAAACTGTAATTTATAAAAAAGTAAGTAAACTTAAAAAATACCTGAGTTGAGTGATTATTAATAAATGAAGCCTTTGGTGACAGACTTTCTTTTTTCCTGTTAAGTGCCAGGACATGCATACACCATCAGATATTCTGACTAAAAAAAAAAAAAAATGACAGCAGCAATGTAGTCTAGCCAGGAAGATTAACACAGTACCGGCTGTTAGAAACCAATAAGAACACTGAATTAACAGCTATTCAACTGTGATAATATATCTGTCAGCATGGAAAAAAACAACAACAACCTTCCCTCTGTCAAACATGGCTAACCAACAACTACAGGAAAAGCCAGGCACAAGCATTCCTGTCCCAAACAAGACAGCAAAACTCTTCTCATATATTTAAAAGATCTTTCTACACCAACTACAAGGACAATCTCCAAAATGAAATCTAAAAAAGCCAGTAGAAGTTTCAAAATTCATGAAAATGTATACCGAGAAATTCTCTTAATGTCTTCAAGTATAACACACATTTTGCTATTATTTTTCTAGCCTATAAGAAATAATTTCATCTTTAAAGCAAATTGCATTAAGAAAATAAGTTAAAATAGATAAAAAACACAGGATAATCCTACTTATATGTATACATATGTGTATACATATATATATACACAAACACAAATATATGTATGTGTGCATATGTGTATGCATATGTAACTGTGTATTTATACATATGTACATATATACATATATGTACATACTTATATACTGGATTGGGCCAAAGATATGAGTGAATCCACAATTTGATCAGTTTTAAGTAGTGAAATGAAAACCATTAAATAATACCTAGATTGA
The DNA here is from genome assembly GCF_907164565.1 of Psammomys obesus. Lineage (NCBI taxonomy): Eukaryota > Metazoa > Chordata > Mammalia > Rodentia > Muridae > Psammomys > Psammomys obesus. Next base: position 2,978,268 of record NW_026592118.1, on the reverse strand, counting down.
TGAAGAACTTTTTTTATTTCTATAATTTTTTTATTTTAAAAATGTATTCATTTTATATCTCAATTGTAGTACCCTCTCTCATCTCCTCCTGGTACCACCATCCCTCCCTCTTTCCCCTATCCCATTTGCCTAGTCCACTGCCTAGTCCTCCTCCCCTGCCATCTGACTCTAGCTTCTGAAGTCTAATCAGGACTGCCTGGATCCTCCTCCTCTGTGGCCTTACAAGTTCACCAGGGAAAAGTGATCAAAGATCAAGCAGCTGAGTTCATGACACGTTACTCAGGGACTCACATGGAGACTGAGCTGCCTATTGGCTACATCTGAGCAGAAGGTCTAGGTCCACTCTGTGCACGGCCCTTGGTTCATGAATCAGTCTCTGTAGGACCCTCTGGACCCAAAGTGTTTGGTTTTGTTGGACTTCTTGTTGAAGTTCCTGTCTTCTCTGGGTCCTTCTATTCCCCCTTTCTTTCATAAGACTCCCCAAGCCCTGCCCAAAGTTTGGCAGTGAGTCTCTGCATCTGCTTCAATACTATTAAACTATTTAAAAAAAAAAGGAAATCATGAAATTTGCAGGCAAATGGATGGAACTAGAAAAGGTCATCCTGAGTAAAGTAATCCAGAACCAGAAAGACATGCGTGCTATATGCTCACTTATAAGTGGATATCAGCCTTATAATATAGGACAGCCATACTAAAATCTACAGACTTAAAGAAGCTAAACAACAAGGAGGACCCTAGGGAGGAAGCTTAAATCTCATTCAGAATGGCAAACAGGATAGACATCAGAAGTGGTGAAAGAAAGGGAACAAGATAGGAGCCTACCATAGAGGTCCCCTGATGAAGTCCTTGTAATTTCACATTTAAAAAAGTGATCAAAATCTTAAAACTTCAATTCTAATAATCTATTCTGTAAAAATTTAAAATATATACAAATGAAAGTAATAAATCTCCTTACTCAAAATTTTATGCTAAAAGACAAATTCTGTGATCATTGTGAGTAAAATTAATATATTACCTGAAATGAAAATTTATATTTGAAGTCAATCATATTTATAAAATAATATTCTATAAAACATAGCAAAGAAGTAAGATATTTCTCTAAGATATTACATTAATGAAACCCCAAATTCTCTCACTAATATTTAAGACTGTCCCTGATGAATTTAGCTACTCATTATCAAATATTTTAATTAAAATATTATTTGCAGTAGCTCTCAGTCTTCAAAATATGTATAGGCTGTGCATGTGTTATCAGAAGGCCTTTATTGACATGATTGATGCAACCAGAAATATCTCAATGTGTTGACATGGTCTCTGAGTGTACATTGTTCCTTTTCAACTCTACTCATCCATTTTTCTATACAGTTTCAAAAGCACAAGTGACTGCTGTTTAAAAAAGAAAAATCCCAACTGTTGTATTATACCAATAAAGACTCGGGAGCCAGATGCTGAGGTGAAATCCTGCTAGCTCAGTGAGGCAGAGAAAATAACCAGCTAACCTTCCTTCTCAGTTTAGGTCTAGATGGAAAAAACCCACCAGCTTAGCTGAGAGCCCAGGAGCAAAAGGCCAAAACAAACATACATACATACATACAGACAGACAAACAAACACGAAAACAAACAAAAACATCCCAAGGCCAAAGACTTGCTCCTCAGGGTGCTGAGGAGCTGAAGCCTAAACTAAAGCCAGGGCTTGAGCTAATTCCTTTCTTCTTCACACTTAAATACCCCTCAATTCAAAGTCCCTCCTACTCTTTAATTCCCATCAGCTGATTTCTTGCTCTGCCTCTTGACCTAGAGTTAAATTTACTAAATTCCGTGTACTAGAAGCCCTTGAATTAAAGATGTGTGCTATGGCTGGGTGAACCACACCATAATCACTGGTTTACAATAAACAGAAAGTTCTTGGATTAAAGGGTGTGATAGGGCTTAACCACACCAAAGAAACAGGGCCTTACAGTTCACAATTTGGGGGTTCACAATGGGATCAAATATCCTGCAACAGGTGACACCTCAGAAATTATTAGTTTTCAAGAATACTGATAAAATTGCTTCATGGAAGAGTTTATTTAAAAAATCTTTGATTTGTTTATAATGGTCTGTTATTAACATATTTCATTCTGTGTTCATATGTTCATATTTTATGTTCTTTCTTATGTAGCATGTGTAGCAAAAGCCATGTCTTGAATGCTAAGTTGACTAGGCCTTTTACCGTCAGACATTAACCCTTTTGACACATGATATCAATTGATCTATAAAGAGCAACTGGTGGTTGATATTGACAGCATCAAAAAAGCAGTGGTAAAAACATAAGAACCAAGAATGGTATACAAGATTTCTATAAAATTCTTTTCTTTCTTAAATTAAGAAGCTATAGTAAAATTATGAATGGATGCAATATATATATGTGTGTTTATAAAATTCTAATATAAAATGTATGAAATATTTATGAAGAAAATCTTATAAAATAGTAAGTCGCATATGAAAATATTGAATTATTTACAAATAAAAATTGAACTTGATAGGTGAATCTTCCTGGCTTCTAAAGAAATGTAGATGAGTCATATGTGTCCTTGTTAATGTGTAATTCATCGTGCTAAAAATGTTTTACTAACTTTATATCTATTTATATTATTTCTTCCCCCAGATTTTCATATAGAAAGCACTCTACAGTTTTTGCCCATGCAGTTAATTATTTCATTAAGTTTCTGTACATTCAGTCATTCATTTGCTGATTCTAAGGGTTGTGTTATATTAAAACAGACAAGAAAATGCTAAGTACATCAACATGAACATGGTACTGTCACGGGTTAACAGGTTCCCAATCTGCAAAAGCCACTTGCACATGGGATTCTTTAGGAATTACTACCAGGAAGTATTCTGTCTTGGCCTAAGGTAAGGGCTCACCCATCTTCACTACCTGGAGACAAGTTAAGAATGATGAGGACTTTAACAGAAAAACTGTGTTCCTGACTCCTTCCATAATTTACATTTACATATTTAGGAAACCAAGTTCCTAAAAAAGAGAACATAATGAGCCACAGAGAAACAAGTTCAAAAGAGACAGTTACAAACTGAAGTTCTCATCAGCTTTCATGATGGGTTCTAAAACCTGTTGCTTTTGAAACATCTCTGACTTGTAGAATACATGTTGAGATTACACCCTAAGAACTGATTTACACATATACATTTACAATTGTTATGTTGGGGAGGGGTGAGTGTCTTGAAAGAGATATACAATGGATTACTTGTGGTAAGCTGTTTTAAAATTATAAAACTATTGTCTCTCAAAAATAAAGATCAACAGCGTGAACCTAACGTATGAAACGTGGCTAGAAACATTGCTGTAGTAATATCACTATCTGCAGAATATTTAAACATCTATAAGAAAACATTACAATGAATATTAGCGAAAAATTCCCAGGAAAAACATAGCTTTTAGTACTGTTAAATATAAAATTACATTTTGAAAACAATTTATGCTAAAAACTGTTTTATTCTGGGGGACAGACATGTAGTGAAATATCAAAAATATTGTTGTGGTATGCATGGAAACAAGAGTAACATCTACTTTTATGTTATCTGATACATAAAATATAAATATAAGCAAGCATATGATATCATTATAGCGGAATCTTCACAAAACTCAAAGCTGCATGCATCCAGTTTCCTTTGAGCACAGTAGTGATACTTTACTCACCATTTCTAAGTGTAAGAAAAGGTTCTCCCAACAAATAGCAATGAGCAAAAAAATTTCTTTACTTTTTAGCTTAGGGAATTTAAAGCCACAAACTTCAGAGTGATGGTTTTGAAAAGAGTGATGTTTAGATCAGCTTTACAAAATTATATAGGGTTTCTGAAGGAATATTTGGTTACAACACATTTTACAAGCCTATCAGCAAGTATTTTACATTAAGAAAAAAATACTAAGTTTTAATTAAATTTCTTGCATTGCCTACACTGAAGTCCCAGAGCTAAAACATTATTGTAAAATGCCTGCAAAGTTGGAGGGTTTTTTTTCCCCCACATGCTTGAATGTAGAAATAATGTTTGGCCTTAGGTTACTGTAAACACAATAACTTTATTAAATTTCTAATAAATAAATTAACATTTTCCTTAAAACAAATTATCCTAGTATTCTTATACATATTTCTATGTGCCTAGAAATTCACTGACTCAGAAAAGCATGTTAGAGGTATTGGTTTAACAAACTTAAAAAAAGTTTGGTATGCCACTTGGTGCCTGGAATTCCTTTTTTTAAAGTTTCACAGGAGACTATTTCAGAAGGGGTGATGAATAGAGCACAGCCCAATACTATTCAGTCAGCATAGGGTACCACAGCAGAGGCAAAGAAACTGTAAGTCTGAAGACCAACGAAAGAGATAAAAACGGTTCATTCAGCTACTTACATCACATCCTAGAAGTTCAGTCTGCGTGGATTTATCTACACGTGACGCAAAAGCCTTCTGTAAATGCTGCACTTTTTCCTGCAAAGTGAAAAAAAAAAAAACACAATGATGGTGAGTCACATGATTCTATGCTAATAATTCCTGCTTACTAAAATTTAATTACTCTCTAATTCATGAACTGCTGAGCGAGTATTTGCGTACACTCAACTGTGATGGTGTTTTTTTGAATTAGTGTAAATATTTATAGTCTAGTTTCCAAGCTGCAACCACCCCACTGTGCTCTCTTTCCTTCTAGCCTAAGAGTGACTGTGGTGTTTAGGGATGAGGGATGTCTCTCTCTCTCTCATGGTCTCAGGAATTTGAACACAGATCCGAAGTGTGTCTTATTACTCTGCAAGACTGCCACATTTGTAGGTTGGGATGGAGAAGCTACTGAGACCTCAGCTACGAAGAGAAGGAATGATTCTGAAGCCAGTTTAGAGTACAAATGAGTGTGACACAGAGCTTTTTTTGTGGCATTAACATTCATAAATAACCAAAGTTAAGGAGATGACTAGAAGGAAGGGCCTTAAGAGATACAAGTTCAAATTTCATAACAAGAGTCAGGAAATAAAGCTCAGTGAAGAATGAAGCTAATGATGCTAGTTCAATCCAGAAAGCCCAGGTGTGCCAAAGAATGGTATCAAAGTGGCAATGCCAAACCAGAAAGGAGAGAATGCTGCACAGACGATTTCCACGTAACTTCCTTCTCAAATTACTATTCTGTAATTAAAAGCCAGAAACATTTGAGAGAAATCCCAACACAGTGACATCAACTTGTCTGTGGCCTCATACTGTGCATGAAAATAAGTCAGAGCAAAGTACTACAGAGGAGAGGGGCACTGGAAGATAATGAAAGGCGAAGCTGTTAGTGCTTTGTGTTGGCTTCCTAATCCCCTCAGGATGAGCAGACACAATTTTTCTAGCCCCTCTGGGGGATAGTGTAAGGTTAAATTGATTCAGTTTCTCACAGACAACTTTTACTAATAAATCTGTAAATATGATTATGTAATTGACTTCAGTTTTCTTTCTTTCCAAGCAGCTAATAATTTGATTTTCCTTAATTAAAACACATAGGCTTTTTTTCTTATTTAAAATTAGTAATAGATATGTGTGCATAAATTATAGGAACCCGGCAGATTTTTAAGAGTCAAAATGAGATTAAAAGATGTTTTATGATGTATTTTTGTTGATGTTTTAGTTACTAAATATATGTCAATTTTGGGTGCTGTGGTCGGCTCCAATTTAGTACAAGCATTTTTTTTTTCCTCTCCAAACCTCTGAGTGATTAAGTTGTAGACTACAGGTAATATGACAATGTTTATATGGCAAAAGGTAATAAATAAACACCTATCAGCCAAAGAAATACAGCTTTTGAACTTACGGAGTCATTTAAGCACATTTCCATTTTCTTTCCTACTGTAATGTTTACCTTGGTAATTATCACTACTTACAGCAGGTACAAATAAGGCAGTATAGGCTAACTGTCAGACACTGCAGCAAGTAATAGGGGAATTTGCGTATGAAATGCTCATTTAAAAGATATTATTGTCACTTAAATACATGACATAGACACTGAGTTAGAGTTCACACAAGACAGTAAGTAGGAAGGAAAACTCAAGTCGTCCTTTGTCTTTAAACTTAGTGTTCTTGTATATAAAGATATTCCAATTCTGAGAGGATAAAAGGAAATATTTTTATCTCTATGTCATATATGCAAGAAAATGTACTACATATGTAATTTGTGTTATCACTCTACAGCCAATAATTGCAGGGTGGCAACAAACTATTCTCGTGGTCCCTTTGTTTATACTCCTTTTTCAGACTTTACTCTTCTGTGGAGGGCATTTCAGATTGCTTTAGATTTAGCAATGAAGCTCCTGTAAAGTTACAGCTCCACAGAATACCTACTACTATATGTGTTCAGTAATGCATGTTATGGGAGGAGTCAGTACTGAGGAATAAAGTTAATACTGAGTTACAGCACAAATTTGAGAAAGAACAATGTGGAAAAGGCAACATGTAAAAGTCAAATTTTGAAAAGGTATGAAATTCCTTTAATAGCCATAATAGTTAATCACAGTAGAACACTCTAAAAATATTCTATTTATTCTAAGAGTCATAGTCAGGATATGGAAATGTGTATGTGGGGGGGGGCAAAATGAGCATTTAATAGACTTTTCCCACAACACATCATATCCATATAAAAATGTTAATTTCAATATCCAGCATCATCCCTGTACTCCCGGTCCTATGGCTAAATTCCCAGCCCTACCATGGTAATCTTCAGTCATCCATAACTCCAATACCAGGAATCCAAGACCCTCTTCTGACTGCTTGTAGGCATGAGGATTGCATGGGGTACACAGACATACATATAGGCAAAACATTCAGATACATAGAATGAATAAATCCAAAAAAATTAAAAAAAACAACTGTTTAAAAAATTGTAGTCTTTCTAAAATTGCTATATACCAAGAACAAACACACTAAAAAAGAGATCATGGAACACAACAAGGGAAGAGAAAAACTTGAGGAATCAAACTAACCAAGGTAACATTGGAAATTCTAGAATGAAACTTGTAAAGCCCAGAAAACAGAGAGTGGGGAATACACCAGAAGATAGAAAGACTTCCTACACTTATGGATTAGTAGGACTCATAGTGTAAAAAATGAACATCATACCAAAGGAGCAGTTTACAGTTTCAGTGTAAATCAAAGTCCCCGCAGTATTTTTCACAGAGGCAATAAAAATAAGACTCCTAAAATTTATATCTCTCTCTTACACACACTCATGCAAGCAGAAACACAGTCCAGATATCCAAAATAATCCTAAGCAAAGATAATAATGCTGGAGAGATTACTATACCAGATTTCAAGATGAAGTTGAAAGCTATAGTAATAAAAAACCGCATGGTACTAGCACAAAGACAGACAAGTATATCAATGGAACAAAGCAGAAGATGCAAACAAGAGTAGACTTAATTACAGCCATCTGATATGGAGCAAAAATGCCAGAAATACACAGTAGAGAAAAGACAGCAATCTTCAAAAAACAGTGCAAGGGAAACTAAGTGCCCACATCAACCCATAAGCATGGTGTCTTTACAGTTTTCATTTTCTAGTGTCATTCTCAATAAAATCTCTGTCTTTCAAGATTTATAGTTTTTATGGGAACCTCTTTAGTTTTATTCCTTGGTTGTCTTTTTTGAGGCTCTGGTGAACAGGGGTATTTCTATGATCTTTTATATTTATATTTTATATAAATATATATTTATATAAATATATTTTATACTTTATTTATATTTTTATATTTATGTTTTCTATGATCTTTTTCACTGTGTTTTCAATTGGTATATAGAAATATTATTATATTTTTAAAAGATTGTGGCTTTTAAAATTTGTATTTCTTTATAGAATACATATAATATGTGTGAAATATGTTTATATATAGAAAATGTGTGTATTTTAAATACACTATGCCACTAATGCTGTTAATTCTTCTCCAGAGCCATAGACTAACAAAAATCTCAGTGGTAGGCAAGCACACTTCCAGTGAGTTTGTCGGTCAGGGGAATCCAACAGACTTCTCAAGATAAATATCCATTGTCATTGTCCTTTGTTGTTTCCTAGAGCTTAAGTCGAGACACGGCACAGGACACAAGACTTAACAGAAACCAGACTGGAACTGACATGGAAGCCTCCTTCCTGAGGATTAGCAATCCTATTACCTGAAAGTTCTATGCCAGCTGCCAAGGGTAAACAGTAGTCCTCCCCAGCTGTAAACCCTATGAACTACGGCAATGATCAAGCTGGCAGGATTTCTCCAGCAGTACATTAGCGGCACTTGAATCTTAGGGATGGTTAACATTTGTCCCACTCAACTTAAGGACTGTTCAGTATGAGGGAGTTAATGCCTGGTACTGCCAACCCTACCACAGATCATTTCACAGAGCCTCGAGGAGAGTCTACTACTGCTATTTTTCTAAAGTGCTATAATTCTCACTGCATTCTAAATACTTACCTTATATCAAAGATAAGTATTAGCCCATAACCCTCATTAAAAAAAAAAATTTATGATGCAGTAGTTGGAGACCATTAAAGAAATTCACAACTGGTCAAAATATAGAAGGCAATTGACTCAGGAGTATATAATTTCATTTGGTATGAGCACAACACAATTCTTACACTCTAGGTTCAGAGAACATCACAGAAGAGAGAGAAGTTTGTAACATCAAGAAGACCATCTGCGGGAAGGTAGTGTTCTCTTTATATCAGAGGAAACTGCATCCACGAAATTGAAACAATATGGTGGCCTACATAACACCTGCTCAATGGTGCCAGCAGTTGACATGTGGATAGGGTAATCCCACAGAAACCCATTCCTAAATGAAGTAATTAGTGTCTTCTGAGACAGGAAAAAAATCAGTCTTCGATAGGATAACTCCAATCTTAAGTAGCCAGTCTAAATATGAATACATATGAAAAACAGTAAATGGAATCAAACTGGTTTTATTCTTGGGTGTATGTGTGTGTGTGTAAAACGCATAATTAAAGTAGAAGATGTCATGATTGGAGGAGTAAAAAAGAGGGGTTGTTGGAGGCAAGAGACGAAAGTAATGTAAACAAAGTAGTCATGTATGACATTCTCAAAAAATAAATTTAAAAGAAAATAAAATTAAAGGAAACAAGTCAGATTTTACTTTTATATTTTTTTATGTTTAAACTTCTGACACTGGTTGTCTATTCAGTGCCTGGGGCGGGGGTAAATGCACCACTGAAGTGTATTTTTTTCATTTGCTTATATACTAATTACAGCACGTGCCACTGAAGTAGCGTTGCTAAAAGGCAAGTGTCATGATTCTCTTGCATATGTCTATTCAATGCCGGAGGGGAAAATGGAGCCATTGGTGTGTATTTTTTTCATTTCTTTATTTGCTAGTAACACAAACCACCAAAATACCATTGCAGAGATGCAAGTGTCAATAGTTAGAATCATGCTAGAAAGAACCACGTAAAACACGGTGAATTTTTCATTAGTAAAACTTTTAAAAATCACAGCAGACCTGATTCTCCCCGTGATCAAAACCCCAACTCAAAATTAGTTAAATACTCTGTACTAGAGAGGTGTCTTAGCAGTAGAGAACACCAATTGTCCTTCCAGAGGACCAGGGTTTGATTCCCAGCAGTTCACAACCATCTGTAACTCTAGCTTAGTTCCAGAAGACTCCCTGCCTTCTCCTGGTCTTTGCAGGCACCAGACACACAGTGATACACAGACATACATGCAGGCAAAACTTATATACAAAGTAATTCTAAATACTTCTAAAAACCTAAATGTCAGGACTGAAACTATGAAACTAAGAGAAGAAAACAAAATGCTTCAAGACACCAAAATGGACTGAAGATTTGAATAAGGCCTTTAGAGCACACACACAAAAAAGTTATCATAGATCGGATTCTATCAAACTATGACTTACGACGACCGTGATGGGCACTATCAGAGATACACGTCATAGCCACTGCCCACTGTGCTGTGTACCTTGACTTTAAAAAACAAAGAAACTACTTATTCCTCATTTATGGAAGAGTATTTGGAAAAGAATAGGTTTAAATTAGGAAGATTGATCTCTAAAAATTTTAAAAGAAGATGAAGTCTGCCTCAAAAAGCATTAGCCTAACATGGACCTCCATGTTATAATGATGAAAATAAAATACTGGCAGTAATTCACATGAAAGAAAGATAAAAGCTAACTTTTAAGATGGAAAAATAATGTAACTAATAATTAGAAAAGCCACACAGTGGTGGATAAAATTTAATCTATCAATGAAGTGGATCAAAAGAATTTGAACATCATCCTGTAATAAATTTTGATGTCAATAAGAATCATTTATATAGCACAAAAGCAAAACCAAAAGAAAAAAATCACTGTGATTGTGTATAACAATGCCAAAGCCAGGGAGAACAGGTAGAGTCAAGGTCAAAATGGCACAGCTCACATTGATTATTTTTACTCTCCTTTAATAGGCATGTATCAGTGAAAACATCAGCAGAATTAGAAGAAGAAAACAGTGGCCAAGGATATAAACTTCCTCAGTAGAACTTATACTTTCTGGGAACTACCAAGGAGACAAGACTACTTTTTAGTGAAATCCAGTCATAAAATGGCAACTTCTGGGATGCTCAAAGCTGGTCATGATGTTTTTCAAAGTACAGGAGAAGTACTTGAGGGCTGATCTGCATGATTTGATGACCTAGTGAAATTGATGATCTTAGATGAGCAGAGCTTAATGAAGTAGAAAAGGAAGAACAGGGCCTGGCAAACATGCCTCAGAGGAAGACTCTGGTCAACAATTGTGGGTCAGGCTTCATCAGTGGAGGCTAGAAGTTCCTGAACTATAAGATATTTATGTCTTTCAAGTGTGACTGCCTACCTAGTATAGTAGTTACCATGACTCTCAACCAATGGGACATCTATGTCTTCTATTTTCTCTTTCCCCAGACTACTTAAATTACTTTGCTATCTATTCACTGGGGAAAGAAATTAGAATTTTTTTTCTGTGCCCTTGCTTGTTTCACTTTTGTTTGCTTGTTTGTTTGTGTTTGCAGACACTAGTGCACACTTTTGCTTCTGTGATGTAGAACAGAGAACACTTCTCAGTACCTTTACTATACTTATATTTTTTGAATGAAAAACTCTTTTTGGAAAAAGGTAAAGAGAATAAGAATCATTTCACAGTCATCAACAATGAACACTGGAATTTAGTAAGTATTAGTAATAGCTATGTCATTCAATGGCCTCATAAATCTATGCCACCCTTTGACTTAGGAAGAAGTGTATTTAACACTCCCATGTCTCTGCCTATGTGAAGGGGATTCTGTGAGGCTAAAGAAAGTGGCACAAAGGCCAAGTAAAATTTTCCTTCTTGACTATATACTAAATATCTATAATACTGGGGCCATTGCCAGTTTAGCATCTGTCTGAATGAGTCCTGAAGAGTCAACTAAGACGGGGTAGTTGACTGGGTACTAGAAGATACAGAGCTTATATACTGGTTATGTTGCCCACACACATACTCAGACTTTAAAGGGGAGAATCCAGTGTATAGTAGGTTATACTATAATCCTCTCTATGCCTGAGGTTGGCCCTCGGTGTATTGTTAGCTTCCTGCACAGAATGTAGGAATGTCTATATGTAATGTATGGTGTGAGGTAACCCAGACTCAGAAAGACAAACATGATATGTACTCACTTATAAGAGGATATTAGCTATAAAGTAAATGGTGGTCATGCTACAATCCATAGAAGCTAAGAAAGAAGGAGAGTTTGGGGGTGGAGGAGGCATGACTCTCCCTGGGAAGAGGAAATAGAATAGATATCAAAAGTGGAAGGGAAGGGGAATTGGGGTGAGAACAGGAATAGGAGAGAGCAGGTGGTGGGAGAATGTAAGGAGAGAGAGTACTAGGAGAGGCAATTGGAACTGGGGGACATCTTGAAGATGATCTAGAAATCTAGTGCAATGGAAACTCCCAGATATATTCAAAGGTGACCCTAACTTAAACTCCTAGCAATGGGGGTTACAGAGTCTGAAATGGCTATTTCCTGTAACTAGGCAAGACTTCCAGTGGAGGGATACAGACACCAACTGTGCCTCAAAATTGTAATTTGTCCTGCCTACAAGATATACTGGAATAAAAATGGCACAGAAATTGAGAAAGTGGCCAACCAATGATTGGTCCAGGTTGGCACCCATACCACAGTACTGCCTGGAGGATCTGTACCCCAAGGCTGGATAGCCCAGAGACCTAGGACAGAGACAAATATGACTGTCAAAAATAGTCAATGATCCCAAATAATATTCTGCTATACTCATATCATAGATTGGTGTCTAGCCCAGTTGTAATCAGAAAGGCTTCATCCTACAATCAGAAACCTATCTTCCAGTATGCAGCCACCCATTCTTTCTTGCTTGACTCAGTCAGGACTGATTCAGACAGATGCTAAACTGCCAATGGCCCCAGTGTGTTGGGAAATGATTCCTAATGATATTCTTCTAAGCTCATATCATAGATTGGTGCCTAGGCCAATTGTAATTGGAGAGGCTTTATCCAACAGCTGATACAAACAGAAAACTGTGAACAGACTGTCACTGGCTGCAGAGACCCACAATCAAACATTAGGCAGAGCTAATGAATCCTGCAGAAGAGGGAGAGGGGCCAGAGGGGTCAACAGAACCACAGAAAAACCCACAGAAAAATCTTGGCTCATTGAGATTGAACTGAGAGCCAGAGAGCCTACATGGGTCTGAAATAGGCCCTCTGCATATCTGTTATAGTAGTGTAGCTTGGTCTTCTTGTGAGACTACTAATAGTGGGAGCAGGGACTGTCTCACATGCTTTTGCCTGCTTTGGGGACCCTTTTCCTCCTACTGTGTTGCCTTGTCCAATCTTAACTCTAGAGGCGGTGTCTAGCTTTACCGCAACTTGATATCCCATGTTTGGTTGATGGGATATTACAAAAAATCCAAGGGATGCCTGGATATTTCTGAAGAGATATCAAGGAGGAGTGATGGTGGGGAGAGGCGGGGGGAACTGGGAGGAGAGAAGAGGAGGGTAAACTTCAGTAAGATGAAATATATGAGAAAAAAATGATCACTATCCCCTAGCAGAGCCATATTGCTAGACCACAGGGGAAGAGGATGTGATGCATTGACTTGATGTCATGTGGTGGTCTGGGATGGGGTGGGCTCCTCATGTCTGAGGAGTAGGGGAAGAAGAAGAGGGAAAAGAGGGAGAGAGGTATGAGGGACTGGGAGGAGAGGAGGGACGAGCATAGAATTGGCTGTAAAGTGAATAAGTAAATTTAATAATAAATTAAATTTTTAAAATTTAAGAAAAATAAACAAATTTCAAAAAAATCTGTAATTTGAACATACTTTTTCAAGTCATGAGAAAAAGTGTAGTGTCCAACATAGGATAGAGCATCATTGATTCACTAGTTTTTAAAAGGCATGATTTATGACCCCCCAAATTAGAATTTCATTCTGAGTGCACACACGCATGATGCTAGACTAAGATGTTTCAGTTTTTGCTTTGTCTCACCAGAAAAGCAGTGTGGGGATTTAACAGGTTCAGAAAGAGGCAGGAATAAAAGTTGCAATTTTGTTTCTGCTTTGAGAAATGGGCTAGAATTATAAAGGCAAACAGAGGAATCGTCAGATCAATAAATATCTGAAGAAATTTATTTCCATTGGATCTCATGATACCTGAATTAAGAAACTTTCCAGAGGCCACAACAATGAGACTGGTTTGCAGTTAAATTTTACTAGACATACAACTAAACATTGTACAGCACATTTTAAAAATGTGAAAGGCTTTCTAGATGAGATTTTTCAAGCTGAAAACATATCCATCTTTAAAAAGTTCGTTCCCTTCATTTAAGCAGTAGTTTGATATATAAATCAGGGGTGAGTATGGTTAGAGACTGAAATTATTAGAAACACTTGTAACACAGATGAATACATACAATGTTCTAAATGAGAAGCATAAGACTTTGTTTTGTGGGATAAGATGGATCAAACCTGTGCTTTCTCCTCGTTCTAACATCATTGCTGTAGATCCAAAGTTGTTGAATCTTCCTCAACACCTTACACATTTGTTGCACATCTGTGTCATTCGTATTACTAGTATCCGTGTCCACTCCCTATATGTGAGCAATGGCTGGCACATACAGTCTTACCATTCTTCTGTTAAACTCTCCTAAGGACCAGTTGGCTTTCTGGACCAACTGGTCAGTCCTGAAAATATCATTCAGTCTCAGAAGTACAAGTACCATTAATCAGACTGAACACGTTGCATTTATATATTTAGAATTATACACACACGTAACAATAGTTAATTAAAGCAGAAGACATGAATATAAAAGAAATCAAGGTGGGGTGTATGGCAAGGTTCATAAAGGTAAAATGAGAAGGAGGAAAAGGAAGGGTAAAGTGATACAATTTTGTCATTATCTCAAAAAATTAATTAAATAAATAAAAGAAAAAGCAAAATTAGATACACAACCAACCAAATAAATCTTTAGCGGGTTAAAATAAATCTCACAATTTAAGATTCCAATGAATAACACTGGCCAGCTCTTGGAAAATAGCTAACTCATACTGGATTTTCTGTTAAGTTACAATGTACACAGGGTTTTAAAGAAACTGTATAAAAATAGCACCAATGAAATTCCCCATGGAAAATTTTATGGCTTAAAATCATGTTACTCTAAAAATCATTATGCTATATGAATACATTTCAAATATTATTAAAATTGCCTCTTACATCTTATTTTACTCCTCTATTGCAAAATCTGGTCTAGAAAGTAACAATCAAGACTCTTTGTATTGTATTCTCTGCCTCACAAGCTCTCTCTGTGATACTGACTTCACACATGTCTTTTATAAGCACACTGGACACTTATCATATTAACACTCCACTTGCTAGATTGAACCACACCATTCCCATCTGAGGAACTTCACTGTCTCAGGAGAATCCAGCTTCAAAGATAGAATCCAATATATAGGTACCTCTACTTCTTAATCTTCTTTTCCGTTATTTCTTGCTTCAATTGTTAACATTCTCTTAGTTCTTTTTTTTTTTTTTCAAGAATTTTCCTTTAATTACATATGTAAGAATTTACAAAGCATATTATAAATTAAAGTGATATTAATTTGGGATCTACAGTTATAATTTTGTGATCTCCTTCCACATAAAGAAGATTAATGATTTGATTATAGCAATTTCTATGGACAGCACCTCAAAAGAAATGTTCTTTTTTTAATTTTATTTTTTCTTTCCAATTCTTTTATTCTTTTTTATTTTTAAATTATACTTTATTTATTTTGTATCCCCCCTCTAGTTCCCTTCCTCCTCCCTTCCCAACCCCTCCCTTCCTCCCCCTTCTCCACACACTCCCCTCCCCAAGTCCACTGGTAGGGGAGGGTTTCTTTTTCTTCCTCTTAGTTCTTTTGTCTTATAATCAGTCTGACTTTTGCCCTAGTATGTTAATCCCTTAGACAAAGAGTCCTGCATTTATTTATTTATTTATTTATTTTTTTTGAGCTGTACACTCTCCAAACTGCCTCACAAAGACTGGACACATTTTCAGTCTTCAGTGTTGCTTTCAATAAAGGAAGAAGCAGGAAATGAGCGAAGACAGATTAGGTATGAGTGGCTCTGGAGATCAACTGGTGAATTTGACATCTACAGGGACATTTTCTATCTGGCCATTAATGCTGCTGAAGTTAGAAGCCCTGTAAATTATCTTGCATTTACATGCTTCATAAATTTAAGGAGAGACAGATTAGAAATAGAAAATGAGCTCAATGTTTGGTCCAGTAATATCAGGCTAAATGCCTTGAGACAAAACAAAGATAGAGGGACAGTAGTAGGACAAAGGTGAACATATTAGAGAACAGGAATGAGGCACACTTGTCCCTGAAGAATTACTTTTGCAAGTAAAATGTGTTTATCCTGATGTACAGATTACAATTTAGTTTATTAGATGCTCATGTGCTTTGCTTTCACTCTTGGTTAGATCTTATATTGTGAGGAATTAATGAAGTAACGAAACTGATGATTGCAATTAGAGAAGAATGGGTAATGTAAATGTGTCTTTAGACAACAGGGCCCAGAAGAATTTCTTGATATGTCAAGTCCTAAACATTGTCTGACTCTGACTGTCAGCATCCTGGTCTGAGCACACATTTCTATTTGTCAGGAACATAATCCAGTTCTATAGCCCTTTATGGACGTGAGGTAACTTCTGTGAGAAATATTCATAAGCATCTCCCTACCCCTCTTTTTATTTCATCTATAAATTTGCAGTTGACATGGGATGAAGAAATGTGCTTTGCTTCCTTTTGGCACAAGGTTTCTGCAAGATGAATCTCAGTGGTCCAGGCATTAGCTTACAGTGCCTTAGACAGAGAAGTCTGCAGTGTCCCTTTGTCAGCGACTCTAGAGAATCAGCTCAGGTCAGCAAAGAAAGTACTGTATGCGGACATGACTGAGCTCTAGTCTAGATCGTGACTGTTTATAGATGATCCTTTAGTTCACTTTCTTCAAATCTGCTAGTTTACATATAGCTCTAAATTCAAGGGCCACAGAAAGGCATTAGTTCTCTTTGAATTGTAAATCTGAAAGAATCAAGCATGAATCAGTCAGTAGGAATACCCAGAAGAGCTAGGACAATTCAAACACCATAACAGTTCATAATTCTGTAATTTAGACTTGAAAACATACAAAACCATGAATCACTACAGAAACCTTCCTGCACTGACATTCTGAAAATATGGCCAAGTCCCTAAGCCTTTTCTTGCTTGATATTTTTATTGAGAGACATCAGTATGTAACGCTGTGCCAACTCCACCACTAATTCTCCTGTTTTGAAGAAGATTCACTTGAAATACAGTGAGCAATTCATTGTGTGGTATTGATTCAGCACCGATGTATATAAAATTTCTTATAATATGTGTGAAGGAACACAAAATACTTCAAGACAGTCATTCATTGACAGAGATATGCTGATGAAAGCATTCGGCAAACATGAGCATAAGGAAGATAAGATCACTGAACCCTTGCCGAGTCAGCACATCCTTAAACATGACAATCAAACAGCAAATAGCGGGTGGCCTGAATCAAAACAACACAGAAAAAATGTACACACAGATCCAATTGTCTTGCAAAACCCAGGAGGTTCTGATGTCAGTCCATGCACCGTTTTTCAGGTTTTTCCTCCAGAACACTCTTAAGAAAAAGTAAAATACAAAATTGAGTACATCCATGTAGGCACTAATTATATGAAGACCAACTCTAATATGTTAGAGATTCTAAGAATATTATGTATTACCAGCATAAGAAATAGTTGCTGAGTGTGAACAATTACTTATTAATCTTTTAAACAGAAATGGTGAGCAGAGATATTTAAAACTAGATAACTGTATATATAATTTTTAATGACAGTCAAATATTTTGATACTTTATCAACCAGTAACGGTAGTACATTTAACTATGCAAATAACATGTCACTCCTTCTTTATAAACCTGAAAACAAAATTTATTTATTATTTATTTATTTACTACTTATTGTGCTATTTCTTTATTTTCTATGCAGATGCTACTCTGTTATAAAAGTTATATAGCAATAAACTCATTGTAAGTTGAAAGCATTCAAGTAGAATTCATTTTAATACACTTAACCTCCTAAGCAGCATTGCTTAGGAACAAGACATACTGGAAGACATGCATCACTTACACAGATGGCGATGTGGCTGAATGCACAGAATAATATTCCCAGAACCCAGCATCACAGGACTATTGACTTCTATGTCAGCAATCAGGAAAAGGATGGATGTTTTTGAAATTTTAATAAACAGAATGATAGAGATAAGTTAGTGCTTGTTGTGCTTGAGAAAAATATTCAAATATGAAAGTGAGTGAAGGTCAAGGTCATGAACAAGAATACCAGAGTTGCAACTAAGTCGTAGTTGTCAAGAGGACAGAAGGAGAAGAGGGAGGCTATATCAAAAGAGAAGCAGAGATGAGAGGGTATCATCTGAATCTTTGACTTGGGGTGCTTTTTGGTTTGATGAACTGTCTCAACTGAGTTTGAAAAAATTCCCATTCTAATTAATGGAGATCAAATAGCTTTTAAACTCAAAAATATTTAGTCAAAAACAAAAATGATTTCTAAGAAATTAAAGACATACCAGAGCTAAAAATAGGGGAAACACTGGTAACAGTCTTCAAGTTCAATCTTATTTCCTGCTTAAGAAATGGTTTAATACTCAATAAAATACTTGCAAACTGAATCCAAGAATATGTAAAAGATATCATCCACTTTGACCAGGTAGGCTTCATCCCAAGCATGGAGGGGTGGTTCAATATATGGAACTCCACCAATGTGATCCACCATATTAACAAACTGAAGGAGAAAAACTACATGATCATCTCCTTAGATGTCAAAAAAGCATTTGACAAAATCCAACAGCCATTCATGTTTAAAGTCTTGGAGAGGTCAGGGATACAAGGTACACACTTTAACATAGTAAAGGCGATATACAGCAAGCCTATAGCCTACATCAAACTAAATGAAGAGGAACTTAAATCAATCCCCCGGAAATCAGGGACAAGACAAGGCTGCCCACTTTCTCTGTATCTCTTCAACATAGAAATTGAGGTCCTAGATAGAGCAATAAAACAACTAAAGGAGATCAAGGGGATACAAATGGGAAAGGAAGAAGTCAATGTTTCACTGTTCACAGATGATATGATAGTATACATGAGCAACCCCAAAAATTCAGAGAACTCCTTCAGCTGATAAACACCTTCAGCAAAGTGGCTGGATACAAAATTAACTTAAAAAAAAATCAGAAGCCCTACTGTATACCAAAGACAAAAGGGCTGAGAAAGAAAATAGAGAAACAACAGCCTTCACAATAGCCACTAATAACATGAAGTACCTTGGTGTGACTCTAACCAAGAAAGTAAAAGACCTATTAAAAAAAAAAAAAAAAAAAAAACTTCAAGTCTCTGAAGAAAGAAACTGAAGAAGGTATCAGAAGATGGAAAGATCTCCCTTGCTCATGGATCAGTAGGATTAACAGAGTGAAAATGGCCATCCTGACAAAAGCAATCTACAGATTCAATGCAGTTCCCATCAAAATACCAACACAATTCTTTACAGACCTTGAAAGAAAAATTCTCAGCTCCATATGGCAAAACAAAAAGCCCAGAATTGCTAAAACAAACCTGTACAACATATCACCTGGAGGTATCTCCATTCCTGATCTCAAGCTGTGCTACAGAGCAATAGTAATAAAATCTGCATGGTACTGGCATAAAAACAGAATGGTGGATCAATGTAATCGAATGGAAGATCCAGAAATATACCCACACACTTATGGATACTTGAGTTTTGACAAGGAAGCCAAAACCATACAATAGAAAAAAGACAGCATCTTCAACAAATGGTGCTGGTCTAACTGGATGTCTACATGTAGAAAAATGCAAATAGATCCATATTTATCACTCTGCACAAAACTAAAGTCCAAGTAAATCAAAGACCTCAACAGAAAACCAGACACATTAAACCTCTTAGAAGAAAAAGTAGGGAAGAGCCTTGAACTCATTGGCACAGGAGACAACGCACAGGAGACAACTTCCTGAACAGAACACCAACAGCACAGGCTCTGCGAGCAACAATTAATAAATAGGATCTTATGAAACTGAAAAGCTTCTGTAAAGCAAAGGACACTGTCAATAGAACAAAAAGACAGCCCACAAACTGGGAAAGGATCTTCACCAACCCTATATCTGACAGAGGGCTAATATCCAGAATATATAAAGAACTAAAGAAGTTAAACAGCAACAAATCAAGTAACCCAATTGAAAAAAAATGGGTTACATAGCTAAAAAGAGAATTCTCTGTAGAGGAATATAGAATGGCAGAGAAACACTTAGAGAAATGCTCGACATCCTTAGCCATTAGGGAGATGCAAATCAAAATGACCCTGAGATTTCACCTTACACCTATCAGAATGGCAAAGATCAAAAACTCAAGTGACAACACATGCTGGAGAGGTTGTGGAGAAAGGGGAACCCTCCTCCATTGCTGGTGGGAATGAAAACTTGTACAACCACTCTGGAAGTCAATCTGGTGCTTTCTCAGACAATTAGGAATAGTGCTTCCTTAAGATCCAGCTATACCACTCTTAGGCATATATCCCAAAGATGCTCAAGTACACAACAAGGTAGCAGCTTTATTCGTAATAGTGAGAACCTGGAAACAACCCAGATGCCCCTCAGTTGAAGAATGGATACAGAAATTGTGGTACTTTTATACAATGGAATACTACCCAGCAATTAAAAACAAGGAAATCATGAAATTTGCAGGCAAATGGTGGGACCTAGAAACGATCATCCTGAATGAGGTATCCCGAAAGCAGAAAGACACACATGGTATATACTCACCCATATAGACCTATAAGATAGGATAAACATACTGAAATCTATACACCTAAAGAAGATAAACAGGAAAGAGGACCCAGGGTAAGATGATCAATCCTCACTTAGAAAGGCAAAAGGGATGGACATTGGATGTAGGAGCAAACAAGTAACCGGACAGGAGCCTACCACAGAGGGCCTCTGAAAGACTCTACCTAGCAGTGTATCAAATCAGATTAAGACTCATAACCAAACCTTGGGCAGTGTGCAGGGAATCATAAAAAAGGGCGTGTGTGTGAGTTAATATGACCTGGAGATGACAGGAGCTCCACAAGGACCAAATATATCTGGGCACAGGGGTCTTCTATGAGACTGTTTCTCCAACCAAGGACCATGTATGGCTATAACCTAGAACCTCTGCTCAAATGTAGCCCATGGTAGCTCAGTATCCAAGTGGGTACCCTAATAAGCGGAAGAGGGACTATTTCTGACATGAATTCAATGTTGGACTCTTTGACCCCCCCTCCTCGAGGGAGGAGCAGCCCTGCTAGGCCCCAGAGGAGGACTTTGCAGCCAGTCCTGAAGATACCTGATAAACCAGTATCAGATGAAAGGGGAGGAGGTCCTCCCATATCAGTGGACTTGGAAAGGGGCAGGGAGGAGATGAGAGAGGGAGGGTGGGATTGGGAGGGAATGAGGGAGTGGGATACAGCAGGGATACAAAGTTAACAAACTGTAACTAATATTAAAAAAATGTTAAAAATTGGGAAAAAAAAGAAAGAATGTGGAAAGAATCAGCTAAAACTAAATGACAGTTGAAGGGTAGTATACCTAATGCAGTTGAAACTTCCTAAAATATATTGATTATGAAGTTAATCTAAGAGGAACTGCTACAACAGGGGACACAGAGCTGCAGCTGGACTTTCTTGTCACCAAATAAAACATCCAGTCTCAAAAATGGGTTACAATTAATTCTGTTGTTGGCCAAAGGGGTCACAAACAACCTAGGATATTGCCAAGTGTATTGGTTGCTCTCCACAAACTGCCCATAAGGCCTTATTGTGGAAGCCAACATCTACACAACTCAGTGAACACGGAAAATTTGAGCTTGTGTCTACCTACAGTTTTATTACTTAAACTGCATAAGGAATTTGATAATGGTTAAATATTGGTTATGACAAAATATCTGTGACTCAAGACGTTGAGTTTTTTCCTATAAAATACTTAAAATTTTAAATTGTTTAAAGAGTGTTTGTAAAATAAAAAAACATAATATACTTTTAAAATGAAAAAAAAAAGAACTAAAATAATGGTTTGAGTTTTGCGTTTTAGGCACTCTATTAGGAATTATTAGGATATCCAAATAAGTTTTTAAGTATAATGGTCGTGTTATCACATTCCTCTGCACTTGTGTCCTTGTTTCACGATGATTGTCCAGTTCGGTCACATCATCTACGCTTTACTCTGGAGCCAGCTTTCTTTCCTAGAATATGAAATATCATTTAATTTCAACTAATATTGATGTTATTATGCTGAACTGAGTAACAGATGTAAAGGTATTGACTGTGGATGCAATGTCCTCCAGTGGCTCCACTCAAGCTTCTAAAGGTGAATAAAATCAAAGGAGAGAATCCTATCATCATCTAATTTATCATACTAAACTCAACTGTTTCTTTCTTTCTTGTTTGTTTTTTTTTTTTTTTTTTTGTTTTTTGTTTTTTTTTGAGTTTACGAAAACCTTAGATACAATTGCTTGTTTCTTGATTCACCATATTTAGGCATCATTGAAGCTCTAATAAAAACTATAAAAAACAAACACTCTCTATCTCCCAGTTTTATTTCTCCTACAAATTACAGTTTTCATTGAGTAGAATATTACTTAATATTGTTTTTATTTGCCCAAGAAACATTAATAATTTAAGTGATACAGGTAAAGACTCATTTTTAATATATAAAATGTAAAGAGTGCCAAATAATACCTTTATGGAATCTAACTTTAAAGTCTTTCTTCTTCATTAAAGTTTGAATTTTAATTTATTATTATCCTATTTATTAAACATTAACTTTATCTGGTGTACTTGTAGAGTTCTACAGTTTTAGTAATTCCCCATTCTTTGTCTACAAGTTTCTTACATATAAAACAGACATTAGTATGATATGTAGATATTATGTATGGAATAAAACAAGTTTCATTTGTCCCATAAAATAAAATAAAATTTTATTGTTCAAACATTTTGTTAGCAAAATAAAAACAGTCTATGATCTGAGGTTTAATTGAAGATATTTGTCATTTTAAATCCATTCTCCTTTCCATACTTATGAATTTGCAATAGATATATAATACTATGTTTTTCTAATGCTGTATTACTTATTGACTCTTGAAGATATTCACACTAATTTTCAAACCATGTTGAACATTCGAATGCCTATTTTTCTCTTTGTAAATATTGCTTAGGATAAACTATTGAAATAGAGAGTCAAAGAGGGTTAGCTAAGCCATAAAGTGTATACATTGCTTTGGCAAAGGACCTGGTTAGTTTACAGTGAGAGACCAAAGGATTAAAAATCAGTGGTTATTATTTTAAAGTTTAAAGCACAAGACTGAACTAAGGCCAGCTAGGTGGAGACATGTCCAGCCACCTGAGGGGAAGAACTAGCCTTACTGTATTCTTTCCCTGTCCACTATTTATACAGTTGCTAGGAAACCGGTCCATAAGGCCAAGTCAGAACTGTTTGTGGTCTTGGCACCTAAAATGGACCAATCATTTCAAAATTCAGTCTCCCCTACACAATCATGTAAAGCCAAAGCATGTAAGTCCCTGCTTGTGTTTTTTTTTTTTTTTTTTTCCCCTTTAAAAACCCTGCACAGGGGTCTTTTATGAGACAGTTTCTCCAACCAAAAACCATATATGGATAGCAGCTAAAACCTCTGCTCAGATGTAGCCCATGGTAGCTCAATATCCAAGTGGGTACCCTATTACGGGGAACAGGGACTATTTCTGACATGAACTCAATGACGGGCTCTTTGACCTCCCCTTCCCAAGATGGAGGAGCAGCCCTGCTAGGCCACAAAGGAGAATTTTGCAGCCAGTCCTGAAGATACCTGATAAACAAGGGTCAGATGAAAGGAGAGGAGGTCCTCCCATATCAGTGGACTTGGAAACGGGCAGGGAGGAGATGAGGGAGGGAGGATAGGATTGGAGGGAAAGAGGGAGCAGGATACAACAGGGATACAAAGTTAATAAACTGTTACTAATATTAAAAACAAAACAAAACAAAAACAACAAAAAATCTTTTCCCCTAGACTGTGGGGCCACATTCCTTTCCTGTTTCTGCAGGAAGTTTGTGTCCTGTGTTCGAACACGTGTAAAAACAAAACAAAACAAAACAAAACCCTCATGTATTTACATCAGAGTCTATTCCTGGTCTTTTGGTCCTCAAACTCAGCACGACAACAGAAGCCATGTCAGGTTGTGCACAACCTCCTGTATCTCCAGTACAAATGACCTCACATCCTTGTTTGCCTTCCAGGGTCACCAGCACTTGCATGCACACTCCCCCGCTTACAGATTTTTTTAAAAGAAATATCAGTAAAAAATAATCAAAGCCTCATAAAATATTTATTGTACATCCTCTATATCCCTAACTTTTATTGCAATGTTATCAAACAAAATATTACTTGAAGATACACACTGTTTTATACCAATGATCCCAATCTTAAATTTGTATTTATAAATATTATTTGAGGTATTAAAAGCAATATATTATTTCAAGGTCACATGTGGCTATTAATTAATAAAGAAGAATATATGTTGCTAAATTCTGTACAAAAAAAAACACATTACTTCTCTGATTTGTCTACTGATTATTTCCCTTCACAGCTATTAATTAAAATATTCATGGGCTGGAAGAATAGTGCAGTGGTTAAAAGCATTTACTGCTCTTGAAGGCTTGAGTTCAATTTCTAGCACCTACATATGAGTTCTAGGGATAATAGAAGCTTTCAAACAAAATTTATTTCTAATAGTACAACAATATTTATGATTAGGCAATTCAAAATCTTGAAAGATAATTGCATCTCCTATTTGTGTTCTTTCTATTTATAAAAGCTGTCTGTGAGGCTAATATTGGCTATGAATTTAACATACCTCTGAAAAGGAAACCACAGTTTAAAAGTTGACTCTGTCACACTAGCCTTGGGGCTCATTATCTACAGGATAGTTTTCTTGACTTTCAGTTTGTAGAGGAGGATCCAGACCACTGGAGGTCGTACCATTTCCAGGCAGCCTGCTTGGACAGTATAAGGTAGCCAAAAGTTAGCCTGGGATCAAGCCAGCAAGCAACATTCCTCCATGTTTTATGCTTCATTTCCCTCCTTGATCTCCTGCCTTGACTTCTCTCAGCGATGAACTGTGCCCTGGATGTTTAACCCGAGTCAATTCTTTCCTTCTCAAGGTGGTTTTGGTCACGATGTTTATCACAACTGGAAGTAGGCTTGAATATCAGCCAACTTTTAAAACTAACATTTTTCTTGCCCACCAAACTGCAGAGCAGGCATGACTAATTCAATATCCTTCATGAATCACTAACTCAGTGTATTCCAAAGAAAACTTGTCATCTCTTGACATTCTCCCTTCCTTCAGAGTCTCTCTACCAGTGAAAAACACTCAAACAGTTCCTAATGACCTCCTGAGTCTCCCTGGATGCTTAGCTTCCTTCATCTTCTATCAATCTATTACACACCCTAGCAATTCTACTTCTTAAATAATTTCCACAATTCTCACTTCCTGTCTATCTTAGCTGATCCCTTACAGTTTTCTCCGAGATCTCTGGAGTAAGTTTCTGAGAGTCTTTCATCTCCAGCTCATTTTGCTGACAATATGCTTTGCAGGACAGCAAAACTCATCTGCCCCAAATGAAATGAGAATGTTCTTGATTGCTCCATATAAATTCTTGACAGAGAAGCTTCAACACTCTTCACATGATTCTTTGGGATCTGGTGTCATACTATGTATGTGGTATGTTACTTCGTGGACACCCACAAATACTACTTTCTCTTCAAAGAAAAAATTTAGCTCTCTAGGCATCATACATGTCTCACTCAAGGGTAAACAACATGCTTTGTCCTTCTTCACATAATTAAAGATCATGATTCTTATGGCTCAAAATGCCAGTGACTTTATGCATGCCATTTGCTTAACACTCTATAAAGAGAAACTAGCCTGACTCTCACAACTAGAATGGATATACTTTTTCCATTTAAAATTTTGTCAATTTATTTGTTTATTTGTTGTGTTGTGGGAGGAGTCATGAGATTAGGCATGCACCACATAGTATGCATGTGGAGCTCAGAGGAAAACTGACATGAGTTGTTCTCTTCTTCAAACACGAGGATTCCAGGAATCAGCCTCAGGTGGCCAGGCTTGGTGTTAAGTACCTTTACTTGATAAGCGATCTAACCCAAGGTTTTAGTCTTTTTTTCAAAAATGCAGCCAAAAAAGACCTTGTGGCAGACATTTATTTTTAGAGGGAATATCTATTTTAAGTCCAGTCTAATGTAATTAATTCGACCTACAACAGTTTAATAGTTTCATTATGATGATTTCTTTCCAAAGCCAATTATCAAATATTATAATGCTGACAATACATGCCTACCAAGAGGCAGCTTTATATTTACCTGTATTACTTAACAAATTTCCTTCAAAATCATAATTTTACAGTATTTTTATTATATATAATAGCACCTTTTAATTTTATCATGAAGTATTAAATTTTTGTGTGTTCTCCACAGGAAGCAAAAAAAATATTTTAAAGAGTCAATAATTTTGTAGACTAAAGTTACAGGCCATTAAAATATAATGTTATTTATTTTAAAATACTCCTGCAGTATTGTAGCTTTGCTCTATTTTTAAATCAACCTAGAATTTACAAAGAAATTTACAAATGTGCCACATACAACCCTAGAGCTTTCAACTCTATCACCATAAATCTAAATTCAGCCATTTATCACTTTTAGCTTAATTTCAAAGCTGTCACAGCATAATTTTAATCAAACCACACACAAATTGATTTGAACTTGCCATTGAATCCTGAGCACTCCCAGTATAATTACTCATCTGATATAAAGCAACACTCAAAGTCCACCACCCAGAGAGCATTTAGAGACTGATGGATAGAATTATCTATCATTAGCAGTTGTAAGCATGGGAGGTATTATCACTGTTGCTTGACAATGGAGGAAGGAAAAGAGAAGCTACAAGAAAAAGAATGACAGCACATGCAAAACAAAATGCAGACGAGAAAGAAGGATGAGAAAGACAAAATGAAAGAAAAGTGTAGAGAAAGGGACAAGAGGAATGTAGAGTCAAGAAACAGAACAGTCATTGAAGAGGTAGGCTGTTTGTGGACGTAGGAGAATCAACAGCATGGCCTACCCTTTAGTGTTTACATATGTGTCTGCTGTAATTTTAAGATAATACACTCACATTCGTATGTGCATTGTGGAAAAACTTAATCAGTCTTTATTCAGTGTATTACTTAGTCTGAAAATTAGACCTACTGTGTGACTCAGTGTTACATCATGTACTCAAAATGCACAAGGACTGGCTTTCATTCTCAGCAACAAGTAGCAATACAGAAGATAAATTTGTTTAATCCATAAAAATGTGTATGGCAATTATTTTAGATATAAGCAATATGTAAAGAGTAACAAAATAAAAATGAATTTGATTTTTAAATCTTCTTACATGTCTATTTTTTAAAATATACAAATCATTTTAATACTGTATGTAAACATAAATTTTTACAAAGGTTTTTTTGTGTTTGGCATCTTAATACTTCAGAAAATATTCTTTCATAGAAATATTTATAAGGTCATGTTTTATAACACTTACTTTTCTTTGTAAATGGAGAAATTTTCACTATAACTTAAACAAAAAATTGTCAACTCTACAATATTTCCTAAGTAGAAAAGATATATATATATATATATATATATATATATATATTTACATATATAACACAAAAATAAAATTGGATCAAAGAAGAAATCAAGTTATACAATAATAATAAACCTCTAGACAGTAATTTTTATAATGAAACCACAAGGATATTTGATACAAATATGTCCCGGTAAGACTTGAGCTGTGTAAAAATGTGAGTAATTTACACAGACTTCTGGTAACCTCCTCTAACAATGGCCATGAAGGTACCATAGGGTAAGAAAGACAGAATCTAAAAACAAAGGAAACAAAATAAAACCAGAAATTTATTTAAATTGTGTGAGCAACTCAGAGCTATGGTTTGAGATGGAGAATGGTTCAGGAAGCACTTGAAGACATTTTAAATTCATTCTTAGTTCTCCCATCTATTGGCTTTGCTCTGTCATGGTATGTACATCTTCTCCTCCACAATAACTGTTGGGCACAAGATTTGCTGAATGAGGTGAAAGCAGCAGAAACAGGCAAGGTATGGTTGTCTCTTCCTGTGTTTCTTAAATCTAACCCCTAAGATTTGTTGATTGCAGTCATATGATCCGGTTTCTCCTGTATTCCACCAGAAAAACAGTGAAGGTGCAATATGGACCAGAGTAATAACCTTCCAGGTTGTTGCAAAGTTCAGTGGGAAAACACTGATATCATGCTACAGTGTACCATGTTCTAGGCAGCAGCCCAGGTCCTCTCTAGAAACAGCAAGTAGGTATAACCTTTGAGTCACACCTCTGGACTGAGAAGGAAAGGTTTATTTTAATTTTTAATTAACATATAATTACATAATTTCTCAGATTTGCTTTCTTGTCCCCATTTCTTTCCATGTAGTGGCTTGTTCACTCTTGAAATCATGGCCTTTTTCTTTAGTTGTTATTGTTTTACACACACACACACACACACACACACACACACATACACACACACACACACACACACACACACACACACACACACGGCTAAATATATTGATACACTTGCCCAGTCTATTTAGAGTTACCATGTACATATGTGATTTCAGAGATGACCACTGGGCATAGGAGGGCAGAATTTCAAAGAGATATAGGAAACATGATTACAACTTTACTGTTGGGGGGGCTGAACAGTAACCCAATTCTGGTTTCTAAGCCTAATCGCGAGGAAATTCTGCACTCTGATTCACTTCTCATCTCCAGATTATGTGAGGCCAATTATTACTAGATTGTTGCAAATTTTAATTTAAAATGTAGCTCATTTAATATAAAAGAGCACGGATAAGTTCGTTTCACTTTGGCAAAGAAGGAAGTGCAGCAAGTGTGTGCTCCCTGGCACACAGCCCATCCACATTAACCTCTACCTAGCATTTCAGCCTGCAAGGAGATGTCAAAAATGACAGAGCCAAATAATGGGGCTTCAGAATAAAGTCTGAAATTATTGATTAGCCCAAAAATACAACTGCAGAATAACTAAAAACCTACTCATAACCTGGCACTTTCTTTTTCTCATCAGACAGATGAAAGCCAAACTTGTAAGTTGGTATCAAAGGAAACGGCTGTGACACAGAGAAAATAAATGTCAGGTGTGGTGGCTGAGCTCATTTTTCTTCTTATTAAACTTGCCAGTTGAGAGGAAAAACAGCAGTTTGATATATAGGCATAGACTGGAGTTCTTCTTTAGGAATATTTTGGCTTAAAGGAGAATTTATGCCACTTATCACATTTAGTTATATCAATGAGTGTCTAGCAAAGTACAGCAAAATTTTTAAGCTTGTACATAAGTTTGTATATGTATATATATTCATATAAAAATTCATGAGAAATTCATATATATATATATATATATATATATATATATATATATATATATATATACACACACACACATACACAGAGTATTTCTAGTACTATAAATGGAGTGATTGGCTTTCAAATTTAATTTGAAAAGCAAATTAATTAATTTTGATTAATTTTTAATATCTACTTTTCACTAATATGAGAATTTCCATGAAGTCTTTTTTTTATTAGGAAATGGTACCAGAAAAACTGAAGACAGAGAAAGGGAATAATCAAGGCTGGGAAGAAGCATCGGGATAGAGTGACATCTTCAGCACTTCAGAGAGCAGCATTGGCTCAATTTTACAGAAAAGGTCTAGGGAAAAAGTGTTGGCACTCGTCAGTCTCTGCCTGGAGAAGGAGGTGGCATGTGTGTCAGCTCTGCACTGGTCAGGAAGGCAGGCTGTGAGCACCCAGTGATGGCAAACAATGCAGCCTATGGATTCTAAAGCTAGCACAGCTCACACGCATCCCAAATACAGTACATGCAACTTTTAAGTCAAATTCTGTATAATGTTATTTATTAGTGTTAAATATTTGTTTCATTTTATTAATTGAAATAGTACCTGGTCAGTATTTTGTAGCCTGAGCTACAGAGAGAGTTCTAGGACAGGCTGGGCTACACACACACACACACACAAAAAAAAAAAAAAAAAAAACAAAAACCTGTCTCCAAAAAACAAAACAAAATGTTGCAAAATTAATTTAAAAAAATGCTCAGGGTCTGAGAAATGACTCCGTGGTTAAGAGCACTTGCTGTTCTTGGAGGGGACCTGGGTTCAGTTCCCAGCACCCATATGGTGTCTAACAAACCTTTAACTGTAGTTCTGGGTGATTCAACACCCTTTCTGGCCTCTGTGGATACCAGGCACACACATAGTGCACATAGTAGCAGCTCAGTCTCCATGTGGGTACCTTAGTAAGGGGAGCAGAGTCTGTCTCTGACATGGCTCTGTTGCCAGCTCTTTGATCACTTCCTCTGGTGGGGGCAGAGGGTAGCATTGCCAGGCCACAGAGGAAGTGGATACAGGTGAGAGACCAAAGGATAAAGTCGTTAAGACCTAGAGTAGGTGCGGTAAAAAGTTAATAATGCCCTGAGGGGAGAGCTACCTCACTGCATTCTTTCCACACCGCTTTGGCGGTGGGGCTTTGTAGGCCCGAGCTGCAGCTTGTAATTTACAATAAAAAGACCCTCATGTGTTTTGCAACCGAGTCGATTCCTGTAGATCTTTTGGGGGCTCCCAAACTGGGTATAACACAGGTAGTCCTGATGAGACTTGATAGGCTGGGTCAGATGGTAGGGGAGGAGGGCTCCCCCTTTCTGATGACCAGGGGAGGAGAATGGGGGAACAAGGAGGGAGTATAGGACTAGGAGGAGATAAGAGAGAAGGCTACATTTGGGATGTAAAGTGAATAAATTATAAAAATTAAATAAATAAAAATAAAAATCAATACATCTTTAAAAAATTGTTTAGAATATTCCTTGATAAGTTTATCCTTTTCTGTGCTCTTCAAGGTATTCTATTTCCCTGAGCATTGAAAAAGGTTGTATGTGAGGTTGCTATAAATTATCTGAATGAAAAACTATCTCCTGTAAAGGGCTCTTGATCAGGTTTGTATAAGAGAGTTTCTCTGTGAGGAGAAAGACAGGGAGAAGGTGCTAAGTCAGCACCACAAACAGTGTCAAGAGTAAAACTAAGTTGTGGTGTGGTTGCAGACTTTTAAGCCTAACATCTAAGATGAAGAGGCCGGAGGATTCCTTAAATTCAAGGCCAACCTGGTCTACACTGAATTACAGTCCGTCCCGAGCTACACCCAGAGACTCTACTTCAAAATAAAATAATAATACCAGAAAATAAGCAATGGAAATTAAGCAGAGCAAAGTATTTAAAATTAGTATAGAAACTGATATAACTTGTTACTGTAATTCTCATCATCCACATTAAACTGGTGTTGGAATCAACTAACAGGTTTGTTTGTGAAAGGTTAGAGTTAATTCCTGGGGCTGGGGCAGAATCACAAGACCACATTCCTTTCAGAGCAGGGGGCTAGCCCAGAGGCAAGGGCAGAGTCCCACATTCCTTTCAGATAATGGGCCAGCAGCATTCCCCACCCAGATAAACCTCAGGGTATGACTGGAGTCACATGGCCCCTAAGAACTAGAGGTCAGATGTCTCCCAGGTAGCTAGGCCTGACGTTAGCAGTCTTAGCGCCTAAAAACAGACCAATCATTTTAAAGGTCAGCTTCCCTAGAGACCACCCAGCTTGCGTCCTGTTCCTCTTACCCAATCCTGTAATGCCAAGGCTTGTACTACCCCACTGGCGTTTTTGTTCCTTTAAAAACCTTGATCTCCCGGAGCTGGGGGGTCGCTTGCCCAAATGTCTTTGCAAAGGGCAGCCCCCCGGGCTCGAGCTTGTATTAAGAAGACCCTCATGTGTTTTGCAACAGAGTTGATTCCTGTAGATCTTTTGGGGGCTCGTGAACTGGGTGTAACATTTGTCTATTTGTTTTGAGGTAATATTGATATAAAATTTTTGTACCTCTTGATTTTTCTATTCTTTTATTTATAGAATACAGACCAGGAAGTATTTCAGTGAATAAAATGAAACAAAAGTTTAACACTTATATATAACATTATATAGAATTTGACTTCGGAGTTTCATGTACTGTTTAGAAACTTGTTAGTCAGGTTAAAATGAAAACATATTACATTTTCTTGCCCATTGACTCTGTAATGAGGATTAAACAGTTGCTCAGTGTGGAGCTTCAAACAGTAATGGTAGAGCAATACCAAGACACATGGCACACTTGTCTCTCTAAGGTACTTGTTTCTCAATAGTGGTTTTCCCAGTTGTATTTTCTGGTAGCTTTTGTCAAAAAATCTTGGTTTTTAAGTGAGAAGATATGGTGACTGTTAATGCACTCTTCAATATGACCAGTGATTTGTTTCTATTGAGTCGTGTTAAATATTAACGTCAGGTATTTTGTTTCATCATGTCCTAACAGTACCAGATCATGACTACTAGACTGATTGTCATGTTGCGAAACAGAATAAAACCAAGACTAGTGTGTTTCCTCTGTGTGTTCACAAAAAGAAAGCTGGTTATCCTCTGCACTTTTTCTATTGCCATTTATTAGCTTCTTTTCTATTCTTAGCCCTTTAGAGTATTTAGAGGATAAGGTTAGAGTGAACCAGTGATGAGCAGTGTACTGAACCAAATATAAAACTGTTGTTGACTCTTCAATCTACACTTGACACATTGGTGTGTTTCATTGTCATCACAAACTAAATTTAAATTCAACTAAAACCAAGAGTTACTCATTACCATACAAAGAACACAGTGAACTGAGTTTCTTCCATGAAAAGGCAAGACTGAGGTTACATTAGGAAAAGATGCCTAAAAGACAGGTTGGGACACAGACTGAAAGCAGGGGACTTGAAGGGACCATGGCTGTGAGATGGAGAATTTGCAGCTTATATTTATCTCATGTATAGTTCTCCTAAGTAAAGCTCTATCTCAGCTTCTCAAATGGCGAGGGGTGTCATCTGAATCTCAGCACTGTTGAAAAACTTCCAGCACTTCGAGACTGTGCCTACCTGACTAGGAATATTGACCAGCTGACACCTGTGACCTCAGCTAATTCCA
This sequence comes from Psammomys obesus, assembly GCF_907164565.1. NCBI lineage: Eukaryota > Metazoa > Chordata > Mammalia > Rodentia > Muridae > Psammomys > Psammomys obesus. The sequence goes on along the minus strand of NW_026592118.1, from coordinate 2,945,385 downwards.
AGGAGAAGTTATTGGAGCACAGTTAAGAAGAACAGCTGCTGGATATCAGGAGCACAGAGGAACTTCAGGGCAACTTGCCCAAGATGAGAACTGGCACCCCAAAGCAGTTGTGTGTGTGATAGTAGAGAGGGGAGACTATCACAAGGATCAGGGCAGTCATCAGAAACAAGGCCCCATGGTGAGTCAGGCCCTCAATTTGCTAACTTGCTCACAGACTTGATGTAGTTTATGTACTCAATACACTGCATTCCACCAACACATTTTGTTCTAAGGAGATGGCTACAAGGTCTTCTTGCATTCCTGGTCACGAGTTCTCTAAAGATCACATCTCATCATGTCATCCTTTCCTTGACACTGTCTTCCTTAGAGCACACACAGAGGAAAATGAATCTCAGGAAGACACTCAATAGTCCTTCCTGACTAAATGTCTTCAACAAAGGTGAAAAGTGTTTCCAAATAAATTTCCAAAGATTTTCTAAGAATTTCCAACTCTCAGGATCACAATGGAACTTATAAACAGCCTGAGTGTCAAACTTAAAGCCAATCCACAGCTCTATACAACAAATAGTACATTAGCTTTTAACAGCCTGTAACATTTCATAAGTTTATTTGGACCCTCTTTGTAACACACTTCAGTATTCAAAACTACAAAATTATAAGCTGAATAACACATTTCCATGTCCCTTTTCTTCCAGCCAGGTCTCTGTTTCTAGTCTGTGGTGATGACACAGTATTGGTGAAAATCCTAAAACCATGTGAGGACACTTCAGAATATATAAGTGGTTGCCCTGTGGGAAGCAGCTCATGATCACCGAGTTCCTCTGGGGGAAGATGATGTGACTTTGCCTTAGTATGATTTCTTGGATGATGTCATCTAAGAGGTGTAATATTTCCCCCTTGTCTCTTTATTATAATGCAGAACTAGACAAAATGAGTTTATGCTTTTATTACAGGCAGGCATGTATAAAAAGTTTTTTTTCTCTTTTAAGTTCTACCTCTAGTATAATGAAATTTGAAGGACAAATCCCACAGAATATAGGCCGTTTCTTTCTCGCTTTCACTTCTTCGCTATGTTGGTAAGATATTCCCTAGTGCTATGTTTCAAGTGCTCTCTATCTGCCCTTGCTGTCAGGGATGACATGCAGAGGTCGTCTGTCTTAGAAACAGCCTCTCCCTGTCCAGGCTAGCTCCTTTCTCCTTTCATTCCAGTTTGAAAATTGTACTTCACATAGAATCTGTACACTCTCTTAAGTTACTCTTGAGTGAAACTATCAGGAACTATTTCAAACATATTGACATTTACTGTTAATATCATTAATCGTAAAATAGCATATAATTGTAAACTCAATAACTAGGTCTGTTAAATTTTAACATGCTGAAACAAGGTTGTAGCTCCCCCACTCCACTCTCCTCAAACATCAGTAGTGTTAAAACTCCTCTGTATGGCCATTTAATCTACCTTTCTAACTAAAAGTCATTATTCTAATATTTTGATATTTATCTGTCCTAGCTTTCACCCTAATTTGTCTATGTCTGAAGAAGGACAGATGGTATTTATATAGATGGGATCATGTTGTATTTTGTGCCTCCCTGCTCTGTGGGTACTTTTTGTTGCCTTTGAGTGTTGCTATTTCATGAATGCCTTTGCCCTTACTTTTCAATAGTTTTATAGGATTTACTTTATGCCAAGCACTGTGGCATGAAAAACATCATTCTTATTTACTTGGACTGGATTTGTTGTCACCTATGGGCTATACCCCTTGACCCACTGGACTGACCTCTGCTCTCCATCTTAGACAAGGCTATAATAAGGTTCCAGACAGCTAGAAAAGAGTTATGGTCATCTCATCCACTTTCTCCATTTTCTTTGTCTCTAACCCAGAATTTGTGAATATCCATAACAGGTTCACATTTTATTCAATGGAGTTCTGCTGCAGGTTATTCTAAATCTCGGTCTAATTAGTTATTAATCTTGTGATTTAACCCTTAAAATCTATCAAATGCATTTCTCTCACACCTGCTTTTCTTGTCTCCAATTACCCTCTGAATGCCCTTGTCAACCTTCGGCATTATTTCAATCTTGTTAAGTTTAATTTTAAGCTATGCCCTTTAGATACAGCCTGTGTGAACGGAAGGCACTTGAAACAGCTCCACAGCATGAGGCCATAGCTCCTCACTGTCAGCAGACAGAAGGTCTAACTGGCACCTGTCTCTCCCTCAGCTCTGTCTCTGCTCTCTCCACTTACGCCTTCTCCATTAACAACACAGTATTTTTAGTTCCCCACATAGATTTGGTTATTTTAGAACTGTGTACAGACTTTCCATGCTTGTCTGTCTTCTCTCTATCCTTCAGAGTGCCTTTGCATTTCAGCTGTGCAGAATCCCATTTTTCAATCTTGTTTCTCATTTATTCAAAATACTATCCCTAGTGTATCACTGTAAATGAATGGTAAGTCAGAAATGAGCTAAAGTTAAACATTTTGTGAATATGCATGTTTTGCCCATAATTGTGTTTTTTAAATACAAATATCATGATATCTTGCTCATGACACAATCACGCTTGTCAGACAAAAATGACTCTCTTAATTTTATCCTATCATTAATTATACTGATAGATTAATTCAACTTTTATCTTTGAGCCTTACATGATTAGAGGAATGACAATCTACATTGCTAAAATTCTGAGTGGCCAGTGTTCAAACTCCTTTCTACCTACTCACTACATGGGTGAGTTACTTTGCCTCCCTAAGCTTCAGTTCTCACCAGTCTGTTTGTAATGATAATAGAACCTATGTTATGGAGATGTAAAAATGAAGCAAATTCATGAAGAAAAGATACTCTGTTATTTTTGTCCACTTTTAAAAACTGATCAAGTTAAACTAACATGTAATCTAGTGAGACATTAGATATCTACTCTCTAAGAGACTCCAAAGTAATTTCAAAGTCGATACTTGAAGAGAACAAAAATCCTGAGAGTAGCAGAAGTCAAAGAACCAGGCTGCTCAGAAATGTGATTATTCAGTTAAGAAGACTCTTGAAAAAAGATTAGGAAAAAGGATGTGTAATTACACGTAAAAATATTGTAATTTATATTTAATAGCTAATGATTTGAAGAGATGAAATACTTTCTAACAGTATTTCCCTGTTCCTTTCAAAACATTATGAGCATTTATTCACCAGGGCCCAAGAAATCACAGCTCAGCTTTGGATATCTGAATCGATTGATTTCAGCAGAAAGTTTTCATTTAAAAGAGAAACAGTGAAATTTAGTTTAAAAAACTGTAATTCTTTACATGGTGTCACCTCACATGAATATAAAAAGGTATTGTGAAAAAAATATAAGACTTTAAGATGGATGTGTTTGTTCACATTTGTATTCCTGGCATTTGGAACACTGAGGCAAATATCTCCCTGTAGGGTGAATACCATCATGAGCATCCCCGGTCACAGAATAAGACCATCTCAGAAATCTGCCCTCCAAACAAACAAATAAAAGATAAGAAAACACAGAGGAGCTAACATTTTCCCAGAAATCATAGATATGACAAATCCCACTTAAAATGTTTAAATTATTGAAGTCCTAAAGTTGTATGTGCCATAAAACGTTTGTTACGATCTTACTGTAAAGAAGCTTCAAAAAATAAGTGTTGGAACTTGATAAAATGGGATCTACTAATGCACACAAGTCTCCTTGGTTCATAGCTCAAGAGATTTCAGTGATGTTGTCATCGTGTTTAGTTGCACATCTGAGACCAACCTGACCTCAGTGATAACCTGTACTAACGTCTTAACCTTATGAGACACTACAGATGATATCTCCACCTTAACCAGTTAATGATTCAACTAAAATGAGGAGTGAACAGAAATTTAAATACCAGGCAGAGTTTTTCTTTCGTTAGAACTCACACATCTGGAAATGAGCAATGTTACGGAAAGTTTTAGCAGTTAAGTAAGTAAGTAAATACATAAATAAATAAAGCTAGTTTTCAGCAATCAGAGAAAACATCTAACATTTCTCCCTCTGAGATTAGGCTATCTCATTTAGTATAGTATTTCTTTAGTTCAATTCATTTTCATACAAAGTTCATTTTTCTATTTTATTAATTACAATTTATTCCCTTTGTATCTCAGCTGCATTCCCCTCCCACCTGCCCTCACAATCCCACCTTCTTTTCCTCTTCTCCTCTCTTGCCCCCCCCCCTTCCCTCTGACCCTGGCCTATCAGGTCTCATCAGGACTGGCTGTGTTATCTTCCTCTGTGGCCTGGAAACATGTACTGCATTTTAGTTATGCATTAGTTGTAGCCAGACAGACTAATTCCATTCCATACTTACTGTACCTTCCACCTCTTGGGGCAATGTCAATAATCTGTGATGTTTTGGGAATCTTTTCAACAACCCTAACAATAAAAAAGAGAGTGTCTCATGCCTGGTGTTATAGGCATAACAGGTGGTCTTTGGCTCTTAGAGGGAGACCATTACAGAAACCGTGACCAGTCAAAATGCAGACTTACAGTTTTCAGTCCTAATGGATACATGCATAAAACAATACCCAGACCTAATGGTCTGGGGACATTGATGAAGAAAGACTATACGAGCTAGAGGATCATGGAATTATCTGTGAGACTGCGAATCCTAGTAATATTAGAAGTCACACTAATAAAGTCTCACCTAAACATGAACAGAACAACAAAAATTTGAGACAAGCCATAGCTGATGGGAGAACGACCAAAAGAGCAGGAACTATATGCACTTAAGGAATACTGAGACTGGGAGAAATAGTCTTCTCCAGAGAAGAGGACATCAATTTACTATGTAATACCAAAATGGTCAGCCCTGAAACATATATAAAAGTAATGTTACATAGACTTTGCAGGTTATAGTTTAGAATATATATGTACAAATATGTGCATGTAACAATCAAGGAAAAAGTGGTCATGAATTTAAAAGAGAACAAAGAGGCATGTCTGGAAGGGCTTGGAAGGAAGAAGAAGACAGGGGATTTGGTATACATATATTAAAATCTCAAAAACAGAAAGAAATAATCAAGAAAGAAAAAAGAAACTACTAGATTATAGTGATGACTTAATCCCCTTGAATAGATGTTAACTACATACACTGAGTATTGTGGTCTGACTGTTGCTAAGGGTCCGCGTTTGCTCAAGGATTGGTCCTCATGATGGCAGTCTGGGGACTTTTAAATTATAATGACATGGATTCAAGTAGCAGGTTCCTTAAACTCCTGGGGTGGTGTATCATAAGACTGCTCTCCTGAGACGACTCTGATGTCCCAGGGGGACGTTATTACAGAAGAAGTGAGCCTTCCCCGTACAATCCCCTTTCTCTGCTCACTCTACAGTCTTCCTCACATATATTTGCCCTCAATTCTGTATCTGCAGGTGCTTCCCCTGAACTTCCTCACATACATTTGCCCTCAATCCTGTATCTACAGGGGTCGTTCCAAACTGCGAGTTAAATGAACTCTTTTATTTTATTAATACCTATATCAAGTGTTTCATTACAGTCACAAGAATCTTACTACTATATGAGCTAAGAGATGAACAATATACAGATCAAAATTGCTTACAATCTATTTGTCAAAACAACTCTAGTATGAGACAGAATGAAGTCTGTAACTAAAATTTCATTGGACAGTGAAGAATATTTGATTATTATTGGGAGGTTTTACTCATCTATGGGAAGTATGTAACTGTGTTGGTCTTAAAGGAAAAAGAGAATATAGCAGAACTAAACAAAACACACACACACATACACTGGGTAATTAAGTTTGGGTTAGTGACAAAGGGGATGGAGTGGGCCTCAGAATCTCACTGTAGATAGTTGTGACAGCTCTTTCTGATCTGAGAGACACTTAGGTATGAGAGACGCTTAAAAAGCAAACTCTCAGAAATCTATCAGCTCTCATATAGTTGTAAAATTATAATACAGCATGACTGATAGGAAAGTAACTCTCATTTACAAAGTCTAAATTTTAAAATACTATAGCATTAACCTTTCACTCTGTTTTTCTTTCTGTGTTGTGTTTCCAGCCATGATTTAGAAAAGTTTATTTTCTTATTTAAGTGATAGTTATCTTACATCATAAACTGCCTCTACAATAACATTTAGAACTAATTGTTGAAGGTTAGAACATCCTTGGAGGTACAATAGTCTTAAAATTGCCTTTTATTATTATGAATGATTATCCTAGCAGTACTACTTTCAACTTCTTAGGTACAGGGTTTTGAATTTCAAATGGAGTTAGTTAAAAAAAAAAAAATTGCTTTTTCTTTTCTTTTAATTGCACAGGTGGAAAGGCGCTATACTTGTAGAAAGCAAGTTAGAAACTGAAATCACATTTGGTCCTTCTTCTCCAGCTGTGCCCCCTTAAAGATTTGATGATGTTTTCAGTATGAAAAAAAAAAAAAAAGCAGGCACAGCCATCTATCACAATAAAAGAAGTAAACAACACCCTCAAAGCAGAATGTTCATGATTTTTAATTTTTTTTTTTTTTTTTTTTAGTGTGTGTGAGAAAAAGAATTTATTCAACACTTTCCATCAGTAAAACAACATTGCAAACATCTACTCAGTTCTTTTGTTTGGTTACATTCCATTAAGCATATTCTGCAGAATGCCTTTTAATATGCCCAGAGAAAATTTACAACTGACTAGGCTGAATGTGCACTGACCTTCGCTCTTCCTTTGAATCGGCAGTATGGCTCATTTTAGTCAAGCTGTTGAAACATTTGTGGCATAATGCATCAAATTAAAGCAACCAGCTGTGATGTTTAATTTAAGCTAAAAGTTTATGATCTACAACCACACAATACCTCTGAGAATAATTGATGTTGTATGTAACTGCACTACTGTGACATGCAAGAATTGTTACAAAATGCCTATAAAATGTCACATACTTTATCGCATTAAAGCCATTTGGACTTCAGGTTTAAAAAGAGCACCATCATTTATACAAAAATGAAAATCAGAGGATAAATGAATAGACCTCAACATCACTCTCTAAATATAGATGAGATGTGAAGTCATTTGTTCTTATATGCCAGAAGAGAGGTCCTTTGTTTTATCCTCCATTGTTTATAATGAAAGTCCCCCATTATTTACAACATTCTAAAACTTGGAAATATCATTAACCATGAGGCTCCACTCTATTCATCACATCTCTCATTGTTTGACAGTGAAGTCATTTAATAACCACCAAAACAATATGATTCTCATCCATCATGCCCCTTTCTCTGTTCAGTATGGTGCAGAACACATAATTGCCTGAGTGACATAGCTGATACTGGCTGTGTCATGGTATAGGTCACTGAGGAACTCAACAGCTTGCGAAAACAAAAGGTGTAGACAGGTAGGTGGAGAGGGGTGTCACAGGCTAAAGGCGTATAGTGTAATGGTGTATTCTCCAAGACAGGCGCGCCATTGAGACTTTTCAGTAACTAACGTGATCAAAGCAGTGTACCAAAGCAGACAGAGACTCATAACCAGACCTTTGGCAGAGTGCAGGGAATCATATGAAAGAAGGGGGAGTTAGTGTGACCTGGAGAGGACAGGAGCTCCACAAGGACTAAATATATCTGGGCACAGGGGTCTTCTATGAGACTGTTTCTCCAACAAAGGACCATGCATGGATATAACCTAGAACCCCTGCCCAGATGTAGCCCATGGGAGCTCAGTATCCAAGTGGGTACCCTAGTAAGGGAAACAGGAACTATTTCTGACCTGAACTCAGTGGCAGGCTCTTTGACCTCCCCCTCCTCCCCGAGGGAGGAGCAGCCCTGCTAGTCCACAGAGGAGGACATTGCAGCAGTCCTGAAGAAACCTGATAAGGTAGGGTCAGAGAGAAGGAGAGAAGGTCCTCCCCTATCAGTGGACTTGGAGAGGGGCAGGGAGGAGATGAGGGAGGGAGGGAGGATGGAATTGGGAGGGAATGAGGGAGAGGGCTACAGCAGGGATACAAAGTTAATAGACTGTAACTGATATTAAAAAATAAAATAGAAATACTAACATTAAAAAAAAGAAAATCATTTCCTTAAAAACAAAATACTCACTATACAATAAGGACATTTGCTCAACCATGTTCATAGCAGCTTTATTTGTAATAGCTAGAACCTGGAAACAACCCAGATGTCCCTCAACAAAGGAATGGATACAGAAGTTGTGGTACATTTACACAATGGAATACTACTCAGCTATTAAAAACAAGGAAAGTATGAAATTTGCAAGCAAATGGTGTCAACTAGAAAAGATCATCCTGAGTAAGATAATCCAGAAGCAGAAAGCCATATATGGTATATACTCACTTATAAGTGAATATTAGCCATGTAATATAGGATAAGCATACTAAAATCTGTACACCTAAAGAAGCTGAGAAGGAGGACCCTGGGTAAGATGCTCAATCCTAGTAAGGGGAGCAGGGGCTGTCTCTGACATGGGCTCTGTTGCCAGCTCTTTGATAACCTGCCCCTGGTGGGTGCAGCCTTGCCAAGCCACAGAGAAAGACAATGCAGCTAGTCCTGGTGATACCTGATAGGCTAGGGTCAGAGAGAAGGGGAGGGGGACCTCTCCTATCAGTGGACTAGGGGAGGGGCATAGGGAAAGAAGAGGGAGAGAAGGAGGGACCTGGAGGAGATGAGGGAGGAGGCTACAGCTGAGATACAAAGTGAATAAATTGTAATAAATAATAAATAAATTTTAAAAATGCTTAGCAAGAATACTGATCTCAGTTGTGCACATTTGTTGAATTTACTGTGATGTCAATTTTTGTTTTACATTTTCAATTAAAGATTTAAAAACATATAGGAAAATAGCGTAACCTCCAGGGCTCTCAGTGTGAGCAGTGAGATAGCAGAGCTGGAGAGGTGTGGAACATTTGATGACCTGGCTAAAGGCCGCATCCATGAAGCAGTCTCAAAATAGAAAACTATTTTTTCCTAGGAAGAAAAAAGTACCTCTAGGTTTGAAAGACATAAAATAGTTTCACAAATATCAGGGGGAAAATAACATTTTAAATAAGTTCACAGGTTTGCTACACAGTCACTGGCTTTATATGCTTATTTTAAAGTCTTCACATACAAACCCTCCAGTGATTTGTGCTTGTAGATAAAGGATTTATATAATCATATCATGAGAACATATTTGTTAACTTTAAAAATATCCCCTAAAGCTGTGCCTAGAGATAAGTGGAAGCAAAGGAGAGAAAAATGCTTCACCAGCACTTCTATGTGGAAGAGAACATTTTTCAGTGCCTCTGCCCAAGTAAGCGGAAGCCGGATAGAAAACCACAGGTGGAAACTTTCACTGCACCAGCATTCTTTGTCGCCTTGAAAGCAGATTAAGAAGGAGAGGTGAGAAAGTAAATCATTAACACATCTGGAGGCGCAGTGCTCTATGTTGGTGTTTGCATAGAGTTTTAAAATTAGTTAAAATAAACTCAGTTATTAAAAAGGCATCTTGATAGATTTGACATATAGCAAAGGCCCACCGGGACCATGACTGCCATCTGCCAGTAATACAGACCAGAAGACTAACACAGAGAGTGAGGTCAAGACATTCCAGATTTTCTGTTTAATATTAGTTGTTTGTTTTCCAATATTGCTATAAAAACCCATTGCCTTTCCTTTGTCTTTCAAAATGTACATACAGATATATACATTCATAAACATTTCAAACATTGGTGTTTATTTTCTTACATGGATGTAGCACTTAAAACAATAGAATAGAAAGAACACAGCACATAGAAGACTAACGTCAGAACTAAGGCAAAATGGTGCTCAGCACTGATTGAGGTCAGAACACTTATTACGTACATTGGTATAGACACAAATTTTTAATGGTAATTAAAAATTGATTTGCTATTAGCAAGATACGATTACCCAAGAAAAAAATCACATACATATATTAGAGTTTTTAATGGAATTTGTGTCTTACTGGAGGGTATAGAAATCACAGCAAATATTTAAAAGTGGGAGTTGTCTGGCTGTATGTCATAGTTTAGGATTACTAAAGTTATTGAACAGTTGTTGAACTGTAGCAAATGTCCAGGTGCAGTGAAGTGATATTGTTTAAGATAAGAGATATTGTTTATAGTGTGGATCAATCAAGAAACGAGCTAGTGAACATGTAGTAGGTGCTGTGAGAAAGACAAAACCACATTACTGCCTGTGTCCCTCCCTCAGCAATGTTTGATATGGATCGAGAGGCAGCAATGGCAGAGATGATTTCATAATGATTAGTGTAATATAGAACCATAAAGGGAATTGCTGAATCCTAGAAAAGATGTATCAATTGAGGCTGTAGTTATTGTGAAAGCTTTATAAGTTTAGGAGACCCTGGTAAACAGTTTTACTTAAAAACAACTCAAAACCACAGAATTTGGTTGCTTTTCCTAATAAAGTTACTTATCAACATTTCATCTGAAAGTGTATGTACATCATTATTATAAAGCATCATTTACTTCCAAATAAAAAGGAATGACTGTCCAGTATTATCAATAGTGCTCACTTGAAATGGGAATTCATACAGAGTTGCTTTTCTCTCATCTGTCACCACTGAAGTTTTATGCTTTTCTCACTAAAACTCAGCACTCATATTCAACTTTCCAGTACATAGCAAGTATTTCATTGCAATTGGGGTCTATGGTTAGCCCAGGTGAAATGCTTCCTTAGCTCACAGAGGCCCTCCTGTAGCCACTTACATGGGTACTTACTCTCTTTCATTAGGACAAGAATCCACTCACAGAAAAATACAGATCAATCAGACTTCACAGACTGAATCTAGGACTTAAGAAAAAAATGACAGGACAGATGGAGCTAAACCATCTCTAATGCAGGTGACCCAGCCTAAGCTTTCTCTTCTACAAGTGGCAAAAGCAGTAGTTTGTAAATTTTAGGAGAGGATGGCTATAGATATTATATTACCCATACATTAAAGAAGTTAAGGTGTATAACAATAAATGATAGCTGTTTTGTGGTTTGGTTAAATGTTCCCAGAAGTATGGCTTCTCAGTTCTGATGCTGTACAGAAGTTGGGAACTTTCAAACAATGGCCTTATTGTGAAGAAGCTAGCGCACCATGGGCATGCTTTCAAAAGACAGGGGCGAGAGGGGCAGTCAGCAGCTTCTTCTTGTCTTTCATATTCAAGCTACATCCTCCATGTGCTTCCTTCATGAAACACTGGCATGCCGACGTGCAGAAACAATAGAACCAAGTGACCACGACAGAAAACTTACATATTGTAATCTAAAGTAATCTTTCTCTTTTGAAGTTTGTTTATTTCAGGATATTCTCCATGGTAATTAAATGTCCAAGCTTTAGTTACAAATATTCTGACTGCTATGGCCCAAAGTCATTTCAAGAGCCACTGGAAGGAAATAATAAATCAATAAAAGTATACTACAAAATGTAGGATGTTTTTAATTCTGGCAGTTCTGAAAGCTTTTATATCCCTATATCATAATTCAAAGACTATTTCTCTACACGTATGCATGCACCTGTGATAGCACACAAACTTTCATAATACATAAATGGCCTAATGAACGTCAATATTCTATGGACGGGATCAATATGGCTCATTTAATCTGTGTGAGACAGCAGTAGGGAAATTAAAGGGGGTAGAGTCAGAGCCCAGCCTTGAAATCCCACGGTTCTTGCATTCTTGGACATCACTCTTGCAGGAACTCCCCCATGACTGCTCATAGCCATGATGGCTCGCACCTTCTCTTCAGAGTTAACGTGGAAGTTCTGTTTAACCTTGACTTTCTGTGAGACTATGGACACTAGATTTGCCATGTCGGTTACTTAAGAATGCTAACTTATAGCATTCTTTGTCACTTTGTGTTCTAATGAGTTTTCACAGCTATTAAATATCATGAGCTAAATTCTGTACATGTTCTCACAGCTATAACTGGTGGGATTTAGGGAACTGGAAGGTTTTTTTTTTATGATGTATCAACATCTCATATGCTTAAAGAAAGTTTGAGTCATTTAAACCAGATGTTCCTTTATAGCTAAAACTTTATAATCACCACTCCCTTAGATTTTATTCTGAGCATTCATCAACAGCACATATAAGTCTTGTGAACAATTCACCTCAATTTCTGGTGACAAAAGCTTTTATTCTATTTCTAAGCACCATTTATGACTACATAAGAACCATTTGAGATTTGTTCAATAAGATTTCAGTGACAATGGAAAGGAGATATTTGATAAATATCATAAATATCTGCAAAACTGAATATATATGATAATTAGTTATATTTAAAATTAAACGAAAGAATTTGAGAACACAGAAGTGAATGGAAAGAGGTTGTTAGTGAAGTCAGCTGAGGTTCTCTGAGAAACAGCCTGTTCAATCTTTCATATGAGTAATGAGTGACCCCAAAAAAGTCTTCTGGGTGGAACAGAATGTATCTCTCAGACCACTGTTTTTGGAAGGAAATAAGGGTGTGCTTACAAAAAAAAAATCCATCTAATTAAATGACTTAGATGAGAGAAATTCTAACAGGAACTTTTATTCGCCTGTATCAATTTTTGTCTCAGAGGCTTACTGCCTCTGTCTGATAACCAAGGCCTAGTCCTGAAAGTTTCTAGCCTCCATACAACCTAAGCCTAGAATGTTTTCAGCCTCTGAGACCCTGAAACTTACAGGTGAATAAGCTCACCCTTTCTAATTCTTTCTGAGCTTATAGCTGGCTTGTTTAATTTGGCTGTTCTGGATCAAACTTCTCTCACAGCTGTCTTATTCAATCTGGCTTCTCTCTTGGCCCCTGATTTTCTCTGTTTGGCCTCAAACTAACTCCAACAATCTGCTCTAATCTTCTGGCTCCCTTTCAATCTCTGGCTTGTTCTATCTTCATCTGAATTCTCTCTCTGTAACCTGTCTATTACTGTCCCGGTAAAACTGCCTCCACCCTCTCTGCATTGTCACTTAAGTAGCTTCCCTTTCCTTTCTCTCTCCAGAGAATTGGACATATCCTAGTCTGTCAATCTTTCTCTCATTCATCACTTTTTCTGTCACTCAATGAGACAACATATAGGACTATAGTGCATATCAAACAACTGTTATGCGTGTACTGGCTTTACCAAATAGTATATGTGATGCTAAATCTTAGCCATCGGGATTCATAGCCAACAGAAAATCTAGGAAAAGTGCAAAAATGTATCAGATGTGATCTAAAATTCCCAGAAGAACTGGGAACGTTAAATTGAATGGCAGCTTACACTGGACAAACTTAAAAGTTTTCAATGGCTGATTAGAATTCCAGTGATTTACAGAGAGGTTGGAATATTATAGGTCAATAGCCCAAAGACAACTTATATTTAGGTATCTTTTGCCCTTCTTTGAAAGCCATTTATTGTACATCTCTGAGTGTGATATAGCACTGTTGTGATTATTAATCAAGTAAAGCCTTTGAAATGGGTGACAAGATCCCCTAGGCACCAGCCTAACAGTTAGGAATGTGCTTAGAGAGCACCTAGGGTCTGTAACAGCTACCCCATTTTGCCGTAAAAATCACAACTCTGCTCCATCACTGGGTCATGGTGTTTGGAGTACCAGAATCTGTGTTCCAGTGCCTTGCACTCACATTTGGCTCCGCAACCAAGTGTCTCCCATCACTTTCCAGACAAATGTGTGTTTCATGTTGGAGCACCAGGCACTGCAGACACACATGCTCCAACCTCCACAGTGGCTCACCTTTACATCCTAAGTTCCAGTATTCAGGAGACAATAACCTTGTCTTCTCACTGCGCAAAACGTCCACATCCAGCAAAATCAAACAGCTACAGTGGAGAAGAAACAACCCTAGAGGAACTTCCTACAGAGCAGCTACTGTCATGGTGCAGGCTCGCCCATATGAATGCCTGTGCAACAGTCCAGTTTCTGATTAAGCACAGGAAGAAAGCTCTGCCTCTTTCTATACCGTGCTTCTTTCTATATCGTTGACCACTGGCTGGCCTCTATTACAATTTCTTATCTATAAAGCAACACTCAAAGTTTTTCAACCACAAAATGAGCTGAATTCACAAAGATGAGAAATTGGCTACCTCATTAATAAAAAGTCAACATTCTATGTCTCATCAATTACACACATGAGAACATATATAGAATTTAGCGCATGATATTTAACCACGGTCAAAACTGATGAGAATACAAAATGGCAGTCAGCAACACTGTAAGTTAGCAGTGTGTGGTAACAGACATGACAAAGCTAGTGTCCACAGCCTGCAAAAAGTCACAGTCAAACAAGCCTTCCACCTGTAGATGAGGCTCAAACCATCATGTCCATGAGGCATGGCCATGAATCATCACGGGTATTTCAGGGAAGAGTGATGTCTGAGAATGGAAGAACAGCCACTCTGGGTTTTCAGATTGGGATTCAACTCTTTTCCTTTCTGACATCTCATACTGACTAAAAGAACCGTGCTGATCAGAGACAAAGAAGGAAAAGAGTCATAGCCTTCCAGTGAGGTGTGGGGGTGAAGGGACTATATTAAACTCATAGATGTGGCAAACAATTTGAGAAAAATGAGAGAATGGGAGAGTTTGAGACATTAGTGGGGAAAACAATTGGCAAGGGAGGAGAGGTCCAAGAGCATGATGTAAAGCAGCTGCCTAGAGCAGGCATGTGGAGAAGGAATAAAGTGATGGGCTAGCTGGGGGATGAGCAGAGAAAAGAGTAAAGTGATGGGTTAGCTCAAGCATGCATAAAGGAAAGAGAAGTCTCTCAAATTATTTTGCTATAACTAGTAAGTGAGACATTCCAAGTTCAACAAGTAAAGGCTTTCCTTTTTACTCCTGTTTCCCTTCCTCTTTGGTGCATTTTTATTCCTTTATTTTTTTTCTTCTGGCTTTATTCATTTTTAAAAATCACCTTGTTTTCATATTTAATTTTGTTTATATACAAATTATTTAGATATAATTACACCATTTTCCCCTTTCCATTACTCCCAAGTTCCTCCCTTCAACTTCAATCTTCCCACTACTCTCAATATGTTCATCCCATTCCCCCAGTTCTTATGGTTTATATATGATATGTAGTTATAAATATATATTTGCACGCACATATATAAGTAGGGCATTTGAGTCCATTTTTGTTGTTTATGTTTGTGTGGTTTCAGGACTGACTGTTCTGTATTGGACAAGGAAGGGCCTGACACTTCCTCTCTCAGTCGTAATCAGTTTCTATATTTCCTTATTCATGGGTGTAACCAGGATATTTTCAGCCTTCCTCATTAGCATGTCTGTTGACTTCATCTTTTTTTTCTATTAATTACACTTTATTCATTTTGTATCCCCCCATAAGCCCCTCCCTCCTCCCCTCCCGATCCCACCCTCCCTCCCCTTTCTGCATGCATGCCACTCCCCAAGTCCACTGATAGGGGAGGTTCTCCTCTTCTTTCTGATCTTAGTCTATCAGTTCTCATCAAAAGTGGCTGCATTGTTCTCTACTGTGGCCTGGTAAGGCTGCTCCCCCCTCAGGGGGAAGTGATCAACGAGCCAGCCAATCAGATTATGTCAGAGGCAGTCCCTCTTCCCATTACTATGTAAGACTTCATCTTTTGATTGGATGAATAAAACACCTGCAAACACACAGCATTCTTTGTCCTAACTACAACAAATAAAAATTGAAAAATTATTCAAATTTGATTTGTATGAATAACTTACTTTTCTGTTAAAAAGAAAATAAAATAGCTGAGAAGAAAAGGGTGACTGCTGGGTATACTCAGGGCCTCTTACTCCAGCAGGCAGTGGTGCCCTGAGCAAGGGTCGCTGTTGTCCAGCTGAAAAGGACAGGCAGACCAGTGGAGTAGAATTTTTTTTTTTCTGTGAACAGTGCATATTTAAACATGGAGACAGCATTAGTAAAATAATCCCTCAAGATTATATTTAAATAATTTTAGAAATTGATATCTGTACCTAACAATAGAATATAAATGGAATAATATCTCAGAAAAATAAAATATAGAAAGTATTATTATGAGGTATTCCCTTGAAAAGTGAAAACTATTGTTTGCC
Source organism: Psammomys obesus (assembly GCF_907164565.1). Lineage (NCBI taxonomy): Eukaryota > Metazoa > Chordata > Mammalia > Rodentia > Muridae > Psammomys > Psammomys obesus. The sequence goes on along the minus strand of NW_026592118.1, from coordinate 2,929,352 downwards.
TACAAATTAAGGGTTAGGAATTAGACATCTATTTTATGTCTTCTAAATCTGAAATGTGTTAATAAAACCAGTTAACAGGAAACTCTTTTTTACAGTGCAGCCTGTATACTGAGTGTCTGACACACTGGCAAGATGCATGCTTTTTTAGCCCATCTCCATAGCCCCAAATGATGCTCTGCACTGCAGCTCCTTCAGCTCCAGATGGGAAAAACAGCTACTGAATTTTTCATCTCTTTTTCCACACAGGTAAAATGAGTGTGGGAACGTTTTGTGGGAGTAATGTTGGGCTGCCTTCATGCTAGCTGGAGATGGCCCATTTTGCCAACAAGCTAGGGAGGACCTAATGATGTGCTATACTGACAAGACTGCATGGCAAATTCTTGTACTGTATAGATGCAGACTATGAAGTGGGGAGGGTACAAAAAACAGGGAGACAAATACAATATTTGTCACCCTAAGAAGAAATGAAGGGTTCCAATTTATATGGGATGCAGCCAAAATTCTTTACCAACATGTTTCATTATAAAGTAATTGACTTTCATTTGAAAAGAGGAACCATATGGTACGTGGTTTCTGATTTGCAGAATTATCTGCTCATCTCGGGAAAGTACTTGCAGCTCAGACACCTTAAATACACATGGTAACATGCTAATTGCTGACATATAATTACACTAAAAACCTCTTGAGTCTTTTAATAAATAGGAAAATCAACTTACTTCAGAAAAATCTTACAGAGTCCAATTGAGTTCAAAGATGACATATATGAGTATCTAATATCTCATCAATATCTTAACATATATTTAACTTTTCATTTGTCAGATTCTCAGCTACCAGCTGATGTGTTATCAAAATTGGACTTAGGGCACAGGGGGTAAAGCTGCATGACTCAAGGCCAACAAGCTGAGTTTAATCCCTGAATTCACATAGTAGAAGGAAAAACAACATATCTATAAGTTGTCCTCTGTCTTCCATAAATATACCATGACTCACACACATAGACACGCACAGAGACACACAGACACACACAGAGACAGAGACAAAACAGAGACATAGAAAGAGAAATAAAATAAAATGAAATGTAGCCACTTTCCTAAAACAGTATAATTCCCAACTGCATTCTCAATACTTATCTTTATGCCCATGAGGAATGACAGAACTGACTCCTTATCAAAGAAGCTTCTTTCTAAGTAAGAACTGATCATCTTACCCCGGGTCCTCCTTCTTCTTTAGGTGTACAGATTTTAGCATGTTTATCCTCTCTTATAGGTCTAGTATCTACTTATAAGAGAGTATATACTGTGTGTGTCTTTCTGCTTCTGGGATAAGACAAATGGGATGGACATTGAAAGTAGGAAAAAATGAGAAGCAGTATAGGAGCCTACCACAGAGGGCCTCTGAAAGACTCTACCTAGCAGTGTATCAAAGCAGATGCTGAGACTCATAACCAAACTTTGGACAGAGTTCAGGGACTCTTATGAAAGAAGGGGGAGATAGAAAGAACAGGAGGGAATAGGAGCTCCACAAGGACCAAATATATCTGGGCACCGGGGCTTGTTTGAGACTGATTCTCCAACCAAGGAACATTCATGGATATAACCTAGAACCCCAGCTCAGTTGTAGGCTATGGCAGCTCAGTATCCAAGTGGGATACTAGTAAGGGAAAACAGGGACTGTCTGTGACATGAACTCAGTGACTACCTCTTTGACCTCCCCAACGCCCATGGGAGGAGCAGCCTAGCTAGGCCACAGAGGAGGACATGGCAGCCAGTACTGGTGAGACCTGATAAGCTAGGGTCAGATGGAAAGGGAGGAAGACCTCCCCTACCAGTGGACTTAGAGAGGAGCAGGGAGGAGATGAGGGAGGGAGGGTGGGATTGGGAGGGAATATGGGAGGGAGCTACAGTTGGGATACAAAGTAAATAAACTGCAATTAATATAAAAAATAAAAATTTAATTAAAAAAGAAGCTTCTTTTTTGCAGGGGAAGGAGGCTATTACAGAAAGCCTTAAAAAAAAAAAAAAAAAAAAACTGATCCTGGGATGCCCTGCCCCAGGGTTACACCTTCAATATTACTCCCACACTGAAGATTCAGAGAACATCACCAAAGAGGGGGCAGAAACCTTGTATGAAAATGAAGTTCAAGAAGTCTGCCATGAGACTGTGCCTTCTTTTTTTTTTTTTTGTACTTATTTTCTGTTTATTTCTATTATCAATTAATAATGGGAAATATTTATTTTTATCATCTAAAAGCATTAATTATATAAGGAAGAAAGTAAAATAAGAAAATCAAGTAAATTAAGTAAAATAAGTAAATTAAGAAAAATAGACAAACCTAAAACAATGTTTAAATGGTACTTCCAGTGTTTACCTTTTCTTTTTGTTGTTGTAGTGGTGGTGGTGGAGAAGGAGGAAGGAGGATGGAATTAGGAGGGGAGGGGGGGAGCTACAAGGGAGATACAAAGTGAACAAACTAATTAATAAACATTTTTAAAAAAGAAACTGTGCCTTCCAACTAGGACAAGGAAGCAACACCTATGAAGTCTCAACAACATGGACGCATAAACAAGACCTAAACAATTCCAACTGTTGACATTCTAATGCAGATAGAGGGACCCTCACACTTCTCAGCCAGGATAAAGACCTACAAGCAATCCGTAACTGCTGAGAGAAGGCTATTCAGTCTTTCCCCAAGGGATGAGGTCCACTGTTGGTTATCCAACATTAGGTGCTCAGCTCTGGAGTCAGATGCGTGCAGGAGACATGAAAAGAACCATCAAGTTCATTTGTATAGAAACCAGGGTGGTTACAGCAGAGTAGGCCATTAGTGTGGATGGAGGTTCAGACTTGAAAAAGATAGGAATAGGATTGGAAAATGTTGTGTAATATATTTTTTTTATCAAATTATTGATTATTTTCTCACCAACACCCACCCCAAAATTCTAACAAGTACTATTGTGTCCAATAGACAATATCCAAACAATGAAAAGAAACAACAGCAAAAGAAGAAAAAGCACAAGAACAGAGAAAGGATGAACATTAGGTCAGAATCTTTGTCTCTTATCATGCCTATCTAAGAACCATCCAACTTTGATCTTGTCTTCCCTAGTGCCTCATCTGTATGCATACCATATTTTACAGATTTTGTGAAGGCTCACAGGAGACATGGAATTCATAAAGTGCATTAAGTAGTTCAATGATATATCCATATTTAATAGTCTACAAGTTGCAGATGTAATAAAGCAGTTTACAGCTTATTTTAGCCTACTGCATTAGATGGAGCTCTTTCATAAATTTTCTATAGAGTATCATGCCTTAGGGCTTTCATAACATATCATACCATGTAACCTGTTAGTTGTTAAATGAACTAGCGAAGTAAAAGTCTTCAGCCTCATGCTCACATCACAGAGACATTATCACCATATATCATGTTTCCCACAAATTCTACAATCCAGTTACTAGAATCAAAAGCTAAAATCCCTTCAGGGATTCGGTTAAACACAAATCAGTTCCCTCGTTGGCTCACTCAGGTTTATAACTTCTCATGTCCTGAGAAGGAAGCTCTGAATGATTTCTGAATCTGAAATCACAGTTTTTCTTTTCTTTCTCACAAATTCAGCCTTACTCTCCAAACAGCTTCTTGTACATTGTCGTCAGTCTCCACATCTTGTGCTTCTCCTGAGTGGCTCATATCTGATTCATAAATACTTGTGATTTTTATTATCATTTATAATAGTTTTATCAAGCCATAATTCATATGCCATAAAATTTATGCTCCAAGGTTTCCATTCCAGTGGGTTTTACTGCACAGTGTTCCAGCCATAACCACTATGTAATCTCAAAACATTTTCTTTAACCTGAAAACTCTGCCTCTGCCCCCACCGCCTGGCAGGCTTTGGTCAGCGTTTGTCTCTACTGATTTGTGCATTAAAGACATTCCCTAGCTGTTCTGATATGTTTTATATCTACACATGTATGTAGCCCACAATGTGTTCAGTGCAAAAAACCCCTGCTGCCTCGTTGATCACCTCAGTTCAATCCCAAGATTGCAGAGTGGAGGAGACTAATTCCTACATGTTCTCTGCATCCAGATGTGCTATGACACATGCACTTCTTTCCCACAAAATAAGCAAATGCAATAAACCTTGGAGAAAAGAGTGATTGCTCAGGGGTTAGGTATACTTGTCGCTCTTGCAGAGACCCTGGGATTTGGTTCCCAGCTAACACAGGGAGTGTCTCACAGCTCCCTGCAACTCCAGCCCCAGGAGAGCATATGATTTCTTCTGCCATCTGTGCAGACCTGTAGTCACATGGTACAGATGCACACATTCGAGATACACATAAACATAAAATAAATAAATATTAAAATGTGTAATACAATGTAATTCATTCTCTTGTTTAGCATATTTTAAGATTATCCCATGTGTCTTATTCTTAAGTGCTTTTGATACCTATATAAATTCAAATATATGATATACCACATTTGGCTTAGCAATCAATTGATGACTATTTAGGCTATTTTTACTTCGTATTATTCTGAATAACAATGTTATGAACATCATATTGGGGTATTTGTTGCCATATACTTTTAGACCTTTTGAATACACTCATTAAGGGAGGCCCTAAGTCACATGTATCTAACATCTGCAGGAAATGAGAAGCATTCCAACCATGGCTGCTGTGTTTGATTACACCAGTCTCAAGGTGAGTGTTCTAATCTCGCCCCATTCTTCAAGCCACACCAGTGGAGTACAGGTCAAGATGTGTTTCCATTCTGACTGGCATCTCATTACACCTAAGCTACCCATTTTTTTTTTTTTTTTTTTTTTATACCGGGCTGTCTTTTTCTTGTTCTTTTGGGGAAAGTTTTGTATGTATTCTGATTACAAACGTCACATCTGCCGTTCTGTTGGTTGTGTGGATGCATGTCTGTCTGCATTCAGTAGATGCACGTGTGTGGGGGGGGGCATTCATTTGTGTGTGCTTGGAGGCCTGAACGTAGCTTCAGCTATTCCTCAAGTCCACTTTGCTTTCTTTGAGGCATGGTCAATCACTGGCTAGCACATCCACAGCAGACTCCCCTGGCCTGCCAGCAAGCCTCAGGGATCCTCCTGCCTTGGCCTTCAGAGCACTGAGATTGCAAACTCGCAGCACCAACACAATGGCTTCTTTCCAGCGGATTGCGAGTTCCCGGCTCTACGCTGACTGGCCTGTTTCTCTGCACGGAGGGTAACATGCCTTTTCATATGAAACATTACATGTTTGTATAGGTTTTTTCCCCTCAAGAATGAAATTACAGATGGAATGAAGGAAAAGAGGAATGAAGTGAATTTCGCTGAATCACTAAGATTTATGCATGAAGACCAAGGCTAGCTGTGGTTCTGTGCCTGTCTATATGGCTTTATCCTAGTCACCACTCATTTCTGTCACTTCAAATATTGTTTCAATATAATTTACATTGCTCTATTCATGTTCTTTTTAAAGGTAGGGCATAACTTGGGGTGGTAGTAGGATTTACAGGACAACTAGAAGCCATAATTTTGGCAGCAGATATAGTAAGTACTGTCATAAAGGCTGCAATGTCCATGCATATTAAGTAATTGTGTTTTTAGAGCATATGATGGACTTGTTTCTCATGAAACACAGAACACAGCCAATGACAGAGTATTGTGTGTGTGTGTTTGTATGTTTGTGTGTGTGTGTGTGTGATTTTATTCCAGCTGTAGAATGTGGGACTGATTCAGACTGTCTATAGCAGCAAACTATTTGCCTCATGTGGCCTCTGAGAGGATCTTTTTCCAGCTGCAGATAGTGTAAATCTAAGGAATATGAGGCAAAAATAAAAGCCAGAGTCTAGAGAGCGTTGAGGGTCCTGTGAGGAAGAAGGCTCCTGGTTCTTTCCCCTCGCTGCTACCGGCTGCTGTTGATGCCTTTTGACAAGAAGTTGGAGATTCACCCTCTAAAACAAAGCTAAAAAAAGAAGCTGCCACATGTGTCCACATCACAGACCCTCATTATAATAGAGTTAGCAATGGAGGAAAAAAGGCAAAGAAAGCGGAAGCAAGCAGTGGAGCCACGTGATGTCATTCAACGTGAAAAGTAGTGACGTGAGCACAATAAATACACTGACCTCTTAATATTTTTTCTATATCATTTATTGTTGTGCCAGTCTTAAGCAAATTTGTTGCTGAGAAAATTCTGAGTGAAGAGGTAATGAAGGTGCTACTAGCCACATATTACTGTGACAAACATGACCAAAGAAACTTGTGGAAAGATGAGTTATTTGGCACTTATGAATCCAGAGGGACAAGAGTCCATCATGGCAGGGAGCACAGCAGCCAGCATCAGACAGGGAGACAGGAATGGGAGCTGAGAGATCACATCTTTAACCATGCTCACAGTGTAGTAGAAGGCATGACAGAGAGGGCCAGGCTGGGAAATTCTCAAAGCCATGCCCAGTGACCTGCCTCCTTCATCGATACTACCCTGCTAATCCTTCCCAAGCAGCATCCCCCACTGGGACCAAATGATCAAAAGCCTGAGCCTCACTCACAGCATCACAATGCTGAAGCAAAAATCGGGCACACGTTTAAACTGTCATAAATAATAAGTACTGGCATTTCCTAGTGTAAAAGATACTAATTTCCCCTATATATAAAAGTAGCCCAAAATAACTATTTCTTGCATCAAGCTCTAGACATGATCATTCATGTCTAGAATATGAAAGCATCAGATAGTATGTAGTAAATAAATAGTATGTAGATCTAAAGAAAACAAGTTTTTCTTAGCATATTTAGGGAAAAATGCTGGTAGGTAACGATTTCAAAAACAAACCATTGAAGTACACTGTGAATATTGATTCTCTTACACAGAAGAGTTAAAATAGACTAGAAGCCAGTTATACTAAGATTTAATTTATTTTTGTTTTTTATTTTTTTAACCTTTTCCCCCATGGCCTAAACACTTTATACAGCATTTATGCTTAATACTTCCATATTTATCTCTAAAGCAAACCATACTGTAAAAAATAAAAATTTTAAAGTGCATTGAGCTGTAAGGCTCTAAATATCCTTCTCAAATTCCTAGTGCCCTGTAGTAGCTGAGGGAGACAGAACCGTGGAAATGTAGAGCACTGTTACAGAGCAGTGACACCTGCTGGGCACCGTTTGTTGTGATTAATCATTGCATTGGGCATAAGTGAAGTTTAAATGTTAAAGTGATGCCAGGAAGAAAAGGCGCAGGAAACAAGGCTGCAGACATGTGCATGAGTAAACTTGACAGAAGTGTCTCAAGGAAGGGAAAAGGAGGCATAACACAGAAGCTGAGGCCATGAAGACTTGGCGGAATGCTCTGGGCTGAAGCACTGGGCAATGTAATATCCCCCAAAATTAAAAAAAAAAAACACAAACACAAACAAACAAACAAACAAACAAACAAAAAACATATTGTTTCTTGGCAGTAAAATGCACAATAGATCCTAAAATAAAATAGCAATGTAAACAAAGATCTCAGGTATCAAAAAAGAACTGTTTGTAGAAATGCCTGGGTCAATGAGCGAACATCAATCACTTCAAACACCTCTTTCAGAAATTGAAGGAAACTATTATTTTGCATCAGTCTCATCTAATTCTCCAATGGAGGAGATTCCTTTTTAGCCCTCTGACTTTATCCAGGTCTTCCTTACACACCATCCAAATTGGTTGATTTCAACTCTCTAGAATTTCTCTGTAAACCTGTCTGTCAGTTAATACTATTAACTCCCCCTGGCTCTTCTTTTAATGATGTTCTAAGACTACCTTTTCCTTAACAGGCAGAGCCATGTCCAGCAAATACACAGAACTCCTCATTAACTGTCACACCTGAAAACTCACTGATAGTTCTGCAGAAATTTAATTATTTCTGTGTCTCCAAGTTCCCTGAAGAGTGTTTAGTACATAAGTTGTTCAACAAATGTTTCTTAGAAATAATTGAAAGAAATTTGAAACAGACTGAATTGAGGAGACAACTATTTACCTGTCTGAGCTTCCCTTTTAGCAGCAAAATGTGCTAATGGATAAGTAATTAATAAATATTTTGCACAAGCAGAATGATAGGGATGCAAACTTTCTGTCAATGATTCTTATGCCTTTCCTTGAATTTCATGAACAAAAATATTTTCCATAGCCATCTAAATGAGTGTTATCTCTCATAAACTAATACTGCATGGAGACTGCCATATTCCAAACAAGAAAGGAAACACCAGAAGTCAATGAATTATCACTCAGAACTTTACAAATTATGTACAGATTTTCCCAAAGATTTTCAATATAGAACAGTGATCATGTCCCAGATGTTTTCTTTTTCACAACTGGTATTTTTTAAAAAATTGAATCTATATAGCTCTCTTGGTTTATACATATAAAAATTTGTTTTTGACATAAAAAGATTAAAGCAAAAAACACACGGCCAGCTCCTTTAAATTGAACAAAATAATAATTCACTCTTAGCTTAAACTTTAAATTTAACATAATCATGAATTCATTTACATAAGTATATTTATGTAAATTATAAGCAGCTGTTCGATTTCTTTATACTTTTATTAACTACCAATTTATAGCAACAATACTTTGGTTCATTAGATTTCTTTTTTTCTAAGATTTTGTTATCTTAAAATTCTTATAAATAAAAGTTATGTTATAAAGAATTCCAGACTCTGAAATGAGCAGTGTTATAAGAAAAATTGTACAATCTATGCATAAACTTCCATGCATTGCTCTATCTTTCAAAGAAAAAGTAACCTTACAAAGATGAAGCAACCAAAGAATTTGGTAGGCTGCAACCAGATACTAGAGATAGATCCTGGTTTCAAGTGTCTGTGTTTTTCTTGTGGGATTACTTTGCACAGGATGAAACCTTGTGTGTTTTAGTTTCTTTATGTGTTGAAACTTCCCAAGGTCTTTCTAAACCATGGGACAGCCGCAATACCTTGGTCTGGAAAACAGCTTAAGCAGGCAGGTAACTGGCTTTGGGCAATGAGGCTGTCTGCCAGAAGCTGATGTATGAATTGCTCTGCAGGAAGATTTCCAGTCTCCATTTTGTACACATATTTGTCAGATAATTCTACAAATTACATACAGTGCAATTTAAGCAAACACAGAGTTATTTGTAGAGGGATTTTATGTCATCTTGTCCCTTAACTTCAAATTTACACTTCATTTCTCAGCCTATAAAAATGGAGCTAAGGGCATTAAATGTTCTTTCTCACTAGCTTGAGAGATGTTCAGTTTCATAAGAAGAAGGTGTTATGAAGACATGGTGTGAAGCAAGTTTCTTCCTCGCTGAAACATGGTCTCTTAAAAGGTTTTTGCAATATAAATCCCTTCCCCTGCACCAGGCTCCTGTAGCAGCACCCTAGTCTCTGAGTTGCCTACTGTTAGAATAGCTGACTGTTCTCAGCAGCCAAAATTGTCCCACAGGAACATACTTAGGGTGCTTTCGTTGTTTGTTTTGTTTGTGTCTCTACCAAGGCACATCCCTTTCTCAGCATTCCACAGAACTGAGCAAGGTAGATTGCCAACAACTTCCAGGAGATTTGGCAAGCCAGCACAGCAGGTTCTCTACCATACAGCAACCATAACTGAATTCTCTCTAGCACTATGTACACATCACACTTAGGGTCAGTGGAGTCTACTATGGTTAGTTTATTGCCCTCTATGAATAATGGCTACTCCTTTTGTCAACCATTTCTACCTTGTTTGGAGTTATCATTCTTGTGCTCTAGTAACAGTTGTGTTAATAGAGTATACCGATATAGGAAATGATGTTTATATTAAAATTTCTGACTCAAATGATTGTGCAGTTTGTAGCTCTTGATCATAATTGAAACAGTCCTTCATAAAAGACTTGAAATATAAAAAGTAAATATATGAAAGATAAAGCATTTTAATATTTTTTTGGGAAAAAAGTGATACTAGGGCTAGAGAGACGGCTCAGTGGTTAAGAGTACTGTCTGCTCTTCCAAAGGTCATGAGTTCAATGCCTGGTGACCACATGGTAGCTCACAATCATTTATAATGTGAACTGATTCCCTCTTCTGGCAGGTATAAATGCAGATAGAACACTCATATACATAAAATAAATAAATCTTTTAAAAAAGTAATACTAAATCCAAAAGAAGGAAATCATAATTGACTCTGGCTAGTTTTATGTCAACGTGACACAAGTTAGACATTTGAGAAAAGGTGCTCTCGATTGAGAAAATGCTTCTATAATATTTGCCAGCAGGAAAATTTGTAGTAATTTTCTTAGTAATTGCTGCGGAATGGCCCGGCCTGCTATGGGTGGTGTCATCCATGCGCAGGCTGTTCTAGGTTAAACAGGCTGAGGTAGCTACGGAGAAGAAGCCAGATGGCAGCATATCACCTCTGTATCAGTTCCTGCGTTCAGGTTCCTGCCTTCATTTCCTGACTTGGTTCCTCTCTGTGATCTGAAGGTTGTAAGCGGAAATAAAGTATTTTCTCCCCAATTTACATTTGGTAATGAATTTTACCACAATAGACACCTTAATTAAGACAAACATAAAAAGCTGGCTACTCATGTATGAAAGGATAGATGTTTAAGCCAATGGTCAAAATGTTTTACAGGAGCAAACAAATCAGGGCATAAAACATGTAAAAGCAAGGAAATGAGAATGAAAATACTGAATCTGCACGCTGTCTTTAAAGATGAGTGCAGTGGGGTGTGCTGGTAGCCCATCATCCTGGTAGACTGAGATCAGAAGATCACTTGAGTCTTAAAGTTTAAGACCATTCAAGGAAACACAGTGTCTCAAAAAAATAAAAGTATACATAAGCCTATATTTTCAGTACAGTAATATATGCAAAAGTAAAAGAAATCTCCAGAAAGATTTCTATACACTACAGGGAAGAGTCAGGTTGTGAACAAGAGGCAGATTTCCTAGGTGCTAAGTGGCATAGCCAGTGTCTCCCATCACAGCCAAAGGTGCATGGCTATCGCCCAGCTTGGGTGTCGCTCTGGAAGGAGCCACATTCAGCCAGGGCCAGGCTAACACTAGCCTTTTTCACAGCGACTCAAAATAATTTACCTACTAATGTGTATTAGCGTGTCACTCAAGAGTTAAGTGCCAAGTCCTGTTGTAGAGTAAGTACCAAGAAAAGACAGGAAATCACTAATTTAAACACTGTATATAGAGGAATAAAGATGCCCCGTTATACAGAATTAAATTAATGAAAGTAGTTCACGGTGATTGTATTATTGCTGAATATTTCTTGGTAAAATATAAACATATGTAAAATACATCTAAAGGTATTTTTAATCAAAAATCAATATTCTAATTTGGTAGACTAATGCTTAGGGATTAAAGACTGTCCTTCCACACCAGATGAAAAAAGGAAAATTAGTAAATATCTGTTGATGTGGAAGAAAAGAAGCAAGTCTTCAATCTCTGCTCTAATGGAGGTATTTTATGAAATGCACTATGTTTACTATATGTTACCATGGCAATAATTCACACCCCAATAGCTTTTAGTAGTTTTAAATGGACAACTTTATTTATTTGAGGTACTTTTAGGAAGGTTTCCAACCAATGAGTTGTCAATATGTACCTGGATTTAATATAATTTTCAAAATTAATTCCTCTGATACAAATCCCCATGACAATACATCTGTGAAAATATGTTTTGATGAAAAATATAATCATTTTCCAAGTCCAATGAACAGGTTTAGCGGTAGAAGACAACGTTGATGAACCTCCCTAGGGTCTATGCGATTCTTTAAGATGCTTAGACTGTATGCTGTTCCTGGTCTTGACACACAGCCACACTGGACTGCTTAGAGGGACCACAGAACCCTCTTGAAGCTACCGGGCCCAAGGGAGTTTTCCAAGAATTATCAGAGACAGAATATTCAAGACATGTAGAAGGGATTTAAGGCTGAAGCAACGAACAGGCCATTTTGGAGTGTATGAGGCACTTTTTAGCTCCTGACAAGAAACCCATATGACTGTATTATGAAAAAAAAAACAAAAAACAAAAAACAATGCTAGCTTCCTCCCTGAAAAATAATAACTAATACCACAAACAAAGAAACTATGCAACAAACAGACTTAGAATATTCTGAGACAATTACAGTATGTAGCAGCTCCAGACACAGGAAGTAACATTGATAGCACACACTATCATCTCAAGTTTAAATCTAACTCAAAAGACAGGAAAATGTGCCATTCTCACAAGTTATATGAGAAAAAAAAACTACAGAAATCATGAGGTTTTAAAATTTTCAGTAATATTTTTGTATAATAATTATGTTAAAACAGCAATCACCAAAATACATTTTTGAAAGATCTCTATCATCTATGTATGTATGTATGTATGTATGTAAATATGTATGTATGTATGTATGTATGTATGTATGTATCTATCTATCTATCTATCTATTATCTATCTCTCTATCTCTCTATCTCTCCATCTCTCTATCCATATCTATTCAATCTGTATGTACACTCGTGTAACACATGAGTGCAGGAATCCACGGAGGATTCCTGACATGGGTGTTAGAAAGCAAACTTTGGTCTTCTACGAGAGCAGAAAAAGTGATTTTAACTTCTGAACCATCCATCTAACACCTTAGATGTATTTCATATCAATCCTGAACTCAAGATTTTGTGGCTTTCTGGTTCAAGGGCATTATGCTCCATGCTAAGGTTCTAATAACAACTGTGCCTAAGTTATACATTAATATTATAGTTTAGATACAGTGGATAAAATCTATTGTTTAAAATAAACAAACAGCAAGGCCAGAATGAATGTTGTAAACTAAGAAACTGAGCACCATAAAAAATAAATGATTTTGGTGATCAATGTTCAAATTTTAAACACTTTTAGATTTAATAAGTATTATTCATTCAGATGTATTTGTTGTTTTTGTTTGTTAGAGACAGGGTCTCAGGTAGATCAAGCTGATGTGGAACTCTCTAGGTAGCCAAGGATGATCTTGAACTTCTGGTCTTCTTGTCTTCACCCTGTACATGCTGTGATTATAGTTATGTGTCACAGTTCATTCAGCTTATGCAACACTGCAGATGAACATAGGACTTTGTGAACACAAGGCAAACATTCAACCAACCAATCCTTAGCCCCTCAACAAATATTTTTTAAAGTCTGGGAGGTACCATATATATCCAGCTATCTACAGGCCACAAGGCATATTTAGCCTTTACTTTGTTATGTAAATAAGAGTTTTGTTAAATTACAGTCAAATACATTCATTTAAATACTTTCTGTAGCTGATTTCAGGACATTACAGCAAAGTCTACTTGTGATAAAGATTACCTGGAATATTTAAAATCTATCATTTTCAGGAAATGTTTACCAACCAGTTGTCTGGGAATTAGAGATAGAAGGTGAGCAAATCAAAGTACTTTGTCCCCTAGAACTTACATGTTTATTGGTTGTTACAAACAGATACTATTTCTATGCCAGTACCATGCAGTTTTTATTACTGTTGCTCTATAGTACAGCTTAAGATCAGGGATGGAGATTCCTCCAGAGGATCTTTTATTGTGGAGGATTGTTTTAGCAATTCTGGGTTTCTTGTTATTCCATATGAAGTTGAGAACTTTTCTTTCAAGGTCTGTAAAGAATTGTGTTGGTAATTTGATGGAAATTCCATTGAATCTGTAGAATGCTTTTGGTAAGATGGCCATTTTTACTATGTTAATCCTGCCAAGCCATGATCATGGGAGATCTTTCCATCTTCTCATATCTTCTTCTACTTCTTTCTTCAGAGACTTGAAATTTTTTTCATACAAGTCTTTGACTTGCTTGGTTAGGGTCACATCAAAGTACTTTAAGTCATTTGTGGCTATTTTAAAGGGTGTTGTTTCCCTAATTTCGTTCTCAGGCCTTTTGTCTTTTGTATACAAGAGGGCTACTAATTTTTTTGATTTAATTTTTCTCTGGCCACTTTGCTGAAGTTGTTTATCAGCTATAGGAGTTCCCTGGTAGAATTTTTGGGGCCACTCAAGTATAATATCATATTATCTGCAAATAGTGATAATTTGACTTCTTCCTTTCCCATTTGTACCCCCTTGATCTCCTTCAATTGTCTTATTGCTCTAGCTAGGACTTCCAGAACTATGTTGAAGAGATATGGAGAGAGTGGGCAGCCTTGCCTTGTCCCTGATTTCAGTGGGATTGTTTTTCTCTCCGTTTAGTTTGATGTTGGCTATAGGCTTGCTGTATATTGCCTTTACTATGTTTAGATATGTGCCTTGTATCCCTGATCTCTCCAATACTTTAAACACGAATGGATGTTGGATTTTTTCAAATGCTTTTTCAGCATCTAAGGAGATTATCATGTGGTTTTTTTTTTCTTTCAGTTTGTTAATATGGTGGATCACATTGAAGGATTTCTGTATATTGAACCACCCCTGAATACCTGGGATGAAGCCTACTTGGTCATAGTAGATGATATCTTTGATGTGTTCTTGTATTCGGTTAGTAAGTATTTTGTTGAGTATTTTTGCATCAATGTTCATAAGGGAGACTGGCCTGAAATTCTCTTTCTTTGTTGGGTCTTTGTGAGGTTTAAGTACCACGGTGATAGTGGCTTCCTAGAATGAGTTTGGTAATGTTCCTTCTGTTTCTATTTTGTGGAATACTTTGAAGAGTATTGGTGTTAGCTCTTCTTTGAAGGTCTGGTAGAATTATGCACTGAAACCATCTGGTCCTGGGCTTTTTTTTTGGGGGGGGGTGGTGGTGGGAGACTTTGATGACCGCTTCTATTTCCTTAGGGGATATAGGATTATTTAATTGATTTGCCTGGTCCTGATTCAGCTTTGGTAAGTGGAATCGATCAAGAAAATGGTGGATCAATGGAACCAAACAGAAGACCCAGAAATAAACTCACACACTTACAGACACCAGATCTTTGACAAAGGTGCCAAAACCATACAATGGAAAAAAAAAAACAAAAACAAAAACAGCATCTTCAACAAATGGTGCTGGTTTAACTGGATATCTACACATAGAAAAATGCAAATAGAACATTCATTTAAATACTTTCTGTAGCACAAACTACACAAAACTAAAGTTTTTACCCTGCACAAAACTAAAGTCAAGTGGATCAAAGATCCCAACATAAAACCAGACACATTAAATAGGTTAGAAGAAAAAGTGGGGAAGACCCTAGAACTGATAGGTACAGGAGACAACTTCCTGAACACAACACCAACAGCACAGGCTCTAAGAGCAACAATCAATAAATGGAACCTCATGAAACTGAAAAGCTTCTGTAAAGCAAAGAACACCATCATCCAAACAAAACGAATGCCTACAGACTGGGAAAGAATCATCACCAACCCTCTATCTGACAGAGGGCTAATATCCAGTATATAGAAAGAACTAAAGAAGCTAAAAAGCAACAAACCAAGTAATCCAATTAAAAAATGGGGAACAGAACTAAACAGAGAATTCTCGATAGAGGAATATTGAATGGCAGAGAAACACTTAAAAAAATGCTCAACGTCATTAGCCATCAGGGAAATGTAAATCAAAACGACCCTGAGATTTCAACTTACAGCCATCAGAATGGCCAAGATCAAAAACTCAAGTGACAATACATGCTGGAGAGATTGTGGAGAAAGAGGAACCCTCCTCCACTGCTGGTGGGAATGTAAACTTATATAACCACTTTGGAAATCAATCTGGCACTTTCTCATACAAATAGGAATAGCGCTTCCTCAAGATCCAGCTATACCACTCCTAGGCATATTTCCAATAGATGCTCAAGTACACAATAAGGACATTTGCTCAACCATGTTTGTAGCAGCCTTATTTGTAATAGCCAAAGCTGGAAACAACCTAGATGCCCCTCAACTGAAGAATGGATACAGAAATTGTGGTACATCTACACAATGGAATATTACTCAGCAATTAAAAACAAGGAAATCATGAAATTTGCAGGTAAATGGTGGGAACTAGAAAGGATCATCCTGAGTGAGCTATCCCAGAAGTAGAAAGACACACATGGTATATACTCACTCATATAGACATATAATATAGGATAAACCTACTAAAATCTGAACACCCAAAGAAACTAATCAAGAGGGAGGACTCTGGCTAAAATGCTCAATCCCCATCCTGAAAGGCAAAGAAGATGGACATCAGAAGAAGAAGAAAACAGGAAACAACCTAAGAACCTGCCACAGAGGACCTCTGAAAGGCTCTGCCCTGCAGACTATCAAAGCAGACGCTGAGACTTATGGCCAACTGTTGGACAGAGTGCATGGAATCTTATGAAAGAAGTGTGAAATAGTAAGATCTGGAGAGGACAGGAACTCCACAAGGAGAGCAACAGAACCAGAAAATTTGAACACAGGGGTCTTTCCTGAGGCTCATACTCCAACCAAGTACCATGCATGGAGATAACCTAGAACCCCTGCACAGATGTAGCTCATGGCAGTTGAGTATCCAAGTGGGTTACATAGTAATGGGAAGAGGGACTGCCTCTGACATGAACTGATTGGCCTGCTCTTTGATCACCTCCCCCTGACGGGGGAGCAGCCTTACCAGGCCACAGAAAATGACAATGCAGCCACTCCTGATGAGATCTGATAGACCAGGATCAGAAGGAAGGAGAGAGGGACCTCCCCTATCATCAGACTTGGGGAGGGGCATGTGTGGAGAAGGGGGAGGGAAGGTAGGATTAGGAGGGGCTTATGGGGAGAAACAAAGTGAATAAAATATAATTAATAAAAATTAAAATTAAACAAAAGTAAAAAGTTTTGTCATAGAAAAAATATTTAAAAAAACAAATAAGCAGATACTAAGCACAAATGTACTAATGAATACCATCTAGATCAGAGGCTGCAAATGCTATATGAACAAGGGAATAGGGTAATGAGATGAGCTTAGCATGTGGAGGTGCACACTGAAATGTTAAATATCGTGATGCAGAATGGAGAAAGTAACTTTAGAGTATATGTTTGAATAGGAGGGGTACAAATCAGATAGAAAATTGGAAATAATAAGGTTCTAGCCAAATGTTTCTCAACCTATGTGTCACAACCCCTTTAGGGGTCAAATGAGTGTCACAGGGTTACCTACATCTTAGAAAACACAGCTATTAGCATTATGAATCATAACACTAGCAAAATTAGAGTTATGAAGTAGCAGCAAAATAATTTTATGGCTGGGCGTCACCACAACAGGAGGACTTGTTTTAAAGAATTGCAGCATTAAAAAGGTTCAAAACCACTGTCTTTTCTAAGGCTAGAAGGTAAAGAAGGGTGTTGAGGCTAATGAGTGCAATGAGTGGGGGAGAGTGGTTCTCACAGCGAGGATGGCATGCATTCTTCAGAGGAAAGATCTTCTACTGTAAGCAGTTGCTATGAAATGTGAGTCAGGCCTTTAAAGGATTGTCATTATTAGTTGTTAAACCAGTGTAATTTAAGAACTCTGAAGTGCAGTGCTAACTAAATAATATTGTATTGCAACATATATCAAAATCTGTCTCTGTCTGTTCTGGTCTTAGTCTCTATCTCTTTCTGTCTTGCTCTCTCTTACACACACACACACACACACACACACACACACACATGCACACACACACATGAGTGTTCCTTCTCTGGAAAGGACATTATGGTTTAGATGTAAAATGGTGCAATCAGCTCATGTTCTCACCAGGGGTTGCTATTCAAGAGGTAGTGGTATTTGTAAGTTGGGAGTCCTACTTGCAGTAAAAGGGTCTCTAGCGCTGGCTTTCTGGGTTCTAGCCTATTCCTTGATCCATCTGGAGTTCTCAGCTACTTGCTGCACCAGATTTTTTTAATTTATTCTTTATTACTCTGTGGGTACTGGGGGGTGGAGCTGAGCTCTTAAGGCTCAGTGGTAACCCCCCCACACACACACACAATGTCTATGGTTTGCATCGTGAAGAAATATTAAATGGGAAAAGAATCTCCAGCATGTTTCATAGTCACATGTCTGGTGTGGCCTATGCCAGCCACACTAACACTCTACATACGCACGCACAAACTATGCACGTACAAACACACAACTGCCACCACAACAATAATGATATCAATAAAAAATTAAAAATAAAACAGGCTTTTAATTCCCTAAAAGACTATTACACATAATCTATAAAAAAATGAGTTTGTTAGATTCTTCACCGTAGGTGATTCATATGTTTCCTCCGTTCATTTTTGGTTTTGCACATTGTTGTTCATATATTTTGATTACTTTTCAATGGGGCAATAATTTTCATAAAATTTTCTACAGAGAAACAGAAGAAATTCATGTGGAGCTGGCCTGGTTGATTTATTGTGATTGCAACTGTCCAAGAGTTTGTCTTCTGAAGATCCATATATTTGAATTTCACTGTAAAGTGGATCTTAAAAGGGCCAGATCTAGTGGGATGTCCCCGTGTAAGGGAGTAAGACAGTTTTATTTGGATTCTGATTAGCACTCAAAAAAGGGAGTGGTAAAATAAGAAGACATGCCACCATTCTGTGTTCTCTGGCTCCTTCTCACTTCTGTAGTCTCCCGCTTGTACATTATCAACATCACGATGCCATATTAAGAAGTGCTCCAAAAGGATGAGCTCATTCCAGGGGCACACCCTTGAGTCCCCAGGACTATGGGTTAATTGGATTTTTTTTTAAAACACATTACATATTATCCAGCTTCTAACCCTTGTTATGTCCAAGGCAAACAGTCTAAAATAGAGTATTCATATTATATATTACACATAAAATATGTACAACTTTCAGCACCTAGACAATACTAACGTTACATCATATGAACTTCATTCCTAAGAAGATATTCTTGCCTTTTGGGAAAAGTGAGGAACGAGTGACTGTGAATGTATTCTTGCTCATGATGTTCTAATAGATCAAGAAGCAGAACATCACTTCGTTTAGATCCTTGTTACAGGGGTCAAAATAGTCTATGGGTATTTTTCATACCCATAGACTGCTGAAGTTCCTGAAGGGCACAGAGACAGTACTAACATCCCAATAATTTCTCCCACTTCAGGGTCCATGCTGAGGCTTAAGTGACTATGCTCATCCACTCTTTCCCCCGCCCCCTTCTGGAGCTATGGCTACTGCTTCATGCTGCAGCTTCCAAGGTGGAGTGCTGGTGTTTCACACTCATGACAAAGCACCTTAAAGAAAGGCTCACTTGGCTCATAGTTTCAGAGTTATAGTCCATAGTTGCTTGGGTCTAAGCATCTGCAGAGATCACTACTGCAGTTAGAATAAGAGGAAGGCAATGTTCTTTATTTCTTAGGTCCCAGAGAGATAGACAGATACTCAGAGGTGGTAGAATAAAATGTGAAATGTTCCTGGTGACCTCCAGCTAGGCCATACTTTTAAAGTTTCCACAATCACTGAAATTACTAGTTGGAGACTATGTTTTAACACACAAGACTGTAAGGGACATAACATATTCAAACCATAACAGTTTCTTAGTCCATTTTGTATTGCCATGGAATAATGTCAATTCTGGGTAATTAATATATAAACAAAAATTCACTTGAGGCATATTTTTGGAGGCTAGGAATTCTATACTTGGGGATTGTATTTGAACAGCATACTTGTGATAAACTCACTTGAACAATAACCATACTAGTATCTGGTTAAAGGCTCTGATGAACACCCTCAAATAAGGATTAACTTTTCAATACTAGAAACACTGTGAGAGACATTTAAACCATAACAATAGCATATAGTGTGTTCACAGCAAATTTTCCTCCTCCACCTTTGCAGTCCTGGAACTGGATATTTATCTGAGTGTCTTGTTTATCTCCAGAGAACACCATGGGTGAGTCAGAGAGGGCAGAGAAAAATTAGACCTACAAGCAAAGCCTGTGAGCGGGCAAGACTCAGCAGGACAAGTCCCTGCTCACACATCTGAAAGCCTCCTAAACAGGCTCCTCTGTAGTTCCTGATATTTAACACCATATTCATCAGAATGACAGCTCAAAAGGTTATGCCAGCCTAAATGCCTAGTCTGCAAGTATATTGATCATGCCTTGAGACATCAGTACTAGACAGTTAAGAGAATGAGAGACAGGGAAGTAGGTAATAAAATCCTTTCATGTTGACTTTGTTTTGCCTTTTAGTTTTTACCCAATTTTGCATATATTAAAATATCAGAAATCTCAGGAATGCCTAGAATAGAAATCTATCTATTTAAGCACACCGAAAAGGAACCTAAAATGAGAGTGTTTCCTCCCAATCCTGAAATAATCTTAAACCTGTGTAAGAGCACCAGTTTTCAAATGCAAAGTCTTTCATTGTATTCTACTCCCAACTGAGTAACAGGAAATTGCTAGAAAATTAGAAAATATGCACAATTATGTCCCAGACCTTGTGTTGCCTATAATGAGGCAAACACTTCACAATGACACAAAACTCTCCACACTGAAACAAAAGTCTCCCAGAAGTTTTGTACAAAATTAAAACAATCTGGTATAGCCTATTTTAACTTCACAAAATTAAAACTATATTGTACTTGGATATGTCTCTCAGGGAAAGTTTAGATTTCTTAACCTGTCATCTTTAATGAGAATACTAAGTACCACTGACAAGACCTAAGATGTTGCCAATGATGTATAAAGAAAGAAAGAAAAAAAGTCTTTCAATCAGATTTAAATCAAATATGCTCAAGGGGCAAACCCTAGAAACCAAAACCTAGTCACTCTAGGCCTATCACTGGAGCCAGGTGATAGTTTTACTATATGGTCTCATGGCTCCAAGGCAATAAACACAGCAGTCTGTACAAAATGATCTAACCAAAAAAATGGCAACTGTGTCTACTAAAGCCATCATGTCAAGTTCAAATACGAAGCTTTAAGCAGCTGCACTGCATTGGAAAACCATTAAGAGAAAATACTAAAAACATTAAAAAGCAGATAGAAACAAAAATTACAAGTTAAGATAAATAACAGAAGCCGCTGAAAAGGTATATTTAATATAGACACAGTTCCTGTATTTGCGGTCAATGTCTGAAAATTGTCCATTGCCAGAGAAGAATATTCTTTTCCTCTGCACTGCCATTCTCCAAGGAATCTTAAAAGGTAAGTGGGGATCACTTTGCAACTATTAATTCAAGTGGTACTACACATCAAATGGTTTTAGTATTAATTATTCACTTAGTATGCTGTGATATTAGTTTTGAAACTACTTTTGAAAAGCACATGTAGAATTCTAAAGGCTCAAAAATGTTAATTCATAGCAAAAGAAAATCATTCACTTTGGGGGTTGTCTTGATCGCTAGTTTGATGTGAATACTAAGGAGAGAAATGAACTAGAGAGATGTCTACGAGGATAAGGATAAGGATTTTAAAGAAAACATCTTATGCCATAAAAAAAGCATCAATAGTTCATTTAAAACACAGTGCACTAAAGAGATTGTTTGTCTCATTTGACAGATGAGGATTGCATTGTGCCACTGAAAATAAGAGTCATGTGCTCGTTAAATATATGTGAATGCTGATAGGTTAGATAATGGCTCTTACTTCTATGGACTGGATGGCTTTAGATAAATAAAATATCGTTTAGGGTTTCTCAAGTACCTTTTTACAAGCCTTTTAAAACGTTATTATTTTATTATTTTGCCTTATTTACATGTATGAAAATTTCACCTGTGTGTATGTGTTTGCATGGTATCCTTAGAGGCCAGGAAAGGGCATGATAGCCCATAAAACTAGAGCTACACATTGTTCTGAGTCATTTTGTTGTTACAGTGAATCAAACATGGTTCTCTAAAGAGCACAAAAAGCTCTAACTCACTAAACCATCATTCTGATGTGTAAGTTATTTCTTGTTGTTGTTACAGGAGAAACAGCCTGAAAGAAATAATAAGAGTATTACTAGAAGTCTCCATAATTTCAGAAGCTAATCGAAACTGCCCTTGAATTAAAGAGAAATGAGACTTGTAAGGTTTTGGACAGCATTACATAATGAAAGATACAATGCATACAAAGTTATGCTATGTGTTTCCTGACATGCAGTGTAGGTACAGCAAGCCGTAGTTAGTCTGTCACTAAGTCTGCGGCTTCTTATTATCTACGGCAGTGGTTCTCAATCTTCCTAAAGCTGCGACCCTTTAATCTTCCTAATGTTTCCTCACGGTGTAGTGACTGCCAAGCACAAAATTATTTTCATTGCTATTTTACATCTGTAATTTTGCTCCTGTTTTAATTGTAATATAAATATATTTGGAGACAGAGGTTTTGCCAAATGGGTCATGACCCACTTATCTATAGGCGCTGTGTAAAAGTCATACTTGCATTATATCTGAGTGCTACAAACAAAATCACAACTTTATTGTTTCATAAATTTCTGTTATAAAGGGAAAACAATACAAAATGGTAAGGGGTTGTCTTAGCCGTGTTCTTTGAGGTTGAGTTGCACTAGTTCAGTGCCTTCTGAGTAAAATGTTCCTCTTTATGATAGCCTAAAAAGACCACTCCAGCAAACCTAGTTTATTTAATAACAATAGATGCACAAGCCAACAGGAAAGGTTCAACACCTAAAATTAACATTTTCACTTTCAGTTGTCAATGATGCAGATAATTTCCATATCCTAGAAGCAGGCATGTATTTTTTCATCCATCCATTTTTATAGGTAGCATTCCCATTTGCTGTTGCTTAGGAAAAAAAAAGTAGTTTTCACTTATATTTACCTAGTGTTCTGTCCCTATTATTTGTATTCCCAGCTGAAAATAAAGACCTCAAAATTACAAAAAAAGTTCATTTATTGACATTTCTATGAAAGACTAAGCTTTAAAAACAGCCTTACTGAAATTGAATTTATTGTTTAAAGGAAAACATTTAATATGATCTTGCTTTGTAGATAATTGGGAAATATTAGGAGTGGATATTTTTATTAGACTGAGGAATTAGGGGGAATTATGAGAAGGCTGATGTTGTGTGAAAGACTACAATTTCAGTAGCTCCATTAATTCTACTGACAAAAGAAAATTTATTTAACAACAACAACAAAAGAGTCACTTAAGCTATATGTGACACAGGTCCAAAAAAAAAAAAAAAGAAAAAGAAAAATCATGCAGTTATTATTATTACTTCACTTATACAAAAAAATGGAGTAAATCTGAGTATGTCTGGGAGTGGTAGTGGGATCTAACAAGGCAGCATAAAATACTTAGTAAAGTATACTAAGTAAGCTAATACTTAGTAAAGAAGATGTTTCTGAAAACATACTGTCTCCTACCACATGGAAATGATGGACATCCTTTAAAGGGCTCTTGCTGTTAACATAATGACAGTCATGTTCCTAAAGTCTCAAGGATAAAATACAGCGCTATTCTCCCCGCCTTAAGTGTGATTACATGGGACGGGTGACATTGCCAAGCGTCTGTTTCTTGCAATGAGGTGGAGACAACTCAAACAATGCAGCAATTGTGAGCATTGGAGCAGGCATGCTGTCATCTTCCTAGCAGTTCATCTGTTCTTGCTAAAACAAATTCTTCCATTATGACAAAGTTCACAGCAGAATAAAATGCACAGGCCTTCACCCTTCAGATGATAGTTTTCTTCAATGACATATTACAAGAAAGCCCAGAGTCTAAGACAACAGTCTGCATAACATCCAAAAACTGAGATCACAGTGCCTATTGTTTTAATTTTAAAAAATCAGATTAGCTAAGGAGGGAAAAATCAGTGAGTGGACATTTGACTCATCCTCCTTTACATATTAAGTGCAAAGCCAGTTTTGTATGAAGGTAGGGCAGAGGCACGTGAAAGCACCTATCAAGCATTCTCTCATTGCTGGAAGGTTGGCTCCAGCACCCTCCAATCCTTGAAGCTGCTAAAAATACCTGCTAATTCCAGGTATTCCTGATTAGCTTTGTGATCAAACTTAAGGTGTGTGGTATATTAGGATTGGAAACTTAATAAAGGCAAACAGACTATTCTGTCTAGGGAATTAGAAGAAGCTTCATAATCTCTTATTTTATGGTAAAAATATTTTTCAAACTTCTGCAGTTTTGCAGCAACTTCTACGGCAGCAGGACACAATAGTGTGGCATTCGGCTATGCACAGCAAATACAAGCACATTTACACAGATTATTTAAGTTACCTAATAATTTCCTAGGTTTAGGAATCCATAGCTTTTACCCTCAATTTCCTCAATTTTGAAAGAGAAATATGAATGAATGCAGGGTAAATTGCGAAGGTAAAATGAGTTATATGGTGATGTATGGCAATAATGGTTCTGTATGCTTTTTAGACTCTCATAGTTTCACGAGCATGTTTGTGTATGTGTGTATATACATTATATACATGTATATAGTGAAGCTATTCTTGCTGAAGTATTATTAATTTCTATTATTAATTGTTCACAGTTAAAATGCTACTAGACAGTGTTGCATCTAGATTAAACACTCCACGAACACAGTATGTTGGCTTAAAATGCAGTATTTTGTCCTGGGGGTGGAATGTAAGTGCAGTGCCAGCTGGGCAGAGCCCTCCAAGGGGTAACATCCCAGGGCTCCTCTAAATTTTATTTTGAGACAGTGTTTCATAAATTTGTCCAGGCTGGCCTTGGACTCACTCTGTAACCTAGGCTCACCCTGAACTCCCAGACTTTCAGCCTCTGTCTCCCTAGTGGCTTGTAATATTGTGCTACCAGGCATGAATGAACATGTAAGTTGGTCTGGCTTTGTGGATAATTTCATATCAAGAAGTGGGTTTTCTTGCTTTTAAGAGACTCTTGACAGGCCAGAGAAATGGCTCAGCAGTTAAGAGTAGTAACTAAACTTGTCAAGGACCAAGTCCAGTTCCTAGCACTCAATTTAGATGACAAACATCTGTCTTTTACTCTAGTTGCAAGGTATCCAATGCCTGATGATTTTCATGGGTACCTGAACACATGTGGTACACATTAACTCAGGCACGCATACCTGCTGCCACTATGGTGGTGTGGATGAGGTGTCTCCCATATGTCATACATTTGAATTCTTGGTTCCTTCTTAGTAGAATTCTTCTGGGAAGGATTAGAAGGTGTGGTCTTATTGGAGGCAGTGGGTCACTGAGGAGGAGGGCTTTGAAGTTTCAAAAGCTCATTCCAGGCCCAGTAACTTCTCTCTCTCTCTCTGACTCTCTCTCTCTTGCTCTATGTCTTGTTTTCTCTCTCACTCTTTCTCTTGCTTTCATGCTCTCTCTCTCCCTTCTCCCTCTCCCTCCCTTCTTCCTTCTCGCCCTTCCTTCCTCCCTCTCTTCCTCTCTTCTTCTCTCCCCTCCTTGCTCTCTCCAACTTACTTATGAATCAGGATGTAAGCTTACAGTTGCTGCCTCCAGCACAATGCCTTCCTGTGCAGTAGCCTCTTAAGGCTTCCCACCATGATAAAAATGGACTACCCATCTGATATTGTAAACAGGACTACCTATCTGATATTGTAAGCAAGCACTTGATTAAATACTTTCTTTTGTAGTTTGCCTTAGTCATACTGTGTCTTCGCAGCAATAGAAAATTAAGACTCAACTACACATATAAACAAACAAAACTTTAAAAAAGGAAATGTTGCATTATGTCATCAAATGCTTTGCTCATGAATAAAATATACTAATACTAGGTAAGTATTTTTAAAGTCACATTTTCATAGTGTGGTTCACCAGCTTTTCTTTGCTCTCTAACATATTTTATAAGTTGATCTTGACTTAGTCTTTTCCCTGTTTCTATAACATGTATCCTGTCTTCATATCATTTCTTATGCTTCCTTTCCTCTATCATATGTCTTGCATTGTTCCCAGTGGCATCAGCTTACACATCAGGTTCCTGTTTTCACCTTCCTTGACAAGTGTGCTCTTCAGAAACATCTCAAAACTGTCCTCCAGAATCAGTACTTTTTCCTCCCATTTGTCTTCCAATTTAATGGGATGATATTTTCCTGGTTTACTCTCCAAAGATTTCTCTAACCACTTTAAAAATGGCATGAATTGGGATGTTAATTCTATTAGTCTCTTCAGTGCTAACAACTCATACTGCTGCTGAGGCCATCGTTGGCCAGGAGCCCATCCTCAGAGAATTTATCAATGAGAAAGAAACCCCATAAAGGCAAAATCGTGTGACTGTGAAAGAAACAGGCAGAAATAAACATCAGCTTCTGGAAGGGACTCATAGGCGATCAGTTTATACCGTTTTCATCAATTCCTTACAGAAACTATAATAATCCTATAACTATCTCAGTGAATTCACTTCCTGTCTGTGTACAGGTGAGTGAGATACAGGATCACATACTTGCTAATTGTTTAGAATTAAAATCTTTCCTCATTGTTCACAATTCCTGTCACATCATGGGATAATTTGTGTGTGAAGTGGGGAAGATGAGTTTGTATGTATTATATCATACATATCACGAAGAGACAAAACTTCATACATCCTGACAAGGATGGAATCTCATTTACTTGACACTAAGACATGCAGATTGCAAGTTCCAGCCAGCTAAATTAACATAGCAAATAAAAATATATAATAAATAAGAAATAATTGCTTTCTAAGCAAAAGTAGTTCAATAACAAGTCAAAACTAAGTTTCATGGTAAGTGGTTGCTTTTGAACTGAAGTTCTTGTGGTTCAGTGGAATGCAGGAAGAGACTTGCTTGATATCCCTTCATCTACTTAGACATTCATCCAAGGGACATAGAGGGTTTGTAACACAGAATTAACTGTGCTCCTAGAAGAATAAAATAAAAAGTCAGTGTGGTAACACAGACATGGTTATAAATTAGCTGTTCTTCTAAGGGCCCTCCATCTTACCCTCTCACCATTTCATGTCTGTTGCAACGTGGCTCCTCTCTGCTTTTTCATGTGATGAGTATATGCAACCTAACATCATTTAGGTTATGGGACAAACATTGTGTTCCAGTGGTGTACCTGTTAATGTAATACAGTTTTCCCTTTTTTTCCCCTCTTGTTAATCTGCTGGTTTCTTTTTTTTATTCAATTATTGAACCACAGTCTTCCCTCCTCCACTACTCAGTTTACTGTTGGTTCATTATTTGTTTTTCTGATAATTCTAAACCATGATTTTTCAGGTACTACTCTTAACTTTGTTTTTGATAAACCTGGGCACTTGCAGCTTAGTATAAAAACATTCTAAACAGAGGCAGCATTGATGTTTAAGTTATATGCAGTGATGCAATGGGCTCTGAAATGATGTTAGTCTGTGAAATTTTGTGCCCTTTCTGATGAATGTCACCATGACCACCTCAGAGACTGTGAGAAGTTAGGGTACTAAATGAATTCATTTAGCTATCACTGGGCTGGAGCTTCTGACAGCTTTAGTATGCGGCCACCAGGCACTTGAGAAGCAATCTACCCAGAGCAACTATTATCTTTAATTACATTGTTTATATAAAGAAATTTTGAATTGTTTCCCATTTTATCCCCTGTCTTAATATTTAGAAGTCTGATTGGAGATGGTATTTAAGGTGTCAGACAACTTATTTTTTAATCAATCCCTACTCAACTTTATAATATAGACTTGATATTCTTACATCTTTCTGAACTTGTTTTATCATATAAAGTTGGAAGGGCTAATACCTCTCCACTGGATTCCAAAATTTAAATGCCCTTATAAATTTTAAGCATTAACAAGAGTGTCTATCAAAGAGCAGGTGTTCATCAATTAACCACTATCTGTTTACACCTGTCCTCTGAGTTTGACTCTCGGAGTTTGGCACTAGAGTGGTTGTTCAGAAAGGCTTTCAACTTTTAAAGATAATCTACTGTAAGGCAGAACATTCACATATACACACTATTAAGTAAAACAGGGAATTATTGTTTTCTATTGAGTTACTGCAGAAGGTAAAATGAAACACAATAAGTTTACTGTTAGCTAAACTGAAATAAAGTTGCTAGTCTGATGTTCAGAGAGAAAATAATTTTACAAATAGCCTAATTTCAACCAGCACAACAAAGAAGTAGCTTCTGCTTTAACTCTTTTTTATTTACTCTAAAATATTTTAGCATTTTGTACATACAGAATTTCTATTTGTACTTACAGAATTTCTATTCCTCCTTTCCACTTTCCAACTCTTATCAAGTTCCCACTACTCCATCTCAGGAAGTTTTTGATCCCTGGAGAAGAGTGAGTCACTTTCCTTCAGCAGCCATTAATTCATCTCCTGAGATTTCTCCCACCACATAGGCATGCCAGCTGTTCTTAACAGTGCACACGTCTTGTTCAGGTGACTATACTGTTGAGAGTTAGTGGGTATAACTTCCCTTTCACATCTAGAGGAGTCCTCCAGCTGTTAGGATCTTCTTTCTCCGAGCTCTAGGAATAGGGATAGTGTTGTGGATATAAGCACTGGGGCTGGGGAGCTCGGTCAGTTTTGACCAGCTGAGAGCTGACAGCCACACTTACTTGTTTGTGTAAGGGTGAGTTTTATAATGCTGTTAGGAATTATACTGGTTTGGAAAGTAGCAGTAGCAGGTTCTTCTCTAGGGTCCACGCCATCACCAGCCATGGATGGTTTGGCTGAGTTTATAATTGCGAGACATGAATTCTCTTCTGTTGAGAGGGCTTTAAGTCTAATCAGATGGATATTGGTTCCACTGAGATATAAGAGCCACTGCTGACCCCTGATGCCATTTTGGTCATTGCTGTGTTTCATAGGATTTTTACCAGAGTGAGGCTAGTAACTGCTTTTCTCCCTTGGCAGCTTGGATGTCGCCTTTGCATACTATGACAGCTAGTCTTAGGGGAGAAGGACTTCAGGTCAATTATAGCTTAATTCCTCTAAGGTCTATGTCCAAGTTTTTACAGGAAGACAATCTGAAGTAACCAGTACACTTTTTGTTTTGTGTTGTTTCCTTCATCTTGCAAAACATATGAAAGGAGGGCTTTTTTTTTTTTTTAATCTTCAAATAGGATTCAGGCCTGATTTGTTAATTGCTAATAAAAGCCATTTTAAGCTTAAAATTTGTTAAAATTTTCATCAAATGATATACATCTAAGCATACACACACACACACACACACACACACACACACACACACACACACATTTCCCCTGTATTATTTTCAGCTACAATTCAGTATTTTATTTTATTTTTTTGCTTTGTATCTGTAGAGCTTATGTCCTGCTTATCTAAATGGTGGTATTTAGTAACTTTTACATTAAGATTTGGAATGTATATTGGCTTGAGAGAGAGAGAGAGTGAGAGAGAGAGCTGGACATGGTGGCACATGCCTCTAATCCCAGCACTCAGGGAGCAGAGGCAGGAGGATCTCTGTGAGGTTAAGGCCAGCCTGATTCAAAAGGAAGTAAACAGAACAGCCAAACATGGAGAAACCCTGTTTTGAAAAGCTAACCAACCAACCAACCAAACAAACAAACAAAAATATAAAGAGAGGAGGAAATATGGAAATTGCAGTATACACTTGATAGAAGTTAAGAAAATAGTCAACTGTTTCAGTTGAACACTATGCATACAACATATACATTAAATTCTTGATCAGTTCTGCTACCTACTCCTTTTAGGCTCTATCAACGACTTAATGATAAATTCTTGCCCTATGCAAACAATTATTTCTCTGTATCTCTGACATAGTGCAATATGACAACACTTTGTGATAAAGACTTAAACAAGTATTCAGTATTGCTAAAACAAATGCTGTGGAATATTAAAGATTGTATCTTCTGGCAGCTCTTCATCAGGGTACTGGAGTGTGGAAGGAACCAGAGGCTAATCCCCATTATGTATCATAGGATATTGTCAGATTCATATTCTACATCTGTCTCACAGTGCTGACTAGGAGAGTAATTACTGCTGAGATAAGCCCTTTCTGGAATATGTGCAATTAATTCTCTTGGAAAATGAACGAAAGTAGCCTGACACTTTAATAATGTTTAAGTATACCTAATCTATTTCTTTTCTGTCCCTAATGTTTCCTAAATATAAAAAAGAAAGAAGATTTGAAAGTACTTACAGCTGCCTGTTCTTATGTAAATCTTCCATGGGGCTGTAATATTCTATCTTAAAATGACTGGCATGAAATAATACTATAAATTATAATAGCATGAGGAGCAAGTGGGGAATTACTTTCAAGCTGAATTCAGGATGTGATTTTTATGCAGAATGGATGTTTCTCTTATCAAGTAGGAATTATTCTGTTATTAAATCTTCAAGGCTGTACAATTTCAATCAATTTGAATTTTGAATACATATTTAAACAAAATGAAATTATTCCTCTCTCCAGATTCTTAATGAAATGCTATTTAACCATATGCATTTATTAGACATTTATTTCCTGCACCCTCTTTATGTTAAAGTTAGTAACTTGATTACACACAATGTCATACTTTCAATGCCTTCAGGTTTCCAAAACTCCTCAAGTCTATGGCTCGTAAACAGCCCATGCATTTTTCACTCAAGTGCTGGCAAACCATCCTCAACCTTGCCGTTCATTCAACAAACGGCATCTTACAAGTCTGAGAAGTGACTCTTGTTTGCTTACACTAAAGGAAGAACAGCATTTCCATATTTATTTTGAATGAGAGAAAGACAATTTAATAACACAGGGGAGTCTTTCTCTAGCTTCTTTTATATTACTTGACTTTCTAGAGTTGACTTTACCAGGAGGAAAAGGTGTTCACCTTAGTGAACTACTGTGTTGGATACCTGGAACAGTGTTTTAATATTCTTTTTTTTCTGTAAGAAAAGACTTATGATTAAATAATGTGCAGTATGTAAAATGAATATTAGCAATGGGCAGAGAAACACAACTAATACTGTTATTGAATTCTGTAAATATGAGTTTGAATAGCAGGAAATTTTAGTGAGCATTTTTTTTTTGGAAAACACAGAGTCACTGGGAGCTACTGAGTCCTCCGTGTGATATGCAGAATATATATATTATTAATGGGAGCATTACCTAAAATATATATAATAAACATGTCCAATGAGAAGGAAAAAAACAGTTTCGGAGATTGTTAATTGCAGTGGAGTATTTAATGTATGGATTAAAATTTATAAGCATTACCTAAACTGTGCACTTAACTTTCACAGGCTATTACTTTAATCTTTAAATTTTTAGTACATGTACTCATTTGTGTGCACATGTGTCCAAATATGTAAATATTTCCGTGTGGCTGTGTATGTGGAGGGCAGAGTACATGTGGAGGGTGGTTCTCTGTTTTGATCATATGGATTTTGGAGATTCTAGGTAGTCAGGCTTGGCAGCAGAGACTTTATCCACTGTGTCATCAAATTTATTCTTAACTTTAAACAAATACCCAAAGAGTTCCATTAAATGATGGAATTCAGTAAACGAAGTTCCATGGCTCCACTGTTATTTTGGAAACTCTAATCGATACAGCCATTCTTAGCAACACCCAGGTTATAAATGACACTGAAGCTAGCTATGTTTGGCACAGTAACAAACTTGAAATATTCAACTGATTTTCTTCCTATGTTTTATCTCTAAACTGGAAGTCTGCCTAACTAGCTTTTATTTTAAGATTTATTATACATTAACATGTTTGTATGATTTCATGACCCAGAATTAGTTAAAATGACATATGTGTGCACGCACACACACACAGATGCTTCTATGAAGATCTTAGCACTGATGTGTTTAGAATATTAGTAGGCAGAAACAGTAAATACAGACTACTTTCAGGCAACAATATTATTATTTTCATACTGTACAGTCACTGTAACCTCTAAACTGCTACTCTAACCTGAAATTTGTTATAGTTGATTTAGAAAGTGATATTTTTCGTTACTCTTAGATAGTATAAATATGTCATATTAATAAGCACAATGTCGTTATTCATTCACGGAATTAAAAACTTCTTATTTGGAGGCTGCAATAGTTAATCTCCATTGTCAGCTTTACTAAAAAACAAACAAACAAACAAACAAACAAAACCAAAACAGCCAAAGAAAATTTTAAAGGGGGAAAGATGAGGACAAAGAGCAGCTCTTACAGAAGGCTGCAGAGGTCCTCCCCTATCAGTGGACTTGGGGAGGGGCATGCATGCAGAGCGTGGAGGAAGGGAGGGATTGGGACAGGAGGAGGGAGGGAACCACAGGGGGGATACAATGTGAATAAAGTGCAATTAATAAAGAAAAAAAAGGAGGCAGCAGCAGCCCATGCTCAGTCCCAGGATGAGTAAATGGGAAAAGAAGGGAAAGGTGCTGGGCATGGGCACTGTGATCCTCTACATGCCAGTCAAGGGTACCAGGCAGCACTCCCCCATGCCCTCTCCATGTGGTAGAACACTTGCCCAGAGTCAGAAGCCAAGACACACCCTCATCTCTTAAGCTGCTTGCTATCCAGTGTTGGTGGCAGGCATGAGAAAGGTAGCAGATGCAGAGTGGCCAACACTTGTTTTCCTTATGCTCAGAAACAAATGTTTTGCAAATAAAAGACAGCAGAAAACCTGCATTTAACACTTGTAATCAATCAGGTAGAAGATGAAAAAACCATCCAGAGGAGAAAATCTTCACAATAGAACATGCAAAAATTCAGAATCTTGAGACTTTTATAATTTGTTTTTGCTTTTGAAATCATCTCTACATATTCATTTAACATTTTTACCAAGTATATGTAGTATGTGTCCAAATGAAGAGTTAAAAACCCTAGTACATACATACCAGATCAACACAAATTAGAACATTTCCGTTCTATTATTCAGAGCCAAAAAACTAAATTTGTCTATAAGTAAATAACATTACTTAAAATATTTTGAATGAGCCTATAGGTGAATGGCAAATACACATTATTTTACTTGTATGTCATATGAAACACATTTTCACCACAAATCTGAAACCATTTATGAGAATTCTGCAGCCACTTACATGATTCATAGCTATCTACAAGAATATATCTATTCCCTAAAACACAAGGCTACATTTCACCACCAATGGCCATGGCAGATCTCACAGATTTACTGTAGCATATGAAGATAGTTTGTAGTGTCCCTCAGTTTCATATTAGAAATAAAAATAAAATTACACTCTATTCTTCAAAATGACCTTCACTAAATAGGTGAAAAAGAGAATAAAACTTTCTATGGGCAAGAAAACAATTCCATTATATAACAATTAGTTTAATAAAATTAAATTTATTTGAACATATAAATAGTTCACCCTTTTAAATTGATTTTAATTAGTATGAATATATTCAGCTCCTGTGAATATATTAGACTTTGGTTCTAATATATACTGTATTCATTAAATATCTTAATTAGTAAATGACTAAGATCCTAAAATCTAAGTACTGCATTCAAGAGTTATCTTTCCAGGATTACCTACATACCCTACAATGTAAATATAGCTATAATTTAAATATACTTGGATATTTTTCATTATAAGAATAAGAAAACATGTTTTATTCCTAACAGTCATGATTCTGAACTCTGACCGTTATATACTTTCAGTTATCTAATGTCCTTCTCAGGCCCAATGATGCTAAACACTTTCATAGACGCCTGTGTCTGTGCCTTCACCTCCTGCTCAATTCCTTCCCTCCCATTTAATGACCCTTACTGGCAATCATTCTGACAGTATTGTTTGTTTAATTTTATTTTGTAGAATTTTATTAAGTAAAATATCGTATAGAATAGCCATCCAAAGACCAATATAATGGGCTCTTAATGTTCAGTTAGTAGGGGCTGTGAAATCCCATACTCCTCTCTGATGTTTTTCTTGTCTCCCTCCTTGTAGGCAAGGAGAATTAAAAGCACTAAACTCTTCTAAACTTTTAATTTATTTTACAAAATAAGTAGTTTTTTTTTCTGGTGATAAAAGCAGTAAATATTTATCATTAAAGCAAAACATAAAGCCAGTGCAATACAGAATACCACCAATCCCAGATTACTACAGAGGCAGGAGGATGACGAATTCAAATGCTGCCAGAGACACAAAACAAAAACTATCCCACAAAACAAACAAGCAAGTAAACAAATAAGAAACAAACACAAACAAGCAAAATACAAGCTACCAAACCATGCAGTTCAAAACTGGACATTTTCATCATACATGTGTAAACATTATTAATCATCTCACTTTGAAACACATATTTTTTATTATCATGCAATTATCAATAAAAAAATCTATACCTACTTTGCAAATTATAAACATTGTAACTGTATAAGTATATATGCCGTATGTTGTCTGACTATGAATATAGTGAAGTTTGTTTATTACGTCACTACTAATGGATATTTTTTTATACTTTGAATATTATCTTCTGTGGTCTGAATTAGCCTCCCAGCATTCATGAGGAAGAGGCTGGAATGCATCCGGCAGCAGTATTGAAATGAAGATACAACAGGAAGCATCACATTTAGGAACGGAGTAGAGCTGATTCAGAGGGAATGAACACTAGTCTCACACCTTTTACTGATCCTTTCTGTGAGGCTATGCATTCTTTCCTGGAGAAGGATAGAGCTTAAGGAGCTATTTTGGAAGCAGAGATGTCAAGGCCACCTGGCTGGTGTCTTGATCATGTGCTTTTCAGAGTCTACGATGATAAATTAGAAAGCAAATTTCTGTTTTTTATAAATTGATATGATATTTTGGATCTCGGTAATGCCTCATCTTTCTCTTTAAGCAAGATGTTTGCCTATTGGAAAATAGAGGCGAGTAAATAGAGGACAGTAATTCCTCACTTGCTTTCCTACCAGGATGATCCAATGTGAAGCTGATGAAAGTCATTTTAAACCTTCAGGCTCCAGGAGAAACATTCCTTCATTGCTAGCGGTAGAGCAAACTTACACAATCACTTTGGAAATGAATTTGGTGGTTTCTTTAAAACTGGGGATTGTTTTTTCCTCAAGACCCAGCTTGGTCTTCATATGGGACTCCTAACAGCAGGACTCCTGTTTTCTGATTCTTTTCTGAGGAGAATGGGTGGACACGAGGGATGACACTGAGGTTTGGTAAGGGAGAGAATGGGAGGAGTGGGGGGGAATTGCAATTGGAATTTAGTGGTGGAAAAACAGGATTTTAGTTATCTGCAGTTCTGAATGCTTCAGTCTGAGACCATGTACTCAGTAGAGTTGAGTTTTTATGAGTGCCATTTCCTGGCTTGCAGACAGGTACCTTCTCTTGGTGTATGCATATGGCTTTTGCAGCGAGAGAGGGTGAGATGGATATAGGAAGACAGGGATAAAGAGGAGAAGGCAAGAAGGGCAGAGGAAAGAGAGAGAGAGACAGATATGGAGACAAGATCTCCCTCTCATAAGCCACCTTAATAAGCCTGAATGGACTGACAGCCTTGCCCTTCACCCTTTGATGTGCTTCTGGCAGCACATGACAGCTCTGCTGTGGGGTGAAACAGCGGGGAGGAGATGCTCCCACTGCTACATAGTCCCTTTCTGCTGTGCACAAGGGGCCACAGTGTTAACTCCTTTTTTCCTTCCAATTAGTTGCCCTATGATGTACATAACCTCAGTAAAAGCTGATACTGTACCATTTAAAGTTCCCTTGGACATCATAAAACTGTGTAAATCATTACTTTTATCTGTCAAAAACCAATAAAGCTCATAAAAGTAAGTAATGCATGAAAATTTCATAAGCGTTGATATCAGACCTCTTGATATTATTCCTGAGAGAACTAATTACCTATTGCCTTCCGTTTTACATTTACACAGAAAGGGAGAAATTGAAAGTTTGAAAAAAAATATACTCACATTAGGAATCCAGTGAATAAGTGAGATGCTTTTCTCAAAGAGTATGAATGTATAACATAAAATCAAATGATTATTTTGAATTTTGCAGCATCTTCATGCTTTATAAAGTCTGCCTACTCAGGAAGCAAAGAGTGTTGAGTTATGGTAATGCTTCTGAAATCATGGGGAAGAAAAAAAGAGAATACTTTATGAAATACCTCGTAGAACTTAATGACTGCAATGCTGTTTGATGAATGAAAAATAAACAAATAGGAGTACAACCTAGGTACTCCTGTCAGAACTGTGCCCTCCTGCAATCACACAGAAAGTCCCCCTGGAAAAGAGAATATTGAGAGGTGGCTGTAGGTAGCTGACATCATAGGTGGGGCCTTCAGATGGACTAAACGGAGAGAGCACAGAGCTTGCTATTCTCCTCTCCCTGCGCGCACAGTGAGAAGACGGCCAGCCATCAACCAGGGACCTTTCTCACTGGCACCCACTCAAGCTGGTTCTCCAACCTCAGACCCCTGATCAGACAGCACTGTGAGAAATTAGCTTTCTCACACTTAACTCTGACATATATAAGGAAAGGTCTTATCTCTTTTGCAGAATTCCAGGTCCTTGGGTATCTGCATGCATTTGTTTATCTTACATAATTTCTCTGACAGACAGAAAATTACTATGGTACCTTTAACACAATTGTGCTCAGATGAGGACAGTTTTGGATACATCAGACATCTAGTAACACATGTAGGCGGCTCCTGACATCTATTGAGAAAGTGGAAGATGCTGTTGAAACCCTATCACACACAGGACAATCAACCACCAAAGCATGACAACAGCATTGGTGAGAAGACTTTGGAAAGATGGCTGTTAGAAAGATGCAGGAAAAAGAGGCAAGTTTTGTAATATATTGATAAGTTCAAACTGGTTTCCAAACTTTAAATCTGTTTTGTCAAGCCGTCACAAATTAGCCTGCTATAGTGACTAACACCTGTAATGTCTGTTCTTGGGAGACTAAAGCATGAGACTCACATGAATTCAAGGTCTCCATGGATATATAGTAAGTTTTAAGCCTAAGTGAGACGGAGAGTGAAAGCATATCTCCAACAAACAAACGCAAACTAAAAACAAAAGCAGTTGCTTATTCTTTTTTTATTTGTCTTTTATTTGTTTACTTTGCATCCCAAGGATGAACCCTCCCACCTCTTCCTCCTTCTCATCTCCATTTTCCCTCAGAAAAGGGAAAAAACTCCCCCAATATCAACCCTCCCCAGCACATCAAGTCACATCACTACTGAGCATATTTTATCCACTGAGGCCAGGCAAGTCAGCCATGCCGGGGGGAAGTGATTCAAGAACAGGCAATAGAGTTCATGTTAGAAATAGCCCTCCACCCTTCTACTCTCCAGGCAGCCTACATGAAGACCAAGACAGCCATTGGCCACATATGTGCTGGGGGCCTAGATCTCTACCATCTATGCTCCTTAGTTGATGTCTCAGTTTCTGTAGCCCCCATGGGTCTGGCTTTGTTGTCTCTGTTCGCCTTCTTGTAAGGTTCCTTCCATCTTTCCCCCAACACTTCCACAGGAACACCAGAGCTCTGCTCCATGCTTGGCTGCAAGCCCCAGTATCTGTCTTGATTGGCTGCTGGGTGGAGCCTCCCAGAGGAAGTCATGTTGAGTTCCTGTCAAGTGTGTCACTCTGGGTCTAGGTTATCTCACTCAGGATCATCTTTTCTAGTTCCATCCATTTGTCTGCAAATTTCATGATTTCTTTATTTTTAATAGCTTAGTAGTATTCCATTGCGTAAGTGTGCCACAATTTCTTTATCCATTCTTTCATTGAGGGATATCTAGGTTGTATCCAGTTTCTGGCTACTACAAATAAAGCTACTATGAACATAGTTGAGCAAATGTCCTTCGTTGTATGGTGGAGTTCCAGCTTACACCAGTCAGAATGGCTAAGATTAAAAACTCAAGCGACAACACATGCTGGCAAGGATGTTTAGAAAGGAGAATACTCCTCCATTGGTGGTGGGAGTGCAAATTGTACAACCTCTCCAGAAATCAATCTGGTGCTTTCTCAGAAAATTGAGAATACTTCTACCTCAAGACCCAGCTATATCACTCCTGGACATAAACCCATTTGCTTATTCTTAGCACCAGAATCACTTTGGCCAATATTGCCCATTGATTGTAGCAATTTGTAGAATCCTATATACCTGTGTACCTCATGTTTTCTTCAGCTCTAGTTATAACTGTTTCTCTGTTGAACATTTCGTTTTGCTTAAATCATCACACCTTCTTCCTTAACAAATGTCATCTTTACCAAAACAAACTTCAGTGCAAAAGGTAATATCTTTCTTTTGTCAAGACATTCAACATGTTTATGCAAACTGCAGCACAGACGTTGAAATGGTGCCTTGATTATTACTTTGGAAAATTTCAAGAGTAAGTAGTCAATTTGGACAATTCAAGTTTAAAGAAAAGAAAGTGCTCAAAGCCCATGAGCATGTCATTTTAGGATGTCAGGAAATATAATCCTTTCTTGGAGGGAGTGGCACTGAATTACTGTAATTGTAGCTGTAGAATTGGCTCTGAAGGCAATGGTTTTCATTCTCATTTCAATGAACAAAAAAAACCCCAAAGTTTCTTATATATTCTGTGTTTTAAATCCAATCAAATATATGGTACAAAGAAAAATGAGCAATCTTTTCCTGAGTTAATTATTGAAATAAGTTCTCCCTGGCAAAGTGAATTAAAGATACTCTGCTATTTAAGATTGATTATTCCATTTGATAATAAGAATCTGTACTTGATATTTATTAAATAAAAAGATTTTTTTTAATTTCGTGGAAACAAAACTTGGTTACAATATATACCCAAAGCAGGATTTCTCAGTCACAGGCTATGCCACAGGAATAGCATATCAGATATCCTGCATATTAAATATTTGTAGTATGATTCATAGCAGTAGCAAAATTACACTCTTAAAAATTTTATGTGGGAGGGTCAATACAACATGAAAAAGTGTATGAAAGGGTCATTGTTAGGACCGATGAAATGATGATGTGCACAACAGATTTTATAAGAAGGAGGTTTATTAGATGGAGATGAAGAGAGACAGAAGGAGAGAGTGAGACATGATATGGGGAAGGGAGGGGTGCCCCGACAGAGAAAGGGGAGAGAGCAGGAGAGAGTAAGAGAGTAAGAGAATAAGAGGGCAAGAGGCAAGGGGGCAAGAGAGAGACAAAGTGGCAGATTGCTCCTTTCAAGGATCAACTTAACCATGCCTAGCAGGTGTGGCTACCTGGTGGAAGACACATAATGACATCATAGGTTGCTAGGCAACACAGAAACAGGCTGCCTAACTACTAGCTGTCATAGCAATAGGAAAGTTGAGAACCACTGACTAGAGGAATACATTGCAAATACAACTTTTCATCATGTAATAGATATTGTCTGTATTACTAATATGCTCCTGATCCTTTTGTAACTGGCTATTTCTTATAGTTCAGAAAACACTTCTCTTGTCTATGAATGGTCCTCTATTTTTAAGTAGTAGGTTAGAAGTTTTTGAAGTCATAATAACATGCCTGGGACTGTCAACCCATTTTGTCAATGAGGGTCAAGTTTCAGCAAACACATTGCCAGCTCTTTAGACTACATAAAATTTGGTATGAATATGACACTGTAATTACCAAGTGGGTACTGCTGTGTTGGTCTGGGAACTCAGTTATGCAACTAACTTGCATTTTATAGTTACATAATACCTCAACATTGATAAACTGCTAAATTATCTTAAAGTATGTTTTTAGCTAGGGCTTATTTTGAGACACTGATAATATGTCAAAGGGTTCTCTACTGTTTTATTTATTTTGCTGCTATCTTGAGAACTATTGGTGAATTAACATTCTCTCTTTTATTCTTATTTTACTATTTTTATTTATATCTAGAGTACTGATATTCATTTTAAACTGCTTCTCATAATATATATAAGTTGAAACAACTAGAAAAATAATTCCAATTTCCTTTCTACATAGCAAATACACTATCATGTTCTAAATATTTGATTCCTTATATTCTTTTATGATAACCTCACCCCAAAATATAAACTATAGATAATTTTTATTTTGTGAGAGTTATGTATTAATTGGAAATCTACAAGGTCTTGACAAAGGCTACATTTGGTGATCACGAACATAGAAGTAAATCTCACCTGGTTTGCAAGAGTAATAAATGAAAAAAAGAGAATAAAAATGCTTTCCCAAGCTTTCTCTTTAGGCATCCAGCACAGAAGAGAATCACACAGCACACAAAATGTCATGTGGCCTTAGCCCTTATTCTTACAGATACAACTAAAAGATTGCACCATTTTCTAATTGTATGTAAATTACTGTATATGCAAAACATCATTACTTTCTTCCTGTTGTCAAAGAATTACACCTTTCATGACTAAAGGATGATAAAATCAACATTCATTGTATCATTTATCAAACATGAATAATAATATCACTGTCAATAGGTAACGGTTTACAGTCAATAACCCTGAAAAGTAAGTAAGTGGGTTAGCCCATCACTTACCAGCTCTGCTTGAAGCTGAGATATGAGCTCATCCCTGTCTCTCAGTTGCAGCTTCAGCATCGAACATTCATCTTTCATTGCATCCTAAAAGACATCAAAGAGAAGGGAGAACATGCTTAGCTCTCTTACTCTGCTCGACAAAAAAAGTCATCTTCACACAGGGAAATAAATGAATGTACCTAATGAAACTCAGATTTTCTAAGATGTGACATTTCTTATAGTACCTCTAAGTTGAAAAACAAAACAAAAAAAGTCTTATGTATCCAAAATGTACTGTGCTGTACACATCATGTTATTTCTCCATATATATGATTTTTTTAAACAGAAGTTAAAAGTTTTCTTTTTGGTACTTATTTTTCAATATTGTGGTTTTTAATAAGAAACAGGGGCATTATTCTTAATTCTTAACATCTTTTCCGGGTATATAAATTAATGTAAGAAAATTAATTATACTCAACCAGAGATAGTTTTTGCTATCTTGCTATAATTAAATATAAATTCTTTTTTATTTTATAATTTTTTTATTGTTTGTTATTATTAGTTACATTTTATTAACTCTGTATCCCAGCTGTATCCCGCTCCCTCATTCCCTCCCAATCCTACCCTCCCTCTCTCAGCTTCTCCCTCTCTGCCCCTTTCCAAGTCCATGGAATGGGGAGGACCTCCTCCCCTTTTGTCTGGCCCTGTTTTATCAGGAATCTGTTTTATCAGTCCTCCTCTGTGGATATCAATTATAAACCATGGCCATGCTACACACTCATCCTCAATGATGTGCTCATTGATGTCCTTTTCATTAGGAATGATTGCAGCGCTGATATTCTCAATGTCAAAGCATATTCAGCATCTACATCCTCATCCATGGTGCCTGTAGTACTATGGTACTAGTTTTCAGAAACAACCACCCATTGCAGAATTCTGTTTTCAAAACTTCTACTCATGAATACAGCTTATACCTGACCAGGATCTCAGAACAGATCTGCATTGTCTGTGGCCTTGGCAGCGACCCATTCCTTCCGCATTCTTTCCCAGACCTCCAGTCATCATTCTCCATTGCCCTAACAGACAGTCAACCCTTCAGTGCCCTAGTATCTACTCACTGAGCCAAATCTAGAGCTTTTTAAAAAAAATTATTTGCTTCCTTAATATTTCTGACTTGATCGTCTCTAATAAGCATGCAGTGGTTTGAATAAAAAATTGGCCCCATAGGCCAACAAGAGTGGCAATATTAGGAGTTGTGGCCTTTTTGGAGTAAGTGTAGCTTTGATAGAGTAGGTGTGTCCTCGTTGGAGAAAGTATATCTCAGTCACTTTTGCTGCCTTTAGATCCAGATGTAGAACTCTCAGCTCCTTCTCCAGCACCATTAGAAGCTACTGCTCCCTATGCAAAGTTCTCTAAGTTGGTTTCTTTGTCTATCACCTCTCTCTTTTATAAGAAAGATTTTAGTAGGAAATAATGGCACCTCTTTTCAGTGTAAC
Source organism: Psammomys obesus (assembly GCF_907164565.1). Classification (NCBI taxonomy): domain Eukaryota; kingdom Metazoa; phylum Chordata; class Mammalia; order Rodentia; family Muridae; genus Psammomys; species Psammomys obesus. The sequence continues at coordinate 2,887,633 of NW_026592118.1, read as the reverse complement.
AACTAGTCATCTGTTCATTCTTTTTCCATTTTTATCATATGTTTAAATTTTTAAAAAATATTTTTATCATATTATTCAATATACTTCCACTCACCAAAGTTCTTCCTGATCTGAACCTTCCCCTCCTTACCAACTCAACTTTAAGTTGTTTCTCAAAAAACAAATAAAAAACCAATAGAACAACAGCCCCTCCAACCAAAAAAAAAAATTAAAAGAAAACATAACAAAAAAACCCCCAACAAACCAAACCAAACAAAATAAAACATAGCAAAACACCAAACTATAACAAAAGAAAAGCATATAAAAACCACCACCAACAACAACTGTGGAGGCCAGTATATGTTGGTAAACTACCCCTGAACATGAGGCAGAGATTTATATATTTAGTGCCACTCCATTGGAGAAAGGTGATTTTCCTTCTCCAAGCATGTGTAAATGACAATTTAGTTGTTAGCCTTTACCCTAGTGGCTAGGTTTTCATCATTATTTATAAAATATAACAAAATAAAATGTTATAAAATAAAACAAAAACTATCACATCAAATCAACAGAAGGAAAGGAGCCCAAGGGAAAGCACAAGTACCAGAGACCGACGAGTTCACAAACTCAGGAATCCCATAAAAACAGTAAAACAGAAGCTATAAAGGAAGCAGAGAGCTGGCACAGACTGTACAGGCTCTGGGCGTGCAGCTTCAGACTCTAAGTTCACATGAGCTTCTCTCATGTTGATTTAGAGGCCCTTGTTTTCTTGGGGTGCTTCTTTACCTCTGGCTTTACCACTCTTTCCTACTCTGCTTCCATTGGGTTTCCTGAGCTCTGAGAAGAGGAATTTAATGCAAAAATTCCACTTATGTCTGAGGGTTCTAAGGTCTCCCACTATCTGCATGATCTGCTGCAGAAGAAAGTTTCTCTGACAGTGGCTGAACAAGGATCTATGAGTAGACATTTTATTACTACATTGTTTGTTTGTTTAGATCAGTATATTTTTGTTTACCATGGGTCCATGGGCCATCTAGTCTCAGCTTCTTAATTACCTTCTCCGAAGCAGGATCTGGTAAGGGTTCCATCTACTGGACTAGGTTTTAGTCAAATCAGTCATAGGTTAATTATCCCACAAGTTTAGTGCCACCATTGCCTTAGTATATCTTGCCCCATTGTCGACAAAGGTTTCCTGGCTTGGAGTTTACAGTTCTCTAAACAGCATGCAGAATATCTTCCTGTTCAATGAGTTGTGCAGGTGTTGGCTTCAGCCGGGAGGCATTGTTATTAGTTTGTGGAGAAAAATTTGTAGTCTTCACAATTGTGTGGGTTGCTTGAGAATTCCCCTGTTGGCCAACAACCTAATTAGATATAAACCAATCCCAGTATTAGAAATTTCCTTTGGTGACAAGAGATGGTAAGTTGGGACTATGTCTCCTTCATTATTTGTTGATGTAATTTAGGTTTTTACTGTATTACTTCTCTTTTTCAGAGAAAATCAAACTCTCTAGCACAGCATAATGTGTTCTTTATTGTCATGCAATATTTAAGAAAATTCCAAGGTTTTTGTTTCCTGCCACCTTAAAAATATTTCTGAAATGTAATCTACTTGTCGGATTTTCTTCTTCTATCCATCAAACCATCTCTCCCCCACAATATAAAATATTACAGGAGAAATCTTAAAAATTACTTTTATCAACTACTAATGTAACTATTAGATGAAGTTTTCTCCATCAGCATCTAAACCATACATCATCTTGTATGAAACTTCAAATGTGTGCTGTTTCCCGTCCTCATTGGACTTTTCTTTTTCTTCTTTGCTTCAGGGTATAACTGAGTTCCTTAGCATGACATTAGCACCAAGCATAGTATTTGATGCTCAAATGCTATGATACTCAAATACTAAGATGCTTGATTCATGTTTCCTTCTTATAAAGATGGCAAACAAATACTATATGCATTAGGAGTATACAAATTTTTTTTTTCTCTGCATCTCTATGTGACCTGACAAGAAAATATCTAAGGGAGAACATGAAATAGAATTTGGTTATTTCAAATTACATCTTACTCCCTCTATGGTAAGAAATAATTCTAATTTATTTATATCTTTTTCTGATGTTATAGTGTCCTCCCTATTGCTGTGATAAACACTGGTTAACAGCAACTTGGGGAAGAAAAGGCTTGTTCACATTATAGGTTCCAGTCTATCAGCAAGGGAAGCCAGTGGAGGAGCTCAGAGAAGGAACTTGGAGGTAGGAACTGAAACACACCCATGACAGAATGCTGCCTGGTGGCTTGCTCCCCACGAGTTCCTCAGTTTGCTTTCTTATATATGCCAGGACCTCCTGTTCAGACATGAAACCACCCACAATGGGCTAGGCCATGTCACACTCATCACTAATCAACAAAATGCACTACAGGTATCCCGGTAAGCCAGTCTGCTAGAGGCATTCCTCAGTTGAGGTTTCTTCTTCCCAGGTGATTCTATGTTGTGTCAAGCTGACAGAAACAGCCAGAATAGTCATGTTAGTTGGAAATGCTGTGATCATCTAGTTCCCCCACACGTCATGGTTTTCATAGACTGAGGTTATAGCCATTTATTTTAAAATTAATTTTATATAATATGCTTAGAAATAGGAAGTCCAAGTTGTTTCACATTGCAAAGAAAATTTTTTTTAAAATTTTATTTTTCTTTTTAGTTACATTTTGTTAACTCTGTGTCCCAGCTGTATCCCGCTCCTTCATTCCCTCCCTAACCCCACATTCCCTCCCTGGTCTCTTCCCTGCCCCTTTCCACGTCCACTGATAGGGGAGGACCTCCTCCCCTTTCATTTGACCCTGTTTTATCAGGTATCTTCAGGGCTGGCTGCAAAGTCCTCCTCTGTGGCCTAACAGGACTGCTCCTCCCCTGGGGGGGGGGTGGGGAGGTCAAAGAGCCTTCCCATGAGATCCTGTTAGAAATAGTCCTTGTTCCCCTTACTTTGGAAAACTACTTGGTTACTGAGCTACCACGGGCCACATCCGAGCAGAAGTTCTAGGTTATATCCATAGATGGTCCTTGGTTGAGTGTCAGTCTCAGAAAAGACCCTGTGCCCGTATATATTTGGTCCTTGTAGAGCTCCTATCCTTTCCATATCATACTAACTCCCCTTCTTTCATATGATTAACTAGCAGTGTTTCAAAGCAGACACTAAGACTCATAACCAAACCCTCGGCAGAGTGCAAAGAAAAAATTAAGAATACTTATAAGGCATGTAAAGCAACAAGAATAATTTTTTTACAATTGAGTAGAATAGGATCAAATCCTTGACACCTGTTTCTAGATCATGTAGTTATATGCTTTGTGTACCTAGTAGTTAATCTTTTTTAACTCCATGAAAATATTCGTGGGTGTTGAAAATTGTTCCAGGCTAGAAACTACCTGTTGTCAAACACTGTTTTATTACTATTCACATTTCTCAAACTTCTGTACTATCATTATTTAAAGGAAGTTAAGACCTGGCATAAGATAATGAACTATCACATTTTCTCTACAGGAACTAAATACTGAGATAGAGTTAAAGATGCTAAAGGTTTATTAGCAGAGAGGGAAGGTTATGTGAGAAGAAGAGGAAAAGTGAACACTCTAAGGAATAATAGCACAACCATATTCCACACTGATAATCCTGTCAATTAAACAACCATCTTCAGAACTCTGGTGGGGCATGCCAGGAGTTCTCTACTGAGGAAAGCAGGTTGGCTCTTGTTCAGTCAGTGGGTGGAGAGTGCCTGAAACTAGACCCCACCCTGCACTCCCTGAGGTTAGTCATTGTTTCGGACGCCTAGTGATGACTTTGGACTTCTCCCGGAACCCCAGCAGATGCTAATGGTTAAAAGGAATCTGATTACATAGGCCTTTTAGCTCTCAGTAAGTCTTCTGGGAGTCAGCATGTTTCTATTTTAATTTCATAGTGATGTTGACGATCAACAGTAGTTTTTAGGAATTAATTAGCATTTTGTAGATTGATTATTTTAATATTGTAGGTTTGCCTCTGTTTTGTTTCCAGGAAATTACAATGAACTTAAGTCTTTTCAAAAATATGCACATTTTTAAAGGTTTCAGACATTATTCTAGTGGAAATTTCTAAAGATGTTTATAGCCTCACAATTTAAAAACAGACAAATATAATCTATCATTAATATTTGTATAAAACATGGAATATACTAAACATTTACAGAATAAAACAAACAAACAAACAAACAAAAAATAAAACAAAACAATTCATGAGTATGTGTGAGAGTCAAAGTTAAGCCCCACCTGCCCAAGGACTAGGTAACTTCCTGGAATGCTGAGAGTTGTAGTTCTTAGAAAATAAAGCCACATGGAAGTAAGGTGGCTATATGGCTTTGTTCTTAAAAGCTCTCTACAACATTTATCTCAAAATTGTGGAATTATTTTTTTCCTCATGGAAATCTCAGGACTAACATTTGCTCTCTGAATGACTTTGCCAATAAATATTAGTTATCTGGCATTTTGTTTCTGTTGTTTTATACATATGCATATATACATAAAATATTTTCTTAAGTAAGATATGTACAATATGCAAAACAAAGGCACCGTAACAGCATTCCTACATTCTTAAATAAAGGCTGATAATAATGTTCCATAAATATGCTTACTATTGATCTAAAAGTATAGAGCACATTTAGAAAAGTGATCTATTGAGTTGTAGTTTGACTTTTCTTAGAAAACATGGATAGAAGTCTATTCACCCTAATTAGGGCACTGACGACAGACTGATGTAAAAATTCCATCAAATACTTCTGAACCTGTTGGGATTTTTATAGAAACAGGGTTGAGGGGTTGCTTAAATTAGCAAGCTTCAATTAAAGACAGCAGTGGCACCAGAAAGATCACTTCTTTATAGTTAATAATTTAAAAAAGCTGCATACTTGGGTCTTTCTTAACATTCAGGCACCTCCTACAAATTATCACCTGTTCAGATAACTCTGAGAAGGGTTGAGTCTTGCACACCTCAGAGGTTCCCTGACACTTGTAATCTTTGTTTATTCTGAGTTTTATGATCTTTTCTTCTAATGGAAGAAAATGTTTCAATTTAGAGGAAAGAGATAGACAACATGAGTTAGAAATCATACTGATGGATAGAATGAAAGGGCTTAATATTTTTATTATTCATTTATATTGAATCATGATATAATTTATTGCCACTATCACCAACAAAGACTGGTTTCATGCTGCTTGGATTTCAGGAGATCTTACTGACTTGTTTGCACAACTGAATATGATGAGAATAGCACAGGTTCATGGCTAGCTCAATAATGATCTCTCTGTTGAAGAAAGAATCAAGTAGATCTACGGCGAAGAATGAAGTTCTTCCACTGACAGTAAATGAGCTGCCAAAGAGCGTCCTGCATCAGCCACCAGCTATGAGACCTCAGACACACACACACACACACAAAAACCAACGTTTAACCCTTGACTAATCCTAAATCATTAAAAACAATCTATAACCCACTTCAGTACTGAAAAATCACTGTTATCATGATTTAAAAATTAAGTAACTGCTTTAAATCACTTATTGAAATGATGACCTAACATTCTGCTGTTTTACAGTATGTATGATTTTTATCTTTGAGTACTTTTTCATAGGAATATGAAAATAAAAGCCATAATACTTTATATTTTAATGAGTACATTATTATATGGTTAACACACGTAGCCTAAAAGTCTGAAGTTTATAATGCAGCAGAATATAGAGCCTTTTTTTTTTGCTACCACAAAGGGAAAATTCCACATCTGACCTCCTGTTTGTACAGAGAACACATCTGAATTGACCTTAACAAACAAAGCTGCTCTTAACAAATTCTCTTTCATATGCACAGGGCCATATGAAAGAGAATTGTTTTCATTTAATCTTGGGTCTCATCCCACAGATATCTCATTCTGTTCACATTATTATACAAATAACAAAAATGTAAAACTATGAGTATTAGAATGATGACTAATACCAACCATTTTGATAAGGAATTCATAATACCAATCTGGCCAAGAAGGGGAGTTGGGGATGATGGGTGGAGGCTATGCTTAGAGAGGCAAGGTGATGACAGTTCATCCCAAAAGTGTTCTTTATTCTTTAACAAAGTTAACTAACATATTACCAAATATCATAGGTCATATTTTTAAAATATTATTTTTAAATTGAATGGATGTCAGCTATTACGATAATGGTAAAATTTGCTCTCGTATTTATAAGAGATACTAAGTTTTATAAAAAATGAAAAATTAATAGAATTAATGTATATAAAGAAAGTAATATTTATTAAATTTGATACTGAAACTGTTAGTAACTTCATTTTCAAAATGTGCTATTTCTGAAACATCAACTTTTGCCTGTAAAGCAATCCAGGAAACAGCACAGGCTTTTAGCACAGTGGTATTTCTGATAGGACATTCAGCAGCTAAGAAAGAATATTGGGATATTGACATTCTTTTCTAATCTACAAAAGATTCCTTTAGAAATAACCAAAGAATTCTTAGCTATTTTCATCTTTCAAAAGCTCACAGTGCCTTATATTTTTGTGGAGTTTTTACAAGTAAAAAATACTTGATTTACACTCTTATTTTTGCTATAATCTTTTTAACCAGGTATTTAAGAAAACAGCAAATTTGAGAGATTAAAGGAGGCTTAGGCACAAAACTAAAAAAGAAAGGCAACTTCTACAAATACAAATACAAATATGATGAAAACAGAACAATACTGAGAACCCTAAATTTTTTCCACCACTCTCTCAACAAAACCTATTACAGCTATATGATTTTTTTACATTGAAAAAATGTTAAAATGGTTTTATAAGACACCTATTCAGAACTTAGGTCTTTACACAAACAACAGTGAAAATGAACTTATATAACTTAAAGTGATATACTATGGTTACTCATTTTCTTTGATTATAAAGTAAGTATTTTTTTTTTTGCTTTTTTATTTTTTTATTTTTCTTATTAGTTACATTTTGTTAACTCTGTATCCCAGCTGTATCCCTCACCCTCATTCCCTCCTCAACCCCACCCTCCCTCCCTCATTTCCTCCCTGCCCCTTTCCAAGTCCACTTGTAGGGGAGGACCTCCTCCCCTTTCATCTGTCCCTGTTTTATCAGGTATCTTCAAGACTGGCTGCAATGTTCTCTTCTGTGGCCTAACAGAACTGCTCCTCCCTTGGGGGGTGGAGAGGTCAAAGAGCCTTCCCTTGAGTTCCTGTTAGAAATAGTCCTTGTTCCCCTTACTATGGGAAACCAATTGGTTACTGAGCTACCATGGGCAGAGGTTCTAGGTTAAATCCATTCATGGTCCTTGGTTGAGTGTAAGTCACAGAAAAGACCCTTGTGGAGTCTTTGGTCCTTGTGGAGCTCCTATCCTTTCTAATCATACTAACTCTCCTTCTTTCATATGATTCCCTGTACTCTGCTGAAGGTTTGGTTATGAGTCTAAGTATCTGCTTTGAAACACTGTTAGGTGGAGTCTTTCAGGTGCCTTCTGTGATAGACTCTTGTCATACGTTCAATGCACATCCCATTTGTCTTTCTAAGTGAGGATTGATCATCTTACCCCATGCCCGCTTTCTTGTTTATCTTCTTTAGGTGTATGGATTTCATTATGTTTATCATATCTTACAGGTCTATATAAGCAAGTATATACCATGTTTGTCTTTCTCCTGTAAAGAAAGTATTTTAACCTAAGCCATGGCTCATATCAAAATTGCTACTCAATACATTTACCACTGCATCCTTTATGTCATCCCACAGTTTTTGTAAGAACATGATATTTTGTAAACATGATATTGGAAGTTCTTAAAGACAACTTATGTTTCGTTGCATTTTACAGCAGAAGGAATATGTACAAAGTTTTCAGGAAGACAGTGTAAGTCATTAGACATGCCAAGTTAGTTTCTAACCTAAAGCCTATGGGTGTCATCAAGATCAATTTAAAAGTATGCTAAGACAAGTCTATGAACACAACAGCAATAAGCTTCTTAACAGATTGCTATCAAGGGGTTCATATTTATTCATATTGTCCCACTGAAATTGCTTCATAGGAATTGTTGGGGCAGGAAATATCCTCAAGAATTTTGGGTTGTCTGATACCAGCATTACTTTATCAGATAGAGAGGATTAAATTATTACACTTTAAGTCATGTGAACAGATATTTAAATGTCCCTTCCCATGATACAGAATAAATGTGAAAAATTAAAACACAATACTAAAAGTTTCTATCTGTCATCAGGTATGAACTGAATGTCCAGAAGGTAGGTAGGTGAGGGCAGGAGTATGCCCTGTGTCCAAACTCAAGTGGCTAAACGTCAAGATTTTAGAGGGTTTAAGTGTTGCAGACCAGAGCCAAATTCATCTGTGGCTATTTTTGGTTCCTTAGAGAGCGATTCACTGCCCACCCACTTAAAAATTATTTGCAGCAAACCACTGGCTTCTGTCAATCTAAAAACTATGCATGTCATCAGATAGTATCTGAGTCTTCTGAGTTTTATATCCCAACCAATGCATTTGCCAAATTCCTGAGTAGGACGTTCTTTCATCAATCCAGATCCTCTGTAAGGACAAGTGCTTTTAACCACTGAGCTATTCCTGAAGTCCCCAGAACAAACCATCCCTTGCTTTGACCCTTTGAGGTGAGTTGTGCTTTTGCATTGACTGAAATATGTTTACATTTTTCTTGTATTTTAATGAAAGAGAATCTTATTGTTCTACATCATGGAGTTAGTAACTGAATGTACACAGAAGTTATTCTTTCTTTGGGAAAGAAGAAAAAAGTAATCAAAGAATAAAATGTACCTCCATTTTCTCAAAGGAGCATGCAGTAAGTTGTTTTGTTTTGTCCAAAGCCACCTGGACCTCATGCTAAGATGGCGTTTGGAATCCAGAGAGCTTTCTTGTATAGTGTCTAGCTATTATCACCTCTTACCTGTCACTCCCCTGCAAGGCCTTCACACACCAACCTTTCCAGCATGTAACTCCTCCAGCCCACCTCACTCCTGGCTCCATACCAAACACTGGGCAACCAGAGCAACCCCTGAGACCTTCTCAAAGTACTCTATCCACAGGTCTTTTATGAAAGCCTATGTAACTCCATCTTGCTTGATATGGCAGGCTGCCTCCTATAGCTACCACCCGTTGCTACTGTTTCTCAGGGTGATCTTTGCAAGTCCCTACGGGGCAGCCTTTGCCCTTTAGAATTGTGACAGAGTTCTGTGTTTTACCTATTTTTTGATGAATCAGAGTGCTATGTTTTACATTTTATCATCAAAAGAGTCTTTGTTCATAGAAAATAAAATCAGCACGAGCTTGGCTGCACGGTAGTGAGACCTCCTCATCCTGGAGCAAAGGTATCTCTTGGCTCTTAGACATTTACATCAGCATCAGGCATAAAGAGAATAAGGATAAAACTAAAAAGTCCATACACACACACACACACACACACACACACACACACACACACACACACACGTTATTTTTGATATTTAAAGGGAAGCAGGTGAGAGCCATGCCTTTCTGAATTTATCTATCTATCAATAAAGGAGAATAAAAATCACATAGACTTCACTCTTTTATACAGGCCCTAAAATATACATAGTATCCTGTTCTATGGAATGCTGAACCGATGAAGAATACAAAACTTAGTAGTAGTTCAAAGACCTTTTCATAATTACCAAATTTGGGGGAAGATCAAACAGCAGAAGCCTTAACACTGTGCTGTGCAGGAGTGACAGGCAACATGACACAATTTAAGCAGTGGTTTTCAGCAGTCTGAGAGGTCAGACACTAAACTGCGTAAAGGCAATAGCATTAGTCAAAAATAGAGATTACAGGCACAAAACAACAACAACAACAAAAAAAAAAAACAGAGTTACACAGTGGGAAGGGGAATGAAGGTAACACGTTGATCTTTGTGGACACACTCATGGGCAGCAGCAGTATACCTATCAGTGACTCTATGTTGTCATTACCCATATCTACAAACAGCAGAAATCTTTTAAGGTGGCAGATAAATGGATTTGAGAAATGTATTTTTTCAGCCAATCTTGTAGATGAACTATGAATGATTGCTTGCATAGTGGATACCTGTACACATTGTATAATTAACTTGCACAAGACCACAGATATGTGTTTAAAGAAAGTTCAAGTTAAATTTAAGGTCACTGAGAAATCTTCAATGATTACTCGCTATTAAAATATCCTTTATCATCCAGGATAGAAGAAAACCTACAAAAACTCATGGAACACATGTTGATGTTCTAGCATGGAGAAGACTCCTTTGATTTTCTAAGATTAGATAGGGCAGATGCTCTACAAGACTTTAAATAAAGCAGTTACCATTGAGAATCTACAACTTATTAAAATTTAACACAAATATCAGATATATCAGCTTCAAGTGTCTGGGCAAAGAAGAAAATGATGGGGAACTAGAAAAGATCATCCTGAGTAAGGTATACCAGAAGCAGAAAGACACACATGGTATATACTCACTTACAACTAGATACTAGATATATAATATAGGATAAATATACTAAAATCTGTACACCTAAAGAAGCTAAGCTAGAAGGAGGACCCTGGGTAAGATGATCAATCCTCACTCAGAAAGACAAACGGGACATTGGAACAAGGAGAAAACAGGAAACAGGACAGGAACCTACCCCAAAGGGCCTCTGAAAGACTCTACCCAGCATTGTATCAAAGTAGATACTGAGACTCATAAACAAACTTTGGGCAGAGTGCAAGGAATCTTAGGAAAGAAGGAAGAGATAGTAAGACCTGGAGAGGACAGGAGCTCCACAAGGATAACAACAGAACCAAAATATCTGGGCACAGGGGTCTTTTCTGAGACTGATACTCCAAACAAGGACCATTCATGTATATAACCTAGAACTCCTGCTCAGTTGTAGCCCATGGCAGGTCAGTATCCAAGTGAGCACCCTGGTAAGGGGAACAGGGACTATCTCTGACATGAACTCAGTGTCTGGCTCTTTGACTGCTTCCCTCTTATGGTGGAGCAGCCTTGCCAGGCCACAGAGGAGAACAATGCAGCCAATATGATGAGACCAGAAAAGCTAGGGTAAGATGGAAAAGGAGAAGGACCTCCCCTATCAGTGGACTTGGAGAAGGACATAGAAGGAGATGAGGGAAGGAAGGTGTGACTGGAAAGGAAGGAAGGAAGGGGCTACAACTGGGATACAAAGTTAATAACTGTAATTAATATAAAAAGTAAAAATTTAGTTAAAATATATATAAATAAAAATCTATATTATTAATCATTAACCAATAAAAATAAAGTCTTGCCAGTTTAAAAAAAATAGAATAAAATGATGATTTCATAATAATCAACAAACTGAAAAAATTTTACAACATGAAATAGCAATATATCAACATAGTAAAACAAACAAATAAGTACCTGTAAATCCATGGAGGATAATATATCAGCAAACAAGAAGAACATTAGTACATATTCAGTTTCCATGACAACTTAAATGAAACTGCATATTTATATAGAAAAGAAGTTTAGCTTAGTCCGGAAGGGTAAAATGAGGTCCCAGCACATTTCAGAGGGAGATGAGAGTCTGGGGACAACAGTAAACACATTGTTGGAAGAATGTATACAACAAGATGGTAAGCAAGAAACTAAGGGAGGGACGGCTCCCTCTGCACACATGTGTTCATGGAAACCAATCCCCTCCTACCAGGCTGCCCTACTCACTCTTCAGAGGAGAGGCTCTGCAGTCTAGGTATAGTTCACTAGGTTTAACGTCAAGCTCTTGATGCTGTGATACAAGACACTGTGGCTTCACTACAGGAGTCTTTAGGAAACAAACCATACCTAATCTCTGCGGAACCATCCATCTCTAAGATGGAGAGATACTGATGTTGCTGCTGCTGGTGTCATGGAAATGGTGATGACAGTGTTGATGGCCATGATGATGTCAAAGAAGAAGAGGAGGAGGAGGAGTGCATGTTTTAGGAAAGTTCAAAAATATTCAGAGGTTCATGGAAATATTGCAGGAAGTTAAAATGCAAGGAAAATTATTGACCAAAAAATCCTTTGAATATTAGGAAAATAGGTCTAAACATTTGTTTTAATAGAGAAGTATCTGTAAGCAAAATAAAACAAAATGATATTCATCAATGGTGAATAAATGTAAATTTTCTCCTATCCAAATAACTTTAACAATTTTATAGTGCTAAGAATGCACATTTTTACTTCCCAGATTCACACATTGTAATATTAATACTCAGAATCATGTATTATCTTATTAGAAGATGTTGTTATTGCAGATATAATTAGCTACAATGAGAAAATACTGGAATTAAATAGGCCTTCATGTAAACATTGAGATTCTTGTCAAGACAGGAAATTTTTACTCTAAAGTTCACAAATATGAAGTTTAGAAAGAACTTTGTTCAAGTACCATCCACCAACTCCACAAAATTCAAATTATGTGTGTATTCAATGATAATCAGCATGTGGGCAGCAGAGGTTATTTTACTGGAACCTGTAGTAAAATCATTGACATCTTTCAAACCTAATGATACTAAAAAAAACTTTATAAATAAGAATGCTACACACTTTGGCAGCTAAGCCAAAGAAATAAATAGTGCTCAAAAAGATGTTGTACTAAGCATACTAAAACATTAGGATTTAAAATAAAAATGGATGGCAAGTTTTGAAAATTAAGAACAGCATACATTTTTTAAACAGCATGGGCAGAGGTTAATTTGTAAAGTAGCATTGTATAAAGGTCAACAACTGTCAAGCTATTTGATTTTAAAAGGGAAATTGTATAACTCATGAAGTCTTTAATTTGAAAGTGTCATTTTGAAAGATTTGCAGTTTAATAGTATTACGCTATTTTGAAAATAACACATCTTTCTCTTCACACTTGCTATGAATTCAGATATGTCTCCCCTGCTTCCACTGCTGCTCTGTGTCCAGCTGTGCAACATCTTTCATCACAGCCAAATCACAGGATTATCACATGACAAAAATGAAATAATCCTGTAAGCTGCAGGGCTGAGATACTGCAGTTCCTGAATATCACCTAGCATGCGCAAGGGCCCAGGTTCAATCCCCCAGTACAGAGAAAAACATTCTGTTGAAAGAATCCCACATTACAGAGAGCTTTAAAAGGGCTGAGGTGAGAACATCACTAACACATCTGGGAAGCATTTCATAGCTGTGCAGTCCCTTCCAAGTCCCCAGCTTCACAAGAACTAACTGACAATGGAAATTGGAACTCACAATTCCCATTATCATAATCTCACTTTTTGGAAAACACTTTCCGGAACAATTACAGAAGTCAATTACAGAAGTTTGAAAGATGAACATCTGCATTTTACAGCCGGCATGATGTTTGTGCACTGTAACCACAGTGAGTCATAAACTTTTCTCATGTGGAAAATGCTTTCTATTATCTGCGATGATGGAGGAAGACAAGCTTCCCAAGAATTGTTCAGGGAAGCAGCTATTTGTGAACCCTAGGTCAGTTCAATCTTAATCAGGATTAAACACTTCTTCACCAATGGTCAGAATACTAGTGTAGGAAGACCATTCTTGAAATCTGAGTAACATCCAGCTTAATTCTTTTCTACTTAGTTATCCAAGTCTTTTCAGTGACTTAGCTTTTATCTTTCTTTCATCAAACATCACAACAAAAATAGCAACAGCTAATTGTGATATGTGTGAACTGAACTTCCATTCCTGAATCTTATTTCAATGATAACATATATTTCTTTAAAATAAACGGAAGGAAGGAAGGAAGGAAGGAAGGAAGGAAGGAAGGAAGGAAGGA
>NW_026592118.1:2869867-2873796 GCF_907164565.1 Psammomys obesus | reverse complement strand
GGAAGGAAGGAAGGAAGGAAGGAAGGAAGGAAGGAAGGAAGGAAGGACGACAGTTTTATGTGTGCACATACTTAGGTCTGTCTACCAGCACGTAGTTGTTCAGAGACACCAGAAGAGGGCATCGGAAGCACTGGCGTGAGAGTCCCGGTGATTGTGAGCGAAGTGTACACGAGTGTGATGGGAAATAATACTGGGTTATCCTTCCTGTCTCCATAATGAGATTTTTAAAAGATGATCTACATTTATAGGATCCATGTCCTCATTTACCATTTAGTGGAACAATTTGATAACAGATAATTGTTTAATCCTCTTGTCTCTGAAAGCTGGTTTCCTGACTAGTCACTTAATTGAAATTTCATCAGTGTTAATTAGAAATTTATTTTTAGTCCTTAGCTCAATCTCTGCTGTTGATTCTACTTTACAAAGAGTCCTTAAAATAATTTCTCACTCCCAGGTTCCTATCTTTCTCACTTGTTGACATTTTGCTGTCTTTTCACTGTTTTGATAAGGTTCATATTTTCCAGGCTTCTATCCCAAGCCCTCTCCCACCTCTCCTTCAAATTTTCACTTCAGCAAGTTCTTGCACAGTAACTATCTATAAATTAACACTTGAATAATATTTTTTTATTGATTCCTTCCACTTGGGAAAACCCCATGCCAAATTTGTGACCGCTTTCCCGGGAGCGACCCTGGATCCATGCTTCAGACAGACTTTAAACAGCTAAATGCTTTTCTGCAGTCTGTACTCAGCCAACACCACGTCCCGACCTTGTCAAGAAGGTGATGATCCTGGGAAAGTCTGCTTGTCTTTGCTTCTCTATAGGTACCACATTTTTCTTCCTTTGATTTCTTTCAGGATTTTCTTTTTGTCTTTGGTCTGCTGCATTTTTAAAGTAATATGCTTAAGTTCCAGAGTAGACTTGTATGTAGGTAACAGACTTGGAATTCTCTCTACTTCTGCATCTGTGTCTTGTCTGTCATTAATTTGGGGAAATGTTTAGTCAATATGACATCAATCTTTTTTTCCTGCCACATTCTCAGATGTCTCTATATGGTTTCAACTTATGCTTTTGCTGTGCTCTTTGAAGTTATCCCAGAATCTGTATTTTTTGTTGCCTTTTTTGTATTTTTCCTCTTGTATTTCAATAGAAAGATCTCTATAGATACATCTTCGAATTTATCAGTCCTTCTACCCAGCTCATAAGTTTCACCCGTAGTTTCAGTGACAGCAGTTAATTTCTAACATTTCTTTTTGATTATGTCATATAATGTGTACTTTTCTTTTTCCATTGTATTTTTTTTTTGTCATTAGAGTTCTAGATATGTTACTTCTGGAAACCTATTATAGCATCCATGCTTGATTTTTCTAAGAGTCTGTGTCATGCATCTCTTTTCCCTGAGGTCCTGTTTGTGGGACAATAAAGACTTGTGAAGGGTAATTGAAACCTTGTGAATAAATCATAGGCTTTTAGAGGGTCTGTGCTCTTCTTGTCAGTGTCTTCATCGACTAAGGTAGCACAAAACATTGTCAGTCTTGTTTCCACCTGCCCTCTCAGTGGAGGAGGAAGGGTAGGCAGAAATGAAATCAGAAAAGTGTCCCTTCTCCTAAGACAAACAGGACTTGTATGGTGAACTCGTTTCTGCTGCAAAGCAGGCCTCTATAAGGGGAATGTTCTGGGCATATAGATCTCAAGTGGTCACTGTTTTCATGCTTGTTACCAAGAGAACTCTATGTAATTCCTACATGTAAGGTGCACAGGAAATCTGAGCTTCCCCAAAAATGTACTTCTAGGCACTTCTCCTCTCAAAATAGTTTTTCCTCAGCCTCCAACAACCCATTAACCTTAGTAGTATCCACACAGCATCCAAGTCCAAAGTTCCAGTTTATGGCTCCAGTGGCTCTGTACACAGTTCAGGTCTTTCTGGTGTTACTCATCTCCAGACTGTCACTGATAGTCTCATCTGTTGCCTCATGCCTCTCATAGCCTCAAACAAAAGGCTGGATTCCCAGTTAGTTCAACTTTTTTCTTGTTTCAAGGGCAGAAGTTACGGCTTACAAGTTGTTAATCCATCACCAGAAGCCACTAACTTGACCTGCATGCTTGCATTTGA
This sequence comes from Psammomys obesus, assembly GCF_907164565.1. Taxonomy (NCBI): domain Eukaryota; kingdom Metazoa; phylum Chordata; class Mammalia; order Rodentia; family Muridae; genus Psammomys; species Psammomys obesus. The sequence goes on along the minus strand of NW_026592118.1, from coordinate 2,871,684 downwards.
AGAGCATTCTTAAACTCTCATAGTCACTTTCCTTGCTTTGGACTCAAAGTGTCCACTAGAACTTCATCAGCCACTCATATGTCTGTCTGTATGTACATGTGCGTGTATGTATGTATGTATGTGCATGTGCTCCATTACCAAAAGTTGTTATACACTGGAAGCTACATCATCCACTAATGTTTACAAGTAAGGATTTAATAACAGTCAAGTGAAAGGATGACTTGGTGTGAAATCTTCTCTCTGATGTGCCCTTGGTGTGCTAGCTGAAAAGTTAGGATACCATTTGAAGTTAAACTGCTCTTTTGATTCCCCTTTGTTAGGTACAGAAATTCCTTTAAGGGAAAATATTTCATACACAAATATATTCCATCAACGATGCCAACAGCTGCCTCCTGGTGCTATTCAAATTAACAATTCAATGAGGACAGCACAGGAGATGTGCTGTATAATCAACACCACCATCCCTGAGCACTCAGGAAATGCTTTGTAGGAAATGATTCTACTGCCCTCCATAGTACTAAGACAACTTTGGAGGGTATTCCGTAGTGGAAACCTTTTATACTTTCTATTATTCTGAATGCAGTTTAACAGCTGGTTTTGATTTTCATCATTCTTTTCAAATGATTTTATTTTTATATGGTACATCACAATCATTGTTAGTGTATTTCATGAGTAAATTGAAATAGAAAAGATAAGTGACTCACTCAAGACACCCATAGAGGTTATCAAAATAGCTGAAATAAAAGGAAATATTTCAATAACAAAAATAAGACTTTGTATCCAGAGACAACAACTTTATAAAAAAAAAAAAAAAAAGCAGATTTTGTAATTTTCAGTAATAGCATCAGCCTGGACTATATAATCAAATAAAGGTGTGTGTCTAAGAAATACAAGGCTGTACCAAACACCACACTGTTTTGGCCTCAGAAGGAGCCCAAACACTTGAACTCATTTTATATTTTTTGAAGGAAAACATCTTTCACGCTTAACTTTCAGCCAAATAAGAGATGGTTCCCCATTCAGTCCACAGGGTATAAGTCCATTTGAGTTTACAGAAGATCAATATTTGAGGCTGCATTACAGCACTATTTTTTTTTTTTAGAAAAATAGTTCACAAAAAAATCCATTATACAAAATTTTCCACTTAAGCCTGTATTATTAAAAAAAAAACAGACTTATCGATCATATCTGATGATGACGCAGCACAGTGCACAATGCAAATGGACACCTTTTCCTGTCTGGATTACCTGAGTGCATGGCCTCCTGAAGAACACAAACCCAAACCATCAGTTCTTCAGTGTATCTAGATTACCTTGGCAAAGTATGTGAATAGGGTAAATGATGAGGGTTCCTTCAGTCAGGAACCTTGTATGGGGCTCAAGAGTTCATCATTTTTAGAGTATCATTTCAATAATGTCTACGGACTCAGAATACCTGCCCTCTCTTGCCTACATCTTTCTTCATCAAACTTAGTTACCTGGATGGAATGAAGTTAATCCTCTCTTGCCTTGCCTCTCCACTTCTGAATAAGTCAGGGTAGTTAACCTATACCTACTTCCTAGAACTACATCAGTTCTAAGACTAAGAATTCCTGAATGCATGTAACTTGCAAATGCAGGAAAGCAAACCTCTTCTTGAGCTTCTACCATGTCAGTCTTTCCTTGCATTATCATGGGTTCATTGAGAAGCTGAGGTGTTCTTTAGGGTATTATAGTTCAGTAGCTTACAAGGATGCTTACAACATGTCTCAAGCATTTCCCAGCATTCTCTCCTGCATCTCTCTTAGAAAATAATAGAACAGAAAAGAGCAAAAATAA